>NC_089838.1:231025638-231347067 GCF_035609145.1 Eleutherodactylus coqui | reverse complement strand
ATAGAACAATAACTGCTATAAGTCTAGACAGATAAATATATCCTTCCTATGGAGTCCTGCAGCTAGGATCTAACACCTGCTAAGTAACTAAGTTATAAATAGAGATGAGCGAGCACCAAAATGCTCGGGTGCTCGTTACTCGGGACGAACTTTTCGCGATGCTCGAGGGTTCGTTTCAAGTAACGAACCCCATTGAAGTCAATGGGCGATCCGAGCATTTTTGTATTTCGCCGATGCTCGCTAAGGTTTCCTTGTGTGAAAATCTGGGCAATTCAAGAAAGTGATGGGAACGACACAGCAACGGATAGGGCAGGCGAGGGGCTACATGTTGGGCTGCATCTCAAGTTCACAGGTCCCACTATTAAGCCACAATAGCGGCAAGAGTGGGCCCCCCCCCCCTCCCAAAAACTTTTACTTCTGAAAAGCCCTCATTAGCATGGCATACCTTAGCTAAGCACTACACTACCTCCAACAAAGCACAATCACTGCCTGCATGACACTCCACTGCCACTTCTCCTGGGTTACATGCTGCCCAACCGCCCCCCCCCCCCCCCCCACAGCGCACACCAAAGTGTCCCTGCGCAGCCTTCAGCTGCCCTCATGCCACACCACCCTCATGTCTATTTAGAAGTGCGTCTGCCATGAGGAGGAACCGCAGGCACACACTGCAGAGGTTGGCACGGCTAGGCAGCGACCCTCTTTAAAAGGGGCCGGGCGATAGCCCACAATGCTGTACAGAAGCAATGAGAAATAGAATCCTGTGCCACCGCCATCAGGAGCTGCACACGTGGGCATAGCAATGGGGAACCTATGTGCCACACACTATTCATTCTGTCAAGGTGTCTCTGCATGCCCCAGTCAGACCGGGCTTTTTAATTCATAGACACAGGCAGGTACAACTCCCTATTGTGAAGTCCCTGTCGACCGACAGCATGGGTGGCTCCCTGGAACCCACCGGCGGTACATAAAAATATCCCATTGCAGTGCCCAACACAGCTGAGGTAGTAATGTCGTGCTTAATGCAGGTGGGCTTCGGCCCACACTGCATGCCCCAGTCAGACTGGGGTTCTTTACAAGTGGAAACAGATGCATTTATAATTCCCTGTGGACCCACAGCATGGGTGGGTGCCAGGAAGCCACCGGCGGTACATAGAAATATCCCATTGCATTGCCCAACACAGCTGAGGTAGTAATGTCGTGCTTAATGCAGGTGGGCTTCGGCCCACACTGCATGCCCCAGTCAGACTGGGGTTCTTTACAAGTGGAAACAGATGCATTTATAATTCCCTGTGGACCCACAGCATGGGTGGGTGCCAGGAAGCCACCGGCGGTACATAGAAATATCCCATTGCAGTGCCCAACACAGCTGAGGTAGTAATGTCGTGCTTAATGCAGGTGGGCTTCGGCCCACACTGCATGCCCCAGTCTGACTGGGGTTCTTTACAAGTGGACAGATGTAGGTTAAACTCCGTGTGCACCTACAGCATGGGTGGCTCCCTGGAACCCACCGGCGGTACATAGAAATATCCCATTGCATTGCCCAACACAGCTGAGGTAGTAATGTCGTGCTTAATGCAGGTGGGCTTCGGCCAACACTGCATGCCCCAGTCTGACTGGTAATATGTACCTTAACAGTAACCGCGTTGGTGGGAAATGGCCTCGCCGCCATCATGTCTTTGGGAAGCCTCTGTTTCCACACCCCAGAGACATACCATTAGCAGCGGTATAGGCAGAGCCCATAATTAGTAACATTTCAGCCGTAGCATTAGCGACAGGCCCCACTAACATATCACTAGCAGCATTATAGGGGGAGCACAGTCTTAGTTCCATTTCAGTAATAGTAGCAGCCTACACAGGCCCCAGTAACAATTCCGAAGCAGCAGTATAGTGGGAGCGCAGTCTTCGTTCCATTTCAGTAATAGTAGCAGCCTACACAGGCCCCAGGAACAATTCCGAAGCAGCAGTATAGGAGGAGAGTAGTCTTAGTTCCATTTAAGTCATTGTAGCAGCCTACACAGGCCCCAGGAACAATTCCGAAGCAGCAGTTCAGTGGGAGCGCAGTCTTAGTTCCATTTCAGTAGCTGCAGTATAGCCAAGGCCCAAGTTACATTTATGTAGCTAAAGTGTAGGCCAACCCCACACACACTTCTGTACCATGAGTGCAGGCGAAGAACATACAAATTGCTATGATTACACTGTAGGTGAGGGCCCAAAAAAATTAGGGTACCAACAGTACTAATGTACCTCAGTAAAAATTGGCCATGCCCAACCAAGATGGCAGGTGAAACCCATTAATCGCTTTGGTTAATGTGGCTTAAGTGGTAACTAGGCCTGGAGGCAGCCCAGTTTAACGAAAAATTGGTTCAAGTTAAAGTTTCAACGCTTTTAAGAGCATTGAAACATATAAAAATTGTTTAGAAAAATTAGATGAGTGAGCCTTGTGGCCCTAAGAAAAATTGCCCGTTCAGCGTGATTACGTGAGGTTTCAGGAGGAGGAGCAGGAGGAGGAGGAGGAATATTAGACACAGATTGATGAAGCAGAAATGTCCCCGTTTTGGATGGTGAGAGAGAACGTAGCTTCCATCCGCGGGTGCAGCCTACGTATTGCTTACGTATTGCTGCTGTCCGCTGGTGGAGAAGAGAAGTCTGGGGAAATCCAGGCTTTGTTCATCTTGATGAGTGTTAGCCTGTCGGCACTGTCGGTTGACAGGCGGGTACGCTTATCTGTGATGATTCCCCCAGCCGCACTAAACACCCTCTCCGACAAGACGCTAGCCGCAGGACAAGCAAGCACCTCCAGGGCATACAGCGCTAGTTCAGGCCACGTGTCCAGCTTCGACACCCAGTAGTTGTAGGTGGCAGAGGCGTCACGGAGGACGGTCGTGCGATCGGCTACGTACTCCCTCACCATCCTTTTACAGTGCTCCCGCCGACTCAGCCTTGACTGGGGAGCGGTGACACAGTCTTGCTGGGGAGCCATAAAGCTGTCCTGGCCCTCAAAGACTGTTGCACTGCCTGGGCTGTACATGCTGCTCGATCTCCGCACCTCCCCTGCTACCTGGCCCTCGGAACTGCGCCTTCTGCCACTAGCGCTGTCGGATGGGAATTTTACCATCAGCTTGTCCACCAGCGCCCTGTGGTATAGCAACACTCTCGAACCCCTTTCCTCTTCGGGAATGAGAGTGGGAAGGTTCTCCTTATAGCGTGTGTCGAGCAGTGTGTACACCCAGTAATCCGTAGTGGCCAGAATGCGTGCAACGCGAGGGTCACGAGAAAGGCATCCTAACATGAAGTCAGCCATGTGTGCCAGGGTACCTGTACGCAACACATGGCTGTCTTCACTAGGAAGATCACTTTCAGGATCCTCCTCCTCCTCCTCCTCATCCTCCTCAGGCCATACACGCTGAAAGGATGACAGGCAAGCAGCAGGGGCACCGTCAGCAGTGGGCCAAGCTGTCTCTTCCCCCTCCTCCTCATCCTACTCATGCTCCTCCTCCTCCTCCTCCTGAATGCGCTGAGATATAGACAGGAGGGTGCTCTGACTATCCAGCGACATACTGTCATCCCCCGCCTCCGTTTCCGAGCGCAAAGCATCTGCCTTTATGGTTTGCAGGGAACTTCTCAAGATGCATAGCAGAGGAATGGTGACGCTAACGATTGCAGCATCGCCGCTCACCACCTGGGTAGACTGCTCAAAGTTTCCAAGGACCTGGCAGATGTCTGCCAACCAGGCCCACTCTTCTGAAAATAATTGAGGAGGCTGATTCCCACTGCGCCGCCCATGTTGGAGTTGGTATTCCACGATAGCTCTACGCTGCTCATAGAGCCTGGCCAACATGTGGAGCGTAGAGTCGGTGCACTGGCAGATTAAAGCGATGTTGCAGGGTGCGCAGGGTGGCAGCGTCCGTGTGGGACTTGCGGAAATGTGCGCAGAGCCGGCGCACCTTTACGAGCAGGTCTGACAAGCGTGGGTAGCTTTTCAGAAAGCGCTGAACCACCAAATTAAAGATGTGGGCCAGGCATGGCACGTGCGTGAGGCTGCCGAGCTGCAGAGCCGCCACCAGGTTACGGCCGTTGTCACACACAACCATGCCCGGTTGGAGGCTCAGCGACGCAAGCCAGCGGTCGGTCTGCTCTGTCAGACCCTGCAGCAGTTCGTGGGCCGTGTGCCTCCTATCTCCTAAGCTGAGTAGTTTCAGTACGGCCTGCTGACGCTTGCCCACCGCTGTGCTGCCACGCCGCGCGACACCGACTGCTGGCGACGTCCTGCTGCTGCTGACACATCTAGATTGCGAGACAGAGGTTGAGGAGGAGGAGGGTGCTTTAGTGGAGGAAGCATACACCGCCGCAGATACCACCACCGAGCTGGGGCCCGCAATTCTGGGGGTGGGTAGGACGTGAGCGGTCCCAGGCTCTGACTCTGTCCCAGCCTCCACTAAAGTCACCCAATGTGCCGTCAGGGAGATGTAGTGGCCCTGCCCGCCTGTGCTTGTCCACGTGTCCGTAGTTAAGTGGACCTTGCCACTAACCGCATTGGTGAGGGCGCGTACAATGTTGCGGGAGACGTGGTCGTGCAGGGCTGGGACGGCACATCGGGAAAAGTAGTGGCGACTGGGAACTGAGTAGCGCGGGGCCGCCGCCGCCATCATAGCTTTGAAAGCCTCCATTTCCACAACCCCATACGGCAGCATCTCAAGGCTGATAAATTTGGCTATGTGGACGGTTAACGATTGAGCGTGCGGGTGCGTGGCGGCGTACTTGCGCTTGCGCTCCAACAGTTGCGCTAGCGACGGCTGGACGGTGCGCTGAACTACACTGGTGGATGGGGCCGAGGACAGCGGAGGTGAGGGTGTGGGTGCAGGCCATGAGACGGTAGTGCCTGTGTCCTGAGAGGGGGGTTGTATCTCAATGGCAGGTTGGGGCACAGGGGGAGAGGCAGCGGTGCAAACCGGAGGCGCTGAACGGCCTTCGTTCCACCTTGTGGGGTGCTTGGCCATCATATGTCTGCGCATGCTGGTGGTGGTGAGGCTGTTGGTGGTGGCTCCCCGGCTGATCTTGGCGCGACAAAGGTTGCACACCACTGTTCGTCGGTCGTCAGGCGTCTCTGTGAAAAACTGCCAGACCTTAGAGCACCTCGGCCTCTGCAGGGTAGCATGGCGCGAGGGTGCGCTTTGGGAAACACTTGGTAGATTATTCGGTCTGGCCCTGCCTCTACCCCTGGCCACCGCACTGCCTCTTGCAACCTGCCCTGCTGCTGCCCGTGCCTCCCCCTCTGAAGACCTGTCCTGTGTAGGCGTTGCACACCAGGTGGGGTCAGTCACCTCATCGTCCTGCTGCTCTTCCTCCGAATCCTCTGTGCGCTCCTCCCTCGGACTTACTGCCCTTACTACTACCTCACTGCAAGACAACTGTGTCTCATCGTCATCGTCCTCCTCACCCACAGAAAGTTCTTGAGACAGTTGGCGGAAGTCCCCAGCCTCATCCCCCGGACCCCGGGAACTTTCCAATGGTTGTGCATCAGTGACGATAAACTCCTCTGGTGGGAGAGGAACCACTGCTGCCCAATCTGAGCAGGGGCCCGAGAACAGTTCCTGGGAGTCTTCCCGCTCCTGAGCATGTGTCATTGTAGTGGAGTGAGAAGGCTGGGAGGAAGGAGGAGCAGCAGACAGAGGATTCGGATTTGCAGCAGTGGATGGCGCAGAACTGTGGCTGGACGATAGGTTGCTCGAAGCACTTTCTGCCATCCAGGACAGGACCTGCTCACACTGCTCATTTTCTAATAAAGGTCTCCCGCGTGGACCCATTAATTGGGCGATGAATGTGGGGACGCCAGAAACGTGCCTCTCTCCTAATCGCGCAGCAGTCGGCTGCGACACACCTGGATCAGGAGCTCGGCCTGTGCCCACACCCTCACTTGGCCCTCCGCGTCCTCGGCCGCGTCCACGTCCTCTAGGCCTACCCCTACCCCTCAGCATGCTGTATTACCAGTGATTTGATTTCACAGGCAGGAAATAAATTGGCGCAAGCCTGCAGGCCAAATATAATCTTTTAACTTTTTTTAAAAAGGAAAGGCCCACTGCCTCTAGTGAATGAATAATAAGTTTAATAACTGTGTTGCGGCCCTGCAAAAGTGTCACAGAACTTTACTGTTGCAGAGTTATTAACTGTGGCAGAGCAGGTATTTCCCAGGCAGGAAAGAAATTGGCGCAAGCCTGCACTCAACCGTAGCTGGTTGCGTCTGATTTTTTTACGTTCTCCGCGCAGCACACACGTACCCAGAGCCCTGACGGCTGTCAGAGGCAGGGCAAATATACTTTTTTCCCTTTTGTTTAAAAGGAAAGGCCCACTGTGCCTATTCAATGACTAATATAACTGTGTTGCGGCCCTGCAAAAGTGTCACAGAACTTTACTGTTGCAGAGTTATTAACTGTGGCAGAGCAGGTATTTCCCAGGCAGGAAAGAAATTGGCGCAAGCCTGCACTCAACCGTAGCTGGTTGCGTCTGATTTTTTTACGTTCTCCGCGCAGCACACACGTACACAGAGCCCTTAGGACTGACAGAGGCAGGGCAAATATACTTTTTTCCCTTTTGTTTAAAAGGAAAGGCCCACTGTGCCTATTCAATGACTAATATAACTTTGTTGCGGCCCTGCAAAAGTGTCACAGAACTTTACTGTTGCAGAGTTATTAACTGTGGCAGAGCAGGTATTTCCCAGGCAGGAAAGAAATTGGCGCAAGCCTGCACTCAACCGTAGCTGGTTGCGTCTAATTTTTTTACGTTCTCCACGCAGCACACACGTACACAGAGCCCTTAGGACTGACAGAGGCAGGGCAAATATACTTTTTTCCCTTTTGTTTAAAAGGAAAGGCCCACTGTGCCTATTCAATGACTAATAACTGTGTTGTGGCCCTGCCTACACAATTCTGTGCCTGTAGTATCAATGCAGGGTGCAATGCTCTGCACCGCCGATTTTGAGAAAAAAAAAAAAAAAGCAACACAGCTAACAGCAGCCTGCACAGTACTCCACACGGTTAAATGTGGCCCTAGAAAGGACCGTTGAGGTTCTTGAAGGCTACACTCACTCCTAACACTCTACCTGCCTAAGCACCACTTCTGTCCCTAATGCCGGGTGCAATGCTCTGCACTGCCGATTTTGAGAAGAAAAAAAAATTTCTCCACTGCTAACAGCAGCCTGCACACACGTAGATGTGGCCCTAAGAAGGACCGTTGGGGTTCTTGAAGCCTACACTCACTACAAACACTCTCCCTACAGCAACTCCAATAGAACAGCACTTTCCCTCAGCTAACTCACACGGCATCTGAGGCGAGCCGCGGGAGGGGCCGATTTTTATACTCGGGTGACATCTGATCTCCCCAGCCACTCACAGCAGGGGGGTGGTATAGGGCTGGAACAACACAGGAGGAAGTTGTAATGCCTTCCCTGTCTTTCAATTGGCCAGAAAAGCGCGCTAACGTCTCAGAGATGAAACTGAAAGTAACCTGAACACCGCGTGGTGCTCGTTACGAGTATCGAGCATCCCGAACACGCTAATATTCGCCCGAGCATCAAGCTCGGATGAGTACGTTCGCTCATCTCTAGTTATAAACTCTTCTCTTCTAAACTCTACTTAATACGTTTCTTCTCAAAAGAGATTTATCAGGAGCAATCCAATATAACCAATAAATCAAAGGAAATAAAAAATGGAAAAGCGCCAATGGCAACAATGATGGAGATGCATGCACTGCATAAGTTATATTTTAGAAGGATCCTCAGTGATATTTGTGCTACTAAATTGATTCTTCACTGCCACTTGGTGAATTTTTGTCTAGGACCTTGGTGCCCTCGCTCTGGTCCAGATCTCTCAGATGTATTCAGATGTTATAGGCCGCCATAAAACCCTGACAAATATTTATGCCTGTGTTCAGAGTGTCAAAGATGGTCAGTAATTTGTATTCCCAAATTCATCCATCTTTCTGGGATTTTAAGTTGCCTTTTAATATAATCGCCCTCATGTGTTCTTTTTTGTGTCTTTGGCTACAAAATTGTTCAGCCACAGGTAACTTGGTCTTTCTTTCTTCAATTGTGTGGCAATTAAATCTCATCCTTGCTTTGATCTCCTGCCCAGTTTCTCCAACATATAATCTCCCAATTATGCTCTGTTTTTGCTTGAAATACAATTTATTACACTATATCTCTGTCTTTTTTATGTGCAAGTATATATATGATTCTTTGCATCTGTCTTGTAAGAAGCCTAATGAAGAATCCTAAGTAGATTTGAAAGCTTGCTGTAATATCATTACATTTTCTTACCCATTAAAAGGTATTACAGATAGTCCCCGACTTGCGAACATTCGACTTACGAATTTCGCTAGATACGAACTATCTGTACAGCACAGTATGATGTAATGCTATGGCATTACATCATACTGTGCAGGGACCGGACAGGCTTCTATCAAGCCTGATAGAAGCCTGTCCGGTCACATCGCGGTTGCTGGGCAGCCGGGGGCCTTCTGAAAGGCCCTAGGGCTGTCTATGCAGAGCGCCTAGCAAGCCGTGCGCTTGATGGGCACTCTGCATAGGCAGCCTTGGGGCCTTTCAGGAGGTCCCCGGCTGCCTAGCAACCGCACAGCGTCCCGCGATCTCATCATGGGACGCTGTACGGGCCCCCTGAACGTCGGGTGCCGGCTGTTCTTACAGCGGGCACCCGGCGGCAGCAGTTCCGACGAGCCGCGCCGCTCGTCAGAACTGTTAACACTTTAAATACCGCTGTCAGAGCGGTATTTAAAGTGTTAACCTTCCGACAAGCGCCACGGCTCGTCGGAACTGCTGCCGCCGGGTGCCCGCTGTAAGAACAGCCGGCACCCGACGTTGTATGGAGAGGGATCCACCCGCGATCCCCTCCATACAACCATTTGTTCGACTTGCGAACAAAACGGACTTGCGAACGGGCTCCCGGAACGGAACCTGTTCGCAAGTCGGGGACTAACTGTATATCTACAAGATGATTTTATTTGTGATAAAGATGTACAAACACCCCAGATAAATAAGTAGATCAAAAACAGACTTATCTTAAGCGAGACGTAGTTCAAACCCAGGAGCCACCAACAAGACTAGAAACACCTTCCAACAGAAAATACAACAAGCAGCTTCTGTTTAGATTTCTTACTTTCAGGAGATTGTGGTGTTCCTAAAATAATGAAAGTAAAAGTGCTATGTATGTACCAATCACTTTGTGTTTGTAGGGAGATAAATAGGACAGTGAGATTAAAGTTGTTAGGACTTTGGGTGTGGACCCACTGTGCTAACCAACCAATCCTGGCTTTTATTTATTTTTTATTTTTTTTTATAAATCAATATTTATTGGTTTTAGAATAAACACAGATATACATAACAAACATATATCAAAGAAGGGGTACAAATATGAACCATAAAGGCGCAGGTGCGCCTCCCCCGTGAGTTCTGGAGCAAGATATAACGTAACTCTCAATACTTCTACAGGCAGGGGGGGGGGCCGCTTAAGCGAGAAGAGAGGGGTATGTGGACCTCTTCTTGAGTGTGAGGCTGTAACTGAGGTGAGATAGCTATAGGTTGCGCTCAGCCGCCTCTTAGATACAGACAGAACAAGACAAACAGTCGGGGGAGTAAACTAAAGAGTAATGGGGAAGGGAAGAGAGGGGAGGGGTGGGGAGAGATGTGGTAGGAAGGGGGAGGGGAGGGGTACTGCACTTCCAGAGTAGATCCGTGTCTCGATGTGCCGTTTGATCGTATGCGCGATCAAAAAGTCGCCCGATATCTTCCCTCTTTAGAGCTAAGAGGAGCAAACGGCGTTTCGGGGATCAAACCGCCACACAGAGGAAACAGGAGGAGGGTTTAACCGCAGAGGACTAGAGTGCCTGGGTCACGAGTCCGCTTTCCTAATCCCCTGCCAGGGTTCCCAGATCTTCAAGAATCTATCATGTGTTCCGTTTGACCAGCTTGAGAGCTCCTCTAAATTCGCTAACCTATCAACTTTGGACCTCCATAGGGCCATCGTCGAAGGGTCCCTCTGCTTCCACAAAAGTGGAATAAGAGATTTGGCAGAGTCGATCAGCAGGGCGACAAGCTTGTGCTTGTACGGGTGGAAGGCAGGGGTAGGTCTCCACAGGAGGACCACATCTGGGGAGAGCACTAAGTCTGGTAGGAGTTTTTTTAACACGATTGCCAAATCCTTCCAGAAAGGAATGATATTCGGGCAATCCCACCAAATATGAAGGTAGGAGCCTGTGGAGCTCCCACATCTCCAGCACATGTCCTCCGCCACCAAATGATGGTCATGCAGCCACTGCGGGGTCCTGTACCACCGCGCCAGGAGCTTGTAATGTGACTCCTGGGCGGTGACGCAGGGGGAGAGCCCGAAAGCTGTCTTCAAAATCGCTTTGGTCTCGCTTTCTGAGAGGGAAATGTGTAGCTCCTTCTCCCAG
Source organism: Eleutherodactylus coqui (assembly GCF_035609145.1). NCBI lineage: Eukaryota > Metazoa > Chordata > Amphibia > Anura > Eleutherodactylidae > Eleutherodactylus > Eleutherodactylus coqui. The sequence continues at coordinate 231,336,606 of NC_089838.1, read as the reverse complement.
GAGAAGAGGAAGGCAGGTTTCCCAGACGAGGGGCGGAAAACGAACTTTTTGCGGATGAGAGAAATTTTCCTCAGAGAGGGGTTAGGGAAGATGCCAATTGCGGTTTCAAAAGGAGTAAGTGGTCTAGAGGGACCGCGGGTTTTCCGAAATTCGCTCAGGACCCTCATCACATGGGCCGACACCAAGAAGGGGAGTGGGCGATTTGGTAGGAGATCGTCCGTAAGAGTGAGGTCAGCCCCCTGCTCAAGGGTAGGTACATCGTGGAAGTGTTTGCCGGAGAGCATCCTCCACGCCCGTGCCGAGCAAGAGTCTAGGGAAAGATTCATAAATTTATATAAGGCAGACAGGGGCGTGCGAGGGGAGGGGGGGGGGCAAAGTTCTCCCCAGGACAGCCCAGGATTCCATTGCTCCCTCCAGAAGAGGATTTTTCTTCCGATCTCTTCTGCTCATCCCCTCAGGGATCTTCTATCAGAGTAGGGCCGTAGGATCCTTTTGCCAGGCGTTGTAACAGCGGATCTCTATTAGGGTGTGTAAGCTCTATCCAGTGGTTCAATAGAGTAGCAAGATAGAACTCCCGTGGACAGGGGAGGTCCACTCCTCCCTCCGTGCGCCTTTTAATCAACAGGCCATAAGCCAGTCTAGGCCTCCTTCCCATCCAGAGATATCTGGAAAAGATTGTGCGAAGTGCTTTGAAGAAGCTGGCTGGGAGGGAAATGGGGAGGAGCCTCATTTTATAAAGGATTATTGGGATAACATAGGATTTTAGGATGTTCTTACGATCTAGCCATGAGATAAAAGGGAGATCATATGATCTTAGCAGTTTTTTAACTTTGGCCAGGACGGGGAAGAAATTTGTCGCGAATAGGTCTTCCGCTTTCTTGGGTATCTTTATGCCTAGGAAATCGATTGTCGTGTCGGACCACGCAAATGGGGATACTTTTTTGACAGCATTAATTTGGTTGGCGGGAATGGAAACATTTAGAGCAATTGACTTGGTGAAATTAATTTTAAAATTAGATAGGTCACCAAAATTTTCTAGCATAGAAACCAGGCGAGGGAGCCCCTCCTCCGGGTTAGTAATAAGGAAAATAATATCGTCGGCGTAAGCCGCTGTCGAGAGAGTGTCATTCCCAATTTTGAGACCTTTTATGGAAGGATCCGATCTCACTTTTTGGAGAAGAGGCTCCAAGGCCAGGACAAAGAGCGTAGGGGAGAGGGGACACCCCTGCCTAGTGCCATTTCCTATTTCAAAGGAAGGGGAGAGAGAACCGTTAATCTTGAGTCTCGCATGGGGCATTGCGTAGAGAGAGAAGATCGCTGAGACGAATTGGGGTGGGAGATTAAAGTGTAGCAAGACTTGCTCCATATATGTCCAATTCACACGATCAAACGCCTTTTCGGCATCAGTACCTACTAAGGCGAGTGATATGTTTCGTTTTTGGGCAAATCTAGCAGCATGTAGGAGTCTGAGACAACTGTCTCTCCCCTCTCTTCCCCGCACAAAGCCCGCCTGTTCTGGGTTGATCAAGAAGGTAGTATGTTTTTCTAGGCGTTTTGTTAGGATTTTGGCCCACAATTTCATGTTGAAATTAATCAGGGAGATGGGGCGGTAGCTCCCGCAAGACTCAGGGTCTTTGCTCTCTTTGTGCACAAGAGTAATATGCGCTTCTTGCGCTTGTCTAGGCAGGGGGGTCCCGTTCAGGAGAGCATTGTACAAGTCTACTAATCTAGGAATGAGCGAAGTACTCAGGGCCTTATAGTATATAAGGGGGAGGCCGTCTGGGCCTGGGCTTTTACCCGGGGGAGATGAGTTTATAAGGTCTTGTATCTCTTGCGGGGTGATTGGGGACAGGAGGGATGTGGTCTCGTCATCTGGAATTTTGGGGAGGTTTAGGTCTTTGAGGAAGTGGTCGATTTGTTTTTTCAAGACAGCTCTTTCTTCAGGAGTGGGAGGATCTTTAAGGTTGTATAGGCGGGAGTAAAAGGATTGAAATTCTTTGGCAATATCAGGGGTAGATGTGACGCGATGGCCCGTGGGGGATTTAATGGTCTTAATAAGGTTCCTTGCTTGGGCTTTTTTGATAAGGGACGACGTGAATTTGCTACCCTTGTTACCTTGGGCGTAAGAGATATGTCTGAGGTATAGATGCTTTTTGTTGAACCTAGCTTCCAAAAGGAGTTTAAGTTCAGTTCGGAGGGAGGTGAGTTTCTCCATGGCCGCTACACTTTGTGAGAGCTTAGTCACACACTCTAATTTGGCAATTTGACCAAGTTTCTCGTCAATGTCTTTCTGTTGTTTCTGACTGCGGAGCATGATGGCCGCTTAGGACCGGAGCTCCCACAGAACGGCGCCCTCAGAGAGCTCCCAGCAGCGTTAATAGCAGCAAAATGCCCAAACAAGCAAAGGAAAAAGGAGGAGAACATACCAGCACGCCGAAGACATCTAAGAGCCAGACGGGGATGCAGCGATTTCTAAAGGAACAGAGCTCCCGCTCTCCTCATCCGTCCAGCAAGATGGTGCCGGCCTCGGAGGCTGCTTCTGCACACAGTAAGGAGGGGGAGGGTGATACATCCTCAGATGAAGAGGACTCCCGGGGGTTTATGAAAGAGCTGCTGACTAACGCTCTGCACCCTCTTATCAATGAGCTGTCAGAGATAAAAGATGACATAAGGCAGATGGGCTGCAAAGTGGAGGAGCTTGAATCTGCCTCTGCATCAGTCACAACCCATGCTCTGGCTATGGCTGCAGTCTTAAAGGAGCAGCACGCTAATTTAAATAAAGCTCTCATTCTCCAAGAAGATCTGGAGAACAGAAATCGGAGATGTAATGTCCGCCTTAAAGGCTTACCTGAATCCTGGGCGACGGAAGCCTTGCCTAAAGTCGCTTCAGAAATATTTGGTCAGTTACTTGGGCACGACAGAGCAGCGACAATTTCTGTGGAGCGTATCCACCGCGCTCTGAGACCCCCGCCTCCTCCTACAGAGCCCCCCAGGGATGTTATCTGCAGGCTCCTCACCTTTCAAGACACGTCTGCCGTCCTTAAAGCTGCCAGACAACACAAGGACTTAAAATATGGGGACTCCCCGGTCCAGATCTTCCAGGATCTTTCCCCTGCCACCCTATTAAAGAGACGAATCATGCGTCCTCTGTTGGAGGCCCTGAGAGCACGAGACATTCGATACGCATGGCTCTTTCCCTTTGGCATCAACAAGGGACGCAGACTTCTCATCCGTACTCCAGAAGACCTCAACGATGCATGGGAACACCTTGAGATGGACCCGATTGAGCTGCCGAACTGGCTGCCTCTCCCGGAGTTCCCCAGGCTCCCTAAGCTGACCCCCCCGGAGGTCTAGCAGCCAGCGGGTAGCCTCAAATCGCCCAGAGGTAAAAAAAAGAAAGCGAAGGACCCTCCTGCTGGCCCTGACGGGTGAAGATGAGGAGACTCTCAGGTTTTCTTTTTTCCTATCACCATCTTTTGGATGTACCTGTTGTTCCGCTGCTTCCTGATCTGGCGACCTTTTATTGTTTTCGCAAGATCTCGGCAACGTGTTCGTATATGATGACTTTGTTATTTACCGCGTTAAACAAGTTAATGCATTAATGTTCCTTTTCTTCTCCCTTATAGCGATCAACTACCCAAGGCATTTGCCCCTCAGCTCTAGGCTCCTGGGGGCGCCTACCTGTTCAGGCTACTATTGACGCAGTTGGTGGGCCTTCCCAGTAAGGCACCCACAACTCGCCCTCATCCCCCAGCAGGGTCTGCTCAAGTTTGCTGACCTGCTGACCTAAATTTACGTTTTTAGTGTCGTAGTCTGCGACACATTTTTCAGCACTTGTTCTCCCTTTTGTGTCTACCCAGCGTTTTCCCCTCTCACTCTCTGCACTTCCCCTCCATCTCCTCTTCCCTCCGTGTCCGACCGAGTGACAAGGAATTAGTTCTAAGTCACTAAGCGCTCACTTACATAATCTTGCTTCCTCTCTCTACCTCCTTGCTAAGGTACTTCCGGCCACTCCTGCGGGTCCGTGATGGCAAAACCTCTACTATTTACTACCTTCAACGTGAATGGACTGAACTCTCCTAGCAAAAGACACCACGTGGCCCTTCTTCTGAAAAGGTATGGCTCTGGGGTAGTGTTTCTGCAGGAGACCCATTTTAAAGGGGACAGATGCCTATCCCTTCCTGGGGGGCAGTTCCCGCTAGCTTTCCACAGTTCCCACCCCTCCTCCGCCTCCAAGGGTGTATCCATACTAATACACAAGTCCCTTAAGTTTAGTTGCGAGGCTCGCTTCGCAGATGAGGAGGGCAGAGTTCTGTTCCTGAGGGGCTACCTAAACGAAACTAAAATTACCCTTGCCAACCTCTACGCCCCTAATAAGGATCAAGTAGAATGGCTTACAAAACAACTAGAAGCGCTCAGGATCTTCGCCACTGGGCAGATCATCCTGGGTGGAGATTTTAATCTCACCATCTCCCCCTCCATGGACTCATCGACTGGAAAATCCCAGATTTCACAAAGGAGATTAAGTAAACTCAGCAGATCCCTCGCGCAACTCCATATCGTGGACGCCTGGAGGTACTCTAACCCATCCTCCAGGGATTATACCTTCTTCTCGCAGGTCCACTCCTCCTTCCAGCGGTTAGACTATGTTTTTATTTCCTCCTCCTTCCTACAATACACGAAAATGTTGAGATAGACTCCATTGCCTTGTCGGACCACGCCCCAGTCCACTTGTCTATCTACATTCCAGGCTCCACTCCCCGCGAGTGGAGATGGAGACTCAACCCTTCTCTCCTGGATTCGGCTGAGGATAGAGCCCAGCTCTACAAAGCGTTGGAAGAATATTTCCAACTCAACACCACAGAGGATATGTCAGTTCCGGTGGTATGGGAGGCTCATAAGGCCTATGTGAGGGGCCTTCTGATCTCTGCTGGATCCAGGGCAAAGAAGAAACAATCCTGGCTTTTAGACCAGACCTGATATGGCAGGCAGCTGACCCCAGTGGTCAGAGGTACCGAAGCAGGGAAATCTCAGATGGGTAACTTGCCCTTAGCTAAGCCGGAAGATGGGGAGACCCCTGCCTATAAACGGCCGCGCACTAGAATCTTGGGGCTGACTATTCCTGACAGGAAACACATACTGGACAGAAATCGACAGATGCACACAAGCTAAAGCATAAGGTAAATAACATACAAAATAAACAGATTCAGATACTGACTCAAAATACAGAACAGTCCTGAGACAGGCGACCTAGATGTGCTGGGTGTCTGAAGCAAACACATCAGTTCTGAGGCAAAGAAGGAGGGTCCCCAGCTCACTTAAATAGGAGGGTAATTGCTATTTAAACTGCACCTGGGCTGTGAGTACTGAAAGGGATTAACTCCCTCAATAATGGTAGAAAATATAACAAAGAGTACAGTCAAACAGAAGAAGCAGAGTGATGCCCGCGTCTGCCCGGAATAGCAAGAGATCATCAGACACAGGTAGCAGACCTAACAAAAGTCTGGCTTTTCTTTGTTAAATATATTTGCTAGTCCAAGTTTTAAACCAGATTTAGACAGAAGTAGATTTAGTTGGTGGAATTACCTAGACTAAGAAATTTCTTGATTGATGGGAAGTAGTTAAAATGAGAATATGTTGATAGACTTGATAGTTCTGCATGTGAATTATTTAGGTTTGGCAAAATTTTTCAGTTTTTAAAGAGTATAGGAACATTTTTCCAGCTTTTACTTTTTTGAAAGATTTTTCATGAATGACCCATCACAAAAAGGTATATCATTCTGTTATACAAGGCTTAATGACTGTAATGAGTTGGTCTTTATGAAGAAGTGGGAGAAAGATTTTGGAAAACAATAATTTTTAGATACATGCCATAAAATAGCTATGAACTTAGGGGGGCTTCACACGAACGTGTGCGTACATAGGAGTGTACATAAGTGCACACCCATGTACGTTCACAAACATGCATGAATGCAGGTCCGTGCATTTCCTTTAATGGAGCCGCAGCTGCTGCCGATGGCTCCACTGAAGGCAATAGTCTGCTGGCACCCCTGAATTGTTTTTATGGGAAGGGCTTTACATATAAACCCTTCCCTAAAAAGCAAGAATTTTAGCGTTTAAAAAAAAAAAAACTTGCTTGTCCGCCGCTGCCGTGTCCCCCACGGGGAGGAAGAACACATCTGCTGCATGCGGCAGATGTTTCCTTCATCCCCACGTGGAAAAAGAATTCCATATTGCACCTGCCACATCTGTGACAGATGCAGCAAAGGAATTCTTCATTCCTGCCATGACAGCTGCGCTAGGGGATCCAGCTGCCGGCATCCTGTAATTGCTTTTCCGGAAAGGGCTTTAAATATAAGCTCTTCCTTGAAAAACAAGGAAAAGTGGTTTTGAAAAAATAAATAAATTATACTAACCTTCCTTCAGCTGCTGGGGCTCAGCCGCGTCCTTTCTGCGCTTTCGCCGCCTCTGTAATGCAGTTCTTTGAGCAGATGGGGATTTAAAATCCTCGCCTGCTGAAAGAGCTGCTTCAGATTGGCTGAGGCGCTCAGCCAATCACAGGCAGCTCTCGCCTGTCATTCATTCAGCGAGAGCTGCCTGTGATTGGCTGAGTGCCTCAGCCAATCAGAAGCAGCTCTTTCAGCAGGCAGGAATTTTAAATCCCCACCGGCTGAAAGAACTGCTTTGAAAAGCCGGGGACAGTGCAGAGAGGACTTTTTTAAAATTTTCAAAACCACTTTTCTTGTTTTTCAGGGAAGGGCTTATATTTAAAGCCAGATGTGGCAGGTGCAAAATGGAATTCTTTTTCCTTGCGGGGATGAAGGAAACATCTACCACATGAGGTGGATGTGTTCTTCATCCCCGCGGGGACACGGCAGCGGCAGACAGGTGCCTTTTTTTGTTTTTTTTACACTAAAATGTTTGTTTTGCAGGGAAGAGCTTATATGTAGAGCTCTTTCCTAAAAAACAATTCAGGGGTGCCGGCAGACCATTATCGTCAATGGAGCCGCGGCTCCATTGAAGACAATGCGTGCATTCCCTGTGGTGCATGCATGTCCTATCTTTGCAGGCACACACCTGTGAAGCACAGACATGTGAACACACCATAGGGAATGCATTGGTTCTAAGAGAAGCATGTTTTTTTGTGCGTGCATTTACACGCACAAAATGTGATTGTTCCCAGCAAGAGAAACCACGTAATCTTGTAGATATGATACCTTTTAATGGCTAACAAAAATACATGATGTAATAATAGCGAGCTTGCGAACCTCTCAGGTTCTTCTTCAGGCAGATCCAATCCATAAACCTGAAGAAGAACCCGAGAGGTTCGCAAGCTCGCTATTATTACATCATGTATTTTTGTTAGCCATTAAAAAGTATCATATCTACGTGGTTCTCTTGCTGAGAACAATCACATTTTGCTCTACTGGCTAACACGGTACCAGATCTTTTTTTCTTTACACGCACAAATACACGCTTGTGTGAAGCCACCCTTACATAAACGTAGCAGACAGTGTTCTCTTTTTGAAACCCCTTAAAAGGTATTGTAAATGGTTATCTGACACCTCAAAAATTAAATAAAATGCATGCAGGCATGGGAGATAAGTTTTTTAGAGATTGCGGTGAAATAGGGTATATGATACATATGCAGTGGGGGTGTCCAGTGGTTCAACCCTTTTGGAATAAGACTTCTGATGTGATGTTTAATATTTCTAAGAAAAGGCTTGAATTTTCACCAATGGGTTTTCTGTTGGGTACCAAACAAGAGGGGTGGTCTACTGATATATACAAATTGCTACAGTGTTTATGACATCTAAAATATATTTAGCAAAAAATTACAAGAAACCAATTCTATATTATACGAATAATATTCTATATGGTGAGAAAAAATGTGGCTATCAGGTGTAGTAGGTTAGAAGAGATAGGTTGGTCAAAATTTGAGACTTTTTGTTTGCATTTGTGGATTTGGTGATCTGAGAATATCCATCAGGGCTCTTTCAAGTGAGAGCAAAATTCTGCGCTGTTAGCACATGTCCTATCTTTTGTTAGGTGCGCCGAATTGGTTCCTATTAGAAGCATGGTTGTGTGCTGCTAGCAGAGCAGAATTTTATGTTCATGTGAATGAGCCCTTATGATGTAACTAATCTATAAGGATGTACACATATACATGCAGCGCCAATGTGGGGGAGACCATGGGTAAACATGATGGATGTCACGGTTGACTTTGCGATCTCTCCCTACAATGACGGTAGAGGGCCCGGCTTGGTCACACACAGTGGCAAAAAACTTACTACATTTAGCAATTATCAACTGTGGTTTGTCACACAATGCCAGTACCTCTTTCTTAAGAGACTCAAAGGACTAATGAAGGAATAATTGACACGAGTCCTGATAGCTTTGATTTGCAAACTGGAGGTACTCAGTTTACTTCAGCTTTTAGTTGCAAACTGGAGGTACTCAGTTTACTTCAGCTTTTAGTAATATTCAAAAATGACGGGTACAGTTCATCAGTAATGGCAGAGGTGTTACTTTGCATAGACAATAACGTTGCTCCAAGTTTCAATTTAGTGCAAGACAATTTAAACTTCAACGCTCACTCTCTCTCTCTCTTTGCCTTTAAAGGTTACTCAGTAAGAATTCCCACAGTCCTAGTTATCTAAGGGTTGATTTCTTGAAGATTACTATGCAGTTTGTGAAGTTATTTAAGAAGTGAGCCTCTTTCACTTTCCCTGGCTTTACTTTTAACAGGGGCTTGTGCAACTCACTGTTGTGTAGATGGGTCCCAATCGTTTTCCTTCACACTGCACTTGATTTGGAAGCTTGTAAATACTTGCTTCCAACTCTAGACAACGTTAATCCTCTCCACACTGCTGTGCAACTCCTCTCACGTCCTACTCTGAAGACAACCTCCTTACTACTCCCTCTAACTCCTCCTTCACTTCCTGTCTTCTCTCTCGCATTTTCCCCAAACTCCTCCCAACAACCTGCCTCGCCCTGCTCACTTTCCCGCTTTTGAAGCTCACCCTTCCCCCTCTACCAATCAAGGATGGAATAACAAGCAGCCAATCAGCAGCCACCTGTTGCCAAATAGTTAGTTTAAACTCATGAAGAAAAGGGGAAATTCCGGGCCTTTCAGACGTAAGACACATTCTATGTCTCCGTATGAGCACATAGCCAGGTGTTACAGGACTTGTGACTGTGTAGCTACCCTGGAGGACCCTCCCCCACCCCCGGGGCCACTACATACATATAATTATTTTTACTTTTTTCTCTCTACTTAGGGCGTTTTTTTATTATGTTGTTCTCGTTCATCATTGTTTTGCTTTCTGAAAATGTAATACAATTGTATGAAACAAAAAATATAAAATTATTAAAGGAGCTTTTCTTTTTTATCCACCTCATTCATTCTTAGGGACCAAATTACTCTAGATTGGGAAGGTTGTTCAGTGTGTCACATCTATAAAATGTTCTAAAAACTCAATTCTCAGATAACACAGGCATCTTGAATACAACCTAACTCAATTTTATCCTTTATTTTACTTTCACAAGACATCAAGGAGTGAACATTTACAAGCCCATATGTTGCCATATTAACCTACCAAGCAAGGTAATAGATGTTTTCATAACTGTGTGTCAGAAAGGGTTCAGTTGGGTATACTGTAATTTTCTCAGACCCTTATTTGCCAGAATAGGTGAGCGATTAGCTTCATACAAAAGATCAGAAATAAAATGTTGGGAGCATAAGAGTTCAGGGTTAGTGTGTAATTGTAGCTTTCATAAATACCATTTTCTCTTTTGCTTACTTAGGACTTAAAAATATATATTACTTTTATAATATTTGCAGTCAACAAGTTTTATTGTGTTTTACTACATGTTATTTGAAGATTTTTTTTGACTCCTCATTCCTGGCACAATGCTTTTAGGCTATGAAACAATTGTATTCATTTGATCCTTAAAGGAGACCCACCAGAAATATATATTTTTACACCAGCAAACACTACAAAAATAATAATGGTGGCAAAGATACCAGTGCCACATAATCAAAATGTCACTTAAGGCAGTGTTCCCCAACTCCAGTCCTCAGGGACCACCAACAGGTTATGTTTTCAGGATTTCCTCAGTATTGTACAGGTAATGTAATTATTGCCGATGCCTCAGACATTGCCACAGGTGTTCCTACCATTGGATATCCTAAAAACATGACCTGTTGGTGGTCCCTGAGGACTGGAGTTGGGGACCCCTGATTTAAGGCCTCCGGTCCATGGGCGATATTTCATTGCATTATCTACAACGATAATCCACATGCAAGTAACGCATGAAATGCTTTCCATAGGATAACCATGGAAAGTGCAGCCTGATGTACATGAGCAGCAATGCGCCGCGATTTTCCGCTCACATATAAAAATCACAGCATGCTGTAATTTTCCACGATGAACCTATCACAATGATAGGTTCATCGCAGAAAATCGCGGTGACTTTAATGTTCTTCCACGGCGGAAATATGCTGCGTTAAAACGCAACGCCCATGGACAGGGGGCCTTATAGTGCTTAAACAATACCAACACACAGTGAACAAATTACAAATATGTAATTAACTCCTTAATGACGCCGCCCATTATTTTTCTTTTTTCATTTTTTTCCCCCCTTTTAAAAAATCGTTACTCCTTTATTTATCCTTGGACATCGCTGTATGAGGGCTTGTTTTTTGCGAGAGACAAGTTGTATTTTTCAGTAGTACTATTTAATGTATCATATAATGTACTGAAAAACTTTTTAAAAAATTCTGAGTGCAGTAAAATGAAAAAAATAAAACAAATTCCGCCATCTTTCGGTGCGTCTTGTGTCTACGGCACACAAACTGCAACAAAAATGACATGATAACTTTATTAGGGATGAGCGAGCATACTCGTCCGAGCTTGATGCTCGTTCGAGTATTAGGGTGTTCGAGATGCTCGTTACTCGAGACCAACACCACGCGATGTTCGAGTTACTTTCACTTTCATCTCTGAGACATTAGCGCGCTTTTCTGGCCAATAGAAAGACAGGGAAGGCATTACAACTTCCTCCTGTGACGTTCCAGCCCTATACCACCCCCCTGCAGTGAGTGGCTGGGGAGATCAGATGACACCCGAGTATTTAAATCTGCCCCGCCCGCGGCTCACCACAGATGTATGCTGACATAGCTGAGGGACAGTGCTGCTGATGCTGCTGCTGCTATAGGGAGAGTGTTAGGTGTTATTTTAGTCTTCAAAAACCCCAACGGTCCTTCTTAGGGCCACATCACACCGTGTGCAGTACTGTTGAGGCTGCTTTTAGCACTGTTGCAGAATTTTTTTTTTTGTATATCGGGCGTGCAGACCATAGCGTCCTCAGTCTGCAGTCATTTTACAGAGTATAGGGGCAGTACTGGTGAGGCAGGGAAAGAGGTATACTGGCTATATAGGCAGTGGGCTTTTTCCCAAAAACTTCCAAAAAATACTGTATTTGGCCTGCCTGCAACTGCCTTCAGGTTACTGCGTCTCTGCTGGGGGTAGTAGTTGTTGAATTAATACCCAGCCTTGCACATAATTGTTTCCTGCCTCTGCAGTGCGTTACGTACGCGAAGTCAGCCTCCAACAGGGAAATCGAAATACAGTGTATATCACACGCAGTGTGGTTGTTCCCAAAAGCTTCAAAAAAATACTGTATTAGGCCTGCCTGTCACTGCCTTCAGTTTACTGCATCTATGCTGGGGGTAGTAGTTGTTGAATTAATACCCAGCCTTACGCATAATTGTTGCCTGCTCTGCAGTGCGTTACGTACGCAAAGTCAGCCTCCAACAGGGAAATCGAAATACACTGTAAATCACAGGCAGTGTGGTTGTTCCCAAAAACTTCCAAAAAATACATTAGGCCTGCCTGTAACTGCCTTCAGTTTACTGCGTCTCTGCTGGGGGTAGTAGTTGGTGAATTAATACCCAGCCTTGCGCAAAATTGTTTCTTGCCTCTGCAGTGCGTTACGTACGCGAAGTCAGCCTCCAACCACAGGCCAATAAGCGGCACATTTAATTACAGCGTTCTGTTTCTGCTAATCTCGTAATACACCATGGTGAGGGGTAGGGGTAGGCCTAGAGGACGTGGGCAAGGACGCGGAGGCCCAAGTCAGGGTGTGGGCACAGGCCGAGCTCCTGGTCCAGGTGTATCGCAGCCGACTGCTGCGATTAGGAGAGAGGCAAGTTTCTGGGGTCCCCAGATTCATCTCACAATTAATGGGTCCACGCGGTAGACCTTTATTAGAAAATGAGCAGTGTGAGCAGGTCCTGTCGTGGATGGCAGAAAGTGCATCCAGCAATCTATCGACCACACAGTCTTCTAGGCCGTCCACAGCTGCAACTCTGAATCCTCTGGCTGCTGCTCCTCCTTCCTCCCAGCCTCCTCACTCCATGAAAATGACACATTCTGAGGAGCAGGCAGACTCCCAGGAACTGTTCTCGGGCCCCTGCCCAGATAGGGCAGCAATGGTTCCTCTCCCACCAGAGGAGTTTATCGTGACCGATGCCCAACCTTTGGAAAGTTCCCGGGGTCCAGGGGATGAGGCTGGGGACTTCCGGCAACTGTCTCAAGAGCTTTCAGTGGGTGAGGAGGACGATGACGATTAGACACAGTTGTCTATCAGTGAGGGAGTAGTAAGGGCAGTAAGTCCGAGGGAGGAGCGCACAGAGGATTCGGAGGAAGAGCAGCTGGACGATGAGGTGACTGACCCCACCTGGTTTGCTAAGCCTACTGAGGACAGGTCTTCAGAGGGGGAGGCAAGTGCAGCAGCAGGGCAGGTTGGAAGAGGCAGTGCGGTGGCCAGGGGTAGAGGCAGGGCCAGACCGAATAATTCACCAACTGTTTCCCAAAGCGCCCCCTCGCGCCATGCCACCCTGCAGAGGCCGAGGTACTCAAAGGTGTGGCAGTTTTTCACTGAGAGTGCAGACGACCGACGAACTGTGGTGTGCAAGGTTTGTCGCGCCAAGATCAGCCAGGGAGCCACCACCACCAGCCTCACCACCACCAGCATGCGCAGGCATATGATGGCCAAGCACCCCACAAGGTGGGACGAAGGCCGTTCACCGCCTCCGGTTTGCACCACTGCCTCTCCCCCTGTGCCCCAACCTGCCACTGAGATCCAACCCCCCTCTCAGGACACAGGCACGTCCTACCCACCCCCAGAATTGCGGGCCCCAGCTCGGTGCTGGTATCTGCGGCGGTGTATGCTTCCTCCACTAAACCACCCTCCTCCTCCTCCTACGCAAACTCTGTCTAGCAATCAAGATGTGTCAGCAGCAGCACGCCGCCACCAGTCGGTGTCGCGCGGGGTGGCAGCACAGCGGTGGGCAAGCGCCAGCAGGCTGTGCTGAAACTACTCAGCTTAGGAGAGAAGAGGCACACGGCCCACGAACTGCTGCAGTGTCTGACAGAGCAGACCGACCGCTGGCTTTCGCCGCTGAGCCTCCAACCGGGCATGGTCGTGTGTGACAACGGCCGTAACCTGGTGGCGGCTCTGCAGCTCGGCAGCCTCACGCACGTGCCATGCCTGGCCCACGTCTTTAATTTGGTGGTTCAGCGGTTTCTGAAAAGCTACCCACGCTTGTCAGACCTGCTCGGAAAGGTGCGCCGACTCAGCGCACATTTCCGCAAGTCCAACACGGACGCTGCCACCCTGCGGACCCTGCAACATCGGTTTAATCTGCCAGTGCACCAACTGCTGTGCGACGTGCCCACACGGTGGAACTCTACGCTCCACATGTTGGCCAGGCTCTATGAGCAGCGTAGAGCTATAGTGGAATACCAACTCCAACACGGGCGGCGTAGTGGGAGTCAGCCTCCTCAATTCTTTACAGAAGAGTGGGCCTGGTTGGCAGACATCTGCCAGGTCCTTGGAAACTTTGAGGAGTCTACCCAGATGGTGAGCGGCGATGCTGCAATCATTAGCGTCACCATTCCTCTGCTGTGCCTCTTGAGAAGTTCCCTGCAAAGCATAAAGGCAGATGCTTTGCGCTCGGAAACGGAGGCGGGGGAGGACAGTATGTCGCTGGATAGTCAGAGCACCCTCATGTCTATGAGGAGGAGGAGGAGGGGGAGAAGCATGAGGAGGAGGGGGAAGAGACAGCTTGGCCCACTGCTGAGGGTACCCATGCTGCTTGCCTGTCATCCTTTCAGCGTCTATGGCCTGAGAAGGAGGAGGAGGATCCTGAAAGTGATCTTCCTAGTGAGGACGGCCATGTGTTGCGTACAGGTACCCTGGCACACATGGCTGACTTCATGTTAGGATGCCTTTCTCGTGACCCTCGCGTTGCACGCATTCTGGCCACTACGGATTACTGGGTGTACACACTGCTTGACCCACAGTATAAGGAGAACCTTTCCACTCTCATACCCGAAGAGGAAAGGGGTTCGAGAGTGATACTATACCACAGGACCCTGGCGGACAAACTGATGGTAAAATTCCCATCCGACAGCGCTAGTGGCAGAAGGCGCAGTTCCGAGGGCCAGGTAGCAGGGGAGGCGCGGAGATCATGTACAGCACAGGCAGGGGAACATTCTCCAAGGCCTTTGCCAGCTTTATGGCTCCCCAGCAAGACTGTGTCACCGCTCCCCAGTCAAGGCTGAGTCAGCGGGAGCACTGTAAAAGGATGGTGAGGGAGTACGTAGCCGATCGCACGACCGTCCTCCGTGACGCCTCAACTACAACTACTGGGTGTCGAAGCTGGACACGTGGCCTGAACTCACGTTGTATGCCCTGGAGGTGCTTGCTTGTCCTGCGGCTAGCGTATTGTCAGAGAGGGTGTTTAGTGCGGCTGGAGGAATCATCACGGATAAGCATACCCGCCTGTCAACTGACAGTGCCGACAGGTTTACACTCATAAAGATGAACAAAGCCTGGATTTCCCCAGACTTCTCTTCTCCACCAGCGGACAGCAGCGGTACCTAAACAATACGTAGGCTGCACCCGTGGATGGAAGCATCGTTCTCTATCACCATAAAAAACGGGGACCTTTTAGCTTCATCAATCTGTCTATTATATTCATCCTCCTGCTCCTCCTCCTGAAACCTCACGTAATCACGCCGAACGGGCAATTTTTCTGAGGCCCACAAGGCTCAGTCATATGACTTTTGTAAACAATGTTTATACGTTTCAATTCTCATTAAAGCGTTGAAACTTGCACCTGAACCAATTTTTATTTTAACTGGGCTGCCTACAGGCCTAGGTACAAATTAAGCCACATTAACCAAAGCGATTAATGGGTTTCACCTGCCCTCTTGGTTGGGCATGGGCAATTTTTCTGAGGTACATTAGTACTGTTGGTACACCAATTTTTGGGGGCCCTCGCCTACAATGTAATCCTAGTAATTTTTATGGGCTTCGCCTGCACTCATGCTACAGCAAGGTTTGTGGGGTTGGCCCACACTTTTGCTACATAAATGTAACTGGGGCCTTGTCTATACTGCAACTACTGAAATGTGAAAGAGACTGTTATCTCCCTAAACTGCTGCAACGGGAATGTTACTGTGGCCTGTCTTGACTGCTACTACCGTGTTTCCCCGATAGTAAGACACCCCCGATTGTAAGACGTATCGGGGGTTTCAGGGGGGTCGGCCAATGTTAGCCGTACCCCGAAAGTAAGACATATGTATTGCCGCCTCCCTCTCATCTAGCTGCGCGCCGCCTCCTGCCCACGTCCCCACCGTCCCCCTCTCCATACGTCGCCGCGTCTGCCACCTCCCTCTGATCTTAATGAGCGCCGCCTCCTGCCCACTTCCGCGCCGCCCACCTCTCCATACGTCACCGCGCCGTCCCCTGCACTTGTCACTGCCGCCTCCTGCTTAAAATACGGTAATGCACACAGTATTAATCATACATCAGTAAAACATACACACTGGCATACTGGGGTATCATCTACTGTATGTAACCCAGTGGGTATCAGCAGGTGTCACACTGGATTAAATACAGCAGGTGGTACTGTATCACACTGGGTTAGATACAGGTATAGGTACAGGTTTGCACTTTGCTGTGCCCACATGAGCTGTTTGACGGCTTAGGACGCGCCTATGCAAATTTACTTGGGCACGTCCCTACTCCAAAGAAACCTCCCCCCCCTGCGTTGCAAATGCACTGCGAGCTGGCTACCTGGACAAAGCCTGCTCATTTCAGGACAGTGCCGTTGCTACCCATGAGAAATATGGGCCAATGATTCGGCAAGAAATGTCGTCCCGAGAGTCCCAAGAAAATCCACAGGAACCTAAGAGTGTGGATGTTTATGATGATATTCCTGAGGATGATGACATGGTTGTCATGGAATAAATCTGTTTTATCTTCCAGTATTCCACTGTTCGTTCTTACCATTTTTCATTGTTTTACATGTTATGCAATGTTGTAACAAGACATTCTTGGCACTTCCTTTTATAAAAATGTTTTGTGGTGAATACAATACTGTTCAGGTTGTTAATAAATGTTAATTTTATGGTTAAAACAAAAAATTCGACAATTTTTTTCCAATATAAGACATACCCCGAAAGTAAGACATAGTGGGGCTTTTGGGGATAAAAAGAAAGTAAGACACTGTCTTACTTTCGGGGAAACACGGTACTACTGAAATGGAACTAATACTGTGCTCCCCCTATACTGCTGCTTCGGAATTGTTACTGTGGCCTGTCTGGACTGCTACTACTACTGAAATGGAACTAATACTGTGCTCCCCCTATACTGCTGCTTCGGAATTGTTACTGGGGCCTGTCTGGACTGCTACTACTACTGAAATGGAACTAATACTGTGCTCCCCCTATAATGCTGCTAGTGATATGTTACTGGGGCCTGTCCCTAATGCTACCGCTGAAATGTTACTAATTCTGGGCTCTGCCTATACCGCTGCTAATGCTATGTCACTGGGGTGTGGAAACGGAGGCTTCCCAAAGACATGATGGTGGCGAGGCCATTTCCCACCAATGCGGTTACTGTTAAGGTGCATATAACCATGGACACGTGGAGAGGACACGTACTGCCTCAAAAACATCCCCCTCCTCCTCCAACAATGAAAACATTCTTGGCAAATACCTTTGCATTGGTCCGTCTGGTGGCAGTCCAAGAATTTCACCTTTACCGACATAACAAGAGAGCCCCCCCACCATCCCCCCGCCACGGCCCACTTAATCCTGGCCACATTCCGAAAACCAACTAAATAAAACCGCGCTACTAGGTCCGCAGTCGCCACCACATTCCCACCAACGCGGTTACTGTTAAGATACATATTACCAGTCTGACTGGGGCATGCACTGTGGGCCGAAGCACACCTGTATTGTATGTGACATTAGCTCTGCTGAGCAGGGCACTGCAATGGGATTTATTTATGTACCGCCACTGGGTTCCAGGGAGCCAGACTGGGGCATGCAGTGTGGGCCGAAGCCCACCTGCATTTAATCGGACGTAACCTCAGCTGTGCTGGGCAATGCAATGGGATATATTTATGTACCGCCGGTGGCTTCCTGGGACCCAGCTATGCTGTCAGTCCACATGGAGTTGTAACTGCATGTGTCTACTTATAAAGAACCCCAGTCTGACTGGGGCATGCAGTGTGGGCTGAAGCCCACCTGCATTAAACCTGACGTTACCTCAGCTGTGCTGGGCACTGCAATGGGATTTATTTATGTACCGCCGGTGGGTTCCAGGGAGCCACCCATGCTGTGGGTCCACAGGGACTTCACATTAGGGATTTGTACCTGCCAGTGTCTATGTATTAAAAGCCCCGGTCAGACTGGGGCATGCAGTGTGGGCCAAAGCCCACCTGCATTTAATTGGACGTAACCTCAGCTGTGCTGGGCAATGCAATGGGATATATTTATGTACTACCGGTGGCTTCCTGGGACCCAGCTATGCTGTCGGTCCACATGGAGTTGTAACTCCATGTGTCTACTTAAAAAAAAGAACCCCAGTCTGACTGGGGCATGCAGTGTGGGCCGAAGCCCACCTGCATTAAACCTGACGTTACCTCAGCTGTGCTGGGCACTGCAATGGGATATATTTATGTACCGCTGGTGGGTTCCAGGGAGCCACCCATGCTGTCGGTCCACACGGACTTCACATTAGTGAGTTGTAACTGCCTGTGTCTATGTATTAAAAACCCCGGTCTGACTGGGGAATGCAGTGTGGGCCGAAGCCCACCTGTATTTAATCTGACGTTAGCTCTACTATCCGGGGCACTGCATTGGGACAAACTACAGGAGCAATACAGCGCTAATGAGACGTGCACAGCTACGCTAGCATAGGAGTCCGCTGTAGGCACACGATTGCTGAGGGTTTGTGCAGAGGCCTATGTCCTTGGTGCAGTGAAAGTCCGCTTCCTGCCTAGGATTGCTGAAGCTGTGGGCCGAGGCCTATGTCGTGGGCGTGGTGCAAGTCTGCCATGTTTGGCCGCTCAGATCAATTTTTGGTTTATGTCTTGGGCTTCCTAGGACCCCCCTATGCTGTTGGTGCAAACTTAGTTCCCATCGCGGTGTTTGACCTGTCTGGCACAAAGGCACTGACTGACTTGGGTAGGGGGCAGAGCGCTGACAGCTTTCCCCTTGCAGTGTGGATTGAGCTATGCGACACCTTGACAGAATGAATACTGTGTGGCACATGGATTCCCCATTGCTATACCCACGTTTGCAGCTCTTGATGGAGGTGGCACAGGATTGGAGTTCTCATTGCTTCTGTACAGCATTGTGGGCTATTGCCCTGCCCCTTTTAAAGAGGGTCGCTACCTGGCCCTGCCAACCCTCTGCAGTGTGTGCCTGCAGTTCCTCCTCATGGCAGACGCACTTATAAATAGACATGAGGGTGGTGTGGCTGTGAGGCCAGTGTGTGGCATGAGAGCAGCTAAAGGCTGCGCAGGGACACTGGTGTGCGCTGTGGACACTGGGTCGTGCGGGGGGGGGGGTTGGGCAGCATGTAACCCAAGAGAAGAGGCAGGGGTGTGGCCCGCAGGCAGTGCTTGTGCTTTGTTGGAGGTAGTGTGGTGCTTAGCTAAGGTGTGCCTTGCTAATGAGGGTTTGTCCGAAGTAAAAATTGGTGGGGGGGGGGCTGGCACACTTGCCGCTATTGTGGCTGAATAGTGGGACTTGGGAACCTGAAATGCAGCCCAGCATGTTGCCCCTCGCCTGCCCTATCCTTTTCTGTGTCGTTTCCAGCACTTTCTTGGGTTTTGCAGATTTTCACAAATGAAAACCTTAGCGAGCATCGGCGATATACAAAAATGCTCGGGTCGCCCATTGACTTCAATGGGGTTCGTTACTCGAAACGAACCCTCGAGGATCGCGAAAAGTTCGACTCGAGTAATGAGCACCCGAGCATTTTGGTGCTCGCTCATCTCTAAACTTATTTTTTTCACTTTTTTTTTGCTGTACTACTTTTATTTTTTTTTAAGACATTGACTTTTTTAAAATTATTTTCTGCCACCATCTTCTGCGTGCAATACATTTTTTATTTTTCCATCAACATAGTTGTACAAGAGCCCATTTTTGTGGGACATACTGTAGTTTGCGTTGCTAGCATTTTGGAATACATACAACTTTTGGATCGTTTTTTATTGCCTTTTTTTCTTGGAGACAGGGTGACCAAAAAAGTGCATTTCTGATGTTCTTTAATTTTTTTCTGACATCGTTCATCGTGCGGGGTAAATAATGCACTACTTTGATAGATCGGACTCTTACAGATGCAGCAATACCAAATATGTATTTTTGTTTTATGATTTAGGTTCCTTATAAATATGGCAAAAGGGTTTTTTTTTTACTTTTATTACTTTTTTATAGTTAATAAAACTTTATTGATCTTGTTTTTACCTTTTTTTTTTCTAGTCGCCACAGGGGACAACAACTTCCGATGCTTTGATCACTTCTGCAGTATGATGTAATGCCATGGAAGCAGAATGTCATATGTATCCCAAAATGGTACTGTTCTGTCTTCTAGAGCTAATCGTCTTTTAATAATTATACATTAGCAAAAATGGCCATAGAACTTATTGAGTAAACAATCACTTGACTGGTGCCTGGACTAAAGGCCCTTTTACATGGCCCCAGAATCTCACGTTTTTGTTTGCCCGAGCGAATGGGCTGGTGACTTCATCACCAACTCGCTCGTGCTTGGGTAGCCTGTTTAAACTGCACGATATTCATAGAGTATCGTGCAGTTCTTGTACACTAATCGTTCAGTGTTTTGCATTCCTGTGTGAAGCACTGAATGATCAGTGAGTAAACGGCATGAGAAGCGCATGAGCCACCGCTGATTTTTATACGGGCTGAAACTGAAGGACGAGTGAGAACCTCTAGGTTCTCACTCATCGTTCAGTCATTTGCCCGCGTTTAAACTGAACAATTATCTTTCAGTTTCGCTCATTTGAACGATTTTCTGAACAATAATTGTTCCATCTAAACAGGGCATAAGACATGCCCTTAAATTCTTTGATAGCACTGGAGTATGGGGGAAATTAAAAGTGGTGTACATAGAAGAGAGGAGGCCCTGTAGCAAAGGTAAAAATAGGCCCTTTTTTTAAGGTGCTGGATTTTGGCACCCAAAACTGAAGAATCTGGTGTTTCTTTTCCCCTCCGCTCCCTTTCCATGACCCTTAAGAGAATTATCAAGCCCCATGTTTTTGAGCAATTCAGTTCCTCTGAGAGGGAAGTCTTACACTGGTTCCAGTCACCCAGTAGAAATGAGGGTGGAACAAAACATCACTGGGCCCCAGAGCAGCCACATGGTCTGCCTCCATGGTACATCCCTGGACATTGGGCCCCAGTCAAAAAAATATACCAGTGTAGTACAATTGTCAATGATAGACAAAAAACGTGGACGGAAAAATCTGTGGCAGTATATTACCAAGTCATCAGGTATAACAAAAATCTTAGGTCAACCTCAGGTAAATTAAAGATAAAGAACTACACAAGAAAGGAGTTAAAGATTAAGTTAGGTCAAAACTCTGATATGCAAACCACAAGTCAATGGATACACTACACACAGAGTTTAAACACCAGTTGAACTGTGATGAATTTATGTAGGGTGCATCCGGGTTTGGTTATCTAACCACAACTACTCATGTGAGACTTCTACAGCTTCAACCACCATGCATACGTAAAGTGCAATGAGTATCCCCAGCGTGTTCCAACAGATTCTGCTCAGTGGATACGTTTCTTGTATGCTATAGTTTTGCCTTTCATCCGTTGTTGCAATACTTAACCGAGAACAGTATTGAAGTGTTATAAGTTACTGTAATAGAATTGTTCATTGGGGCTTTCCTTTACTGTCACTTACTTAAGTACATGTGTAGATTCTTTTTGTTTTGTATCACTAACTAAATCAACACCATTTGAATATATGATGAGTAAATGATGCCTTATTTCCATATAAATTAATGCCACTAATGACATAAATAACTGTACTGAATATTTAATCAGCTCATTATTGGTAATTTACATAACTAATTTTATTCTTAGACTTCAGATGTCAAAGTATTGTTGTTTATGAAATAAAACCACATGTAAAAATGAAAGAGCTGAATTTTTATCTGTGCAGGTAAAATGTAGTGAAACATTTAGGAAAGGACCAAGATGACGGCACAAACAGACCATAAGAAATGTGATGAGAAGCAAAAGACACAGTTGACTATGAATGGTACTTAAGGACCAGACACCTTTTAGGGATTTTACCCATGTGGTGGTTTTACTGCCCTATTTTTTGTTCAGTTACCAAAATTATTTTTTCTGGGGTTTTTTTCTGTGACGATTTTGGTTGGTGTCGGTGATCAGTCATTTTCTTGTTTATGTATGTATTTTAATTTTTTTCTGTAGTTTTTTTTACTTACTTTTGTAACTATTCTTTTTACCATATATGTCCCCCATAATGTCGTATAAGACCTCTGGGGATCATTAAAAATTTTTTTTCTTTTGATTTCACACTTTTCCACTGTAGTTGGGGCATGCATAGGAGCTCATGTTACAGTGGAAAACAACCCCCTAGTGTGACAATAGTAACTAACAGAGCTAATCAGGATCTACTAGGACTCTGTAGCTCTGCTGTGTCAGGGGACACCCAGCAGTCGCATTGTGGAACTAACACTTTCGCTTTCACTCTTTAGTACATAGTGCTCATTGTACGCTATGTAGGCTGGAAACGATAACACAAAAGTGCTTGAAAATGGCTTCTTCCTCCTCCGAGTCCTCTGCTGTGTCTGACAGCTGAGGACCCCAACCTGTTCCTGCTTGATTGCAGGAGCAGGAGCTTTAATCCTGTGCCGTACTTCCGCTATTGGCCGGCATTAAAGGCCAGGACCAAGCAACATATATTTACCTTACTTGGTCCTTAAGGGATTAACAAAGGATTTGTAGTGTCAATATTTGTGGTAATGGCAACTATTTTCAGCAATTATACAATAAATCCACAAGATAGATTTGTTAATTGATTTAATGAATCTAACTGATCAGTACAATTTCTCTTCATCACTAGAGGAGAAACTGCTACCACAGTCCACTAGTTTGCAATTATCAAAAGGACAAACTGCAAGAAACATTTAAGCTACACTTTAGATAACGATATTGTTTGACTGCTTATTCAACTAATAGGTACTTCCCCTGACAATCAGCCAAGCATACTTTTGATAGGGAAATAATCTACTGCTAGACACTTACCTCCTGCAGGAACAAAGAATCGGGCATTTTGAAATACAATATCTGCCGACCTTGAAGAGTAGGGAGACCTTCAAAGAAATCAGATAATCAGCCTTTCATAACTAAATAACTTTTTTTGCAAAGAGGTACAGCACTTGAGCGTTGCTTAAACAGTTTGCATAGTCACAGTTCATAGGTGGTAATGATGGCTCAACCTTCACTCTTCCTTTCCTTCTTCCTTAATATAAGGACACTCAGGATGGGACTCAATGCAGCCTCTTCCCCAGCCCTAGGTGCCCTCTAGACCTGGTACTCTCTCTCACAGCTCACTCTCTCTAAGGTGCTCAGCTACGTGGCTTTGTATGTTATGCACCAGCTTGTGGTACCACTCAGATTTCTAACTGTGAGAGCTTGGACAACCCAGCTCTGAAGAAATACCTCACACTCTGACAGCCAAACACATTTTAACCCCTTAAAGGGGTTTTCCAGGCATAAATTCTATTGATGACCTATTGTCAGGATAGGTGATCAATAGTCAATCGGCTGATGTCCTTTGCACTGACCTCTCGTGTAGTGGCCAGTGCTTGTAAGTGCAGGCATGGTTCTCATTGAAATCAATGGGAGCCATGCCTGCAGTGACATGTGCCGGATACTACATGGGAGGTCGGCACAGAGACTTCCGCTCCAAATACACAGAAGTCAGAGCGGAAGCCTCCGTGCTGACCTCCCATGTAGTGGCCAGTGATTGTCACTGCAGGCACGGCTCCCATTGATTTCAATGAGGGCCATACCTGCACTTACCTGCGCCAGCCACTAGATGGGAGGTTGGCGCAGAGACAGAGCTTGTCTACCGGGCACTGCTGTAGCTCCACCCACAGCTCACAGGTCCTACCACTTACTAGCACCAATCTCCCCCTCACTCAGAGAGCGAGAGAAAGCTGCTTAAGCAGACAGACAGAAGCTTCTGACACTCTGTGCTGTACATGAGCAATACAGCTCTTCCACCTTTTTCCTCCCAGCCTGCACTGCTCACAGGATGTTGGAGGATATTGACAAGTGAGGAAGTAGCAAATGCAGACAAGATGTCAGGGCAGTGGAAATATTTTGTTAAATGTTACTCTATGCCCGGAACATCTCTTTAACAATAATTTGGTTTCTGTAAATAATCAGAATTGCAAACTCTGCATATACAAACTGCTGACATGCAAAATTAGGTGAAATTTGCACTGTTAATGACAATGAATATTTGAGCTGCAAATAAAAAATAGTAAATCCTGATAATAGATTTATGGGAATTCTTGAAAAGGCAAATAAACCATAGCAGGAAATGAAGAACAGACCGTAGGAATAAGACAAAGATTAATCTTCTCTTTATTGGAACAATAAAAAGGACTGAAGCTGGTTTACACAGAAAGTGTCCATTGATTTACTGATGACAGTTAATTGTAAAATATGTATGTAGGAGTAGAACAAGCCTTGTTCTTTCCCAAGCTTTATTTATTTGTATTGTTTCCCATATTCTGGTGATATATCTAACACATGCTTCTATTATTTACCCACATAAAATTTACTTTTCCCAATTCTATATGCTATCTCATAAATCAAAATGTATTATTACCAGTAGTAGTAGGACCTCCCAATTCTAAATTGGCGCCATTTCAATATATAACTTATCCAGGACTAATTATATGACTTTCATGAGGAACTTGCATATGTCAAAGAACTAACACTACATATTGAAACACTTGTGTATTTTAAAATCTGACTCATCAGCTTGTCCTAATTGACATAAAAGGTAAAATTAAACGGAAGCATTTGACAAACCTGGAAGCTCAGCTGAATATCACATCCTCTCAAAAATAAAGGTCTGGGGTACTCTTCAATGAGACATCACATCGAAATAATGTATAGCTGACTAGGCAAAACTGACATGGCGGAAACAAATTTGTTATCAGTGAATTTATTTCCCGAATCCCGAAATGAAAAAATCCTATTTTTCTTTTTCTTTACTTTTTATATCGAATTTTCAATAAAACGACTATAAAATAGAATAATACAAATGGCTACTCCTTGTCATTGTAACAAAACAGATAACATAATTCCTAAACTTATTGTCCTAATGTCACGTCTGATAAGGATCTACTGACAACAGTCCCCCGAACAGTTCTTGTGTTATGTCCACACAGTGGAACAAAGAACATAAACCACCACAGGTAAATTCCCATTTAGACATAACGATTATAGCTCAAAATTCGCTCAAAAGCAGTCTTTTGAGCGATAATCGTTGTGTGTAACTGCACTGACATCGTGCAGTTTTCGTTATGCCATCGCTCATCGTCGTCTTTCAGCATGCTGAAAGACAACAATGAGTCTTATGAGGGATTCACAGCGGGATACAGCTGATACTATTGCTTCAGCTGTATCCCACTCCCTGATAAGAGGTTGAGTATGAAGAACAGAGCGGTCCAGCTCTGTAGCGCTCGGCTCCGTGCAGAAAACATCTGGATGCAGAAAACAAGCCCGCTTGTCTTCTGCATCCTCCGGTCCGAGCGCCGGCTGTATAGCAGCCGGGGGCTCGGAGCGGAGGGACAGCTGGATGCAGAAGACAAGCGGTGACATCCCGCTTGTCTTCTGCATCCTCCGCTACGAGCGCCCGGCTGTTATACAGCCGGGCGTTTGGAGTGGGGGAACAGCTGTATGTAGACGATAAGCGGGGACACCCCGCTTGTCTTCTGCATCCTCCTCTGGCAGCGCAAGGTGATCGCTCATCTTGAGCTATCATCTTGCACTGTAAATGACACAACGATGATCACTCAAAAGTTGCTTGAGCGACATCTTTTGAGCGATTATCGTTGCGTCTAAACTAGCCTTAACGAGTGATATAACAGATGAAGATAAGAACTTTTCCTATATGACTCAGAGCGAGAGACCATACCTGCCTACCCATCCTGATAAAAATGCATCTGACCCACGACCCTTGGCCAATCACTGTCCCTATCAGCAACAGAATTAAATAACTAAGTAAGAATACAACTTCCACTAATAACCACAATACTTAAAATGAGCATGAAAAAACAGGAGACCAAGATCCAGCTATGATTCCAACAACCATCAGATGAACACTGAGAATCAGCACAGGTCCACCACCAAGACAGGAATACTTGCTAGGCAGGTGTAATAGGTAGCAAAGCACTCCCGTAGACACTCCCACCAGTGCTAGAGAAAGCTCAGAGGAAAATCCCAAATAGTTCTAGCAACTTGCCGTAACACCTAACTTCCATTTACCAGAATCTTGCAAGCGTTTTTTTGGGGAGGGTGGGGAGGATGCTCTTTAAGGGTATGTTCATGTGTAGTAGAAAATCCCCACCAAAATCCACTTCAAACCTGCATCAAAACCCACAACATTGGTGCAGAATTTGATTTCACCCTTAAAATTGAAGTCTGTTGTAGATCCACATCAAAATTCGAACCAATGATTCGGATTGTGATGCAGCTTTTTTTGTGCAGATTTTCAACTGCAGAAAATCTGCACTATTTCCGCTGCGTGGAATGAACCCTTAATAGGATTTTCCACCCGGAACCTTTATCAATTATCTACAGAAGCTTGTCTGTATCCCCAACTCCATTTGAATTTGAATGGAGCAACACCACACATGCCTAACCCCTGCTCCATAACAACTGATCCTCACAACAGTACTGTAAGTGAGGCAATCACAAACTCAAATTCTAGTGAAGAGGAAGTTTCCAGTGGTGGGGCTGCGAACACTCCAACTGTGAGTAGAGCATACATGTGTTTAGTTGGAATATCCCATTTATGAAAGTTTGGATAGCTATTAAACAAGATAAACAAGGAAGCATTCAGAGAGATAAGGTACAACAGGCATTGACATGGTCAAAAAAGGTGATGCAATGGAGCAGATATGTGACAGAATTATGGCAGCTCTAAGAAAGACAAATTATTCATAGCATATGTTTTGTATTACTGATGGAGGAAAGGTAGTATCTTGTGCCCCAGAGAGGCAGTGAAGTTTTACAATAGCAGTCTTGATGTACACAAATATGTTTATTCTCCTCCATGAGTAGTCATGGGGTTAACTATGTTGCAAAGTCTCAGGGCTATCTCTGCTGGTTTGCTCCAAGTGCAGTCTTCCTTCTACTTTATATGCTGTAAAGCCAGCATGTGCTAAAATGGCAAGAGGGTCAATAAATAGTCACAGAAAAAAGTGACAGCCCCAGCGGGATGGCCTATAGCAGCAACTTAAACAAAGAAGAAATAACTGTCATTTTATTTAACAGCTTTTTCACAATAGACTCAGAAATATATTTTCTTGCTGACTTCTTTGTTTGTGAGATTTATATAAAAAATAAACCTGCAATAATGAAAAAAATAAACAGTTATAACAAAGAACAGAAAGTATTTATAGAGAACAAGGGTAAAGTCCTCACATAAAATGCACCATGCCTTCCAATATTCCTAACTACAGAGCTTACAAAATAAAGATGTAGAATCAGTTATGTGGCCAAATCTTGGATTCCACCTTAAAGCAGGACACTTTCATGTTTCCATACTTTTTTGTTAACATAATATTACTCCTAAATGTGATCTTACTATTTTCCTAAATGCAATGCTGGTACTGTGGTTAAAAATATAATGTTGGCTCCAAAATATCAATAATCTAACCAAAGAATTTGTTCAAAAAGCCTGTGACTATTGGCTGAAGTAAACACTCACATAATACGGTAGCACTCACTCTACAATACTCACAATACTCACCTCTCCTGGCTCCCCACTATGTCCAGCACCACCTCTCCGGGTCTCCCATCTCTGGATCAACATTGGAGGGTTATAGGTTTAACTAGTTGGACATAGGTCTTTTTTAAGCCTTACACACTATGCTACTATGTATCTATGGTTGTCTGGCTGTTCCTGATATTGTTTTAGCTTTTCCAATGCAATTTTTTTTTTACTCCATTCTCCCCAGGTCCAATTTATTTGAAGCTGGGGAATATTCTCCCTTCACCCTCCCGATCTCTGACAGAGATCAGGAGGGTGTCGCCGGTCACATGATCAGTATTACTTCCACATTCTCTCTTCATCCTCCTCATTTCGGCTGTGACAGATAGCCAAGATCAGGAGGGTGCTGGCGGTCACATGATGTAGTGTTAGTTGTTTGACATCTGCATTTATATGTAGTGTTAGTTCTTTGACATCCGTATTCTATCTTCATCTTCCTGATTTCGGCTGTGAGTGACAGCTAAGGTCAGAAGGCTCCCGGCGGTCACACGATCCTCGGGCAGAATGTGGAAGTGTTACTTCCGCATTCTCTCTGCATTACATAGCACTAATTGAGCACTATGTAATGTGTAAAGGAGAAGGCAGTAAGGGTAACAAACCCTTTCTACCTTCTCCTCAGGGATCCTCGATGAGGACCACTGCAGGAGTGTATCTGCACCCGATGTGTCTGATGAGTGGGTGCAGATGCACTCCTGCACTGCAGTTGCAGGCCTGTTCCAACATCGGATCTATAGAGGAATTTCATGATGTCGGAACAGGTCAGTCATTGGAGTGGAGAGGGTTAATATTACTGGGCTGCACAGCTCCATAGGATTCCAAATTGAACGGCCCATCCAGCCTATGCCAAATGGAGATTGAAAAGCTCTGTGTTGCTCCCACTCTCCCCAATGTTATGTTGTGGTCCTCTATACCTTCTTTTTCTAAACTTTCACTTTTAGGCCATATGGATTTTACATGTGAGATTTGGAACACATGTGCTAGGACATTTCCCCTTTCTTTTTCACCTTCATCGCAAACTTCCTTCCACTTTCATCCTCTCTTTCCAGATAGTCTCACCTCAGAGTCCTATCAACCGTGGTTTCTCAAAGTACTGTTTCGATTAGTTAATTTTATAGACCCCAGATTCAGAAAAGTTTAATTTGTTGGGTTCTGTTTATGCACTACCTCTTAAATCCCATTAATATTTCTCCAAAATCTGACAATTTTACACATCTTTATTTAGTGGTACCTTGGCCCCATGACTCATTACCTCAAAGAAACTGTGTAGCTCACCCATCTCCACTAGGAGTCTGATTATTGCCATGTAATCATAATAATAAATTATTATTATTCAGGCTATCCTACAGCTGATTATTCAGGACATCATTCCTATAATGATAACTGGGAGTCCTTTTTGGGTCGGTCTTTCCCCAGATACAAAGCGTAGCTAGGCGGCTAGGACTTCTATCTGTTCAATATGCAAGGAGAACTAATATAAGCTATTTATATTTAGGTATCATATTCCTATCCTTCTCAATAAATTAAATCCAGCTATCCTGGACATATGTTGTAAGTGTTTTGTATCAGAAGGGATCCCTTCCCACTTGTTTTGGATGTGCCCTCTCATTAGCCCTTTTTTGACAGGAGTCCAAACTCTGCTCTTTCAGCTTTTCTGACTATCTATTCTTCACAATATGATGTTTCATCCACTTTTGTTAATGTTGCTTTGAAGATTCGTTTTTCTTTAATTCTCCAAATTAAAAAAAAAATCGTTTATTAAAAAAAAAAAAAGATTCCAGTAAGAGAGAAGTCATCTGTAAATCAAAGGATGTAACTATACTATACTCATTTATATGCTTGTAGAACTGGAATCTACCACTATGTGATAACTGTGATGATGATGAAGATGATGATGATGATGATTATTATCCGTTTAGTCACATACGACCTTCGGTCACTCTATGGATCAATGTTCTCCACGCGCTTCTGTCTTTCACCACTTCTTTCAGTTCCGCAAATTACATGTTGGTGGTGGCCTTGATTGTATCTAGCCATCTTGTTCTTTGTCGTCCTTATCTTCTCTTTCCACTGACTTTGCCAAGCATCAATACTGTTTTCAGTGAGTTAGCACGCATCACAAGGCAAAAAAAAAGAGTCGCTGTTCGATGATTTTGCCCTCTAGTGATATTTTCAGTTTGACGCAATCTAACACTACCTTGTTCGTTGCCATGGCAGTCCAAGGTAGCCGTAGCATTCTCCTCCAGCACCATAGTTCAAACGCATCAACTTTCCTTATGTCTGTTTTCCTGAGCGGCCAACTTTCACAACCATACATTGTTATTGGAAAGACGATTGCATTGACCAGTCTGGTTTTTGTTGCAATGCTAGAGTCCTTGCTTTTCTAAATCTTTTCCATTCCTTGCATTGCAATCCTACCAATTGTAATCTGTCTATTGATGTCAGGT
The DNA here is from genome assembly GCF_035609145.1 of Eleutherodactylus coqui. Classification (NCBI taxonomy): domain Eukaryota; kingdom Metazoa; phylum Chordata; class Amphibia; order Anura; family Eleutherodactylidae; genus Eleutherodactylus; species Eleutherodactylus coqui. The sequence goes on along the minus strand of NC_089838.1, from coordinate 231,306,712 downwards.
CCAGATTGCCCATTTCTTTTAATTTTGGATCCAAGGAAGATGAAATCTTGGACCGACACGACTTCTTCGTTGTTTATTTTTTATGTTTACTCTATGGTTGCCTACCATGGTCATGACTTTCAATTTCTTGCTGTTGAGGTACAGTCCCATGCATTTGCTTTCCTTTTGCACTCGTTGGATAAGGTATTGCAGGTCCCTTTCACTTTCCACAAGTAGGGTGGTGTCAGCTGCATAACGAAGGTTGTTGACATTTCTGCCACTAATTTTGACTCCGATTTATAATTCATCCAAATTGCATCGCCTCATGATCGTTTCTGCGTACAGAATGAAAAGCACTGGTGATTGCAGCCTTGCCGTACACCCTTCTCGATTCTAAACCCATCCATGTTTCCATAAGCTGTCCTGACTGTTGCTTTTTGGTTGTTGTAAAGCGACCTTATAAGCTGTTCAATATGTTCTAGGACGCCCATTTGCTTCAGACACTTCCAAAGCTTGTCATGTTCAACACAATCAAATGCCTTGCTGTAGTCGATGAAACACATGTAACATCCTTTTGATACTCTCGGGTCTTCTCCATGATCCAGCGCAGGTTCGCAACTTGAACATCCTATAGTTCCCATTCAACAATTGTCGCAATGCATTTTTGAATGATCTTTAAAAGAATTTTGCTCATGTGAGGTATGAGGTCAAAAGTGGGGTAATTGGAACATTCTTGAGCATCGCCTTGTGTGACGAAGACAGATCTTGTCCAGTCTTTGAGCCACAATTTGGAGCTCCAGATCTTTTGACATAATTCGGTTAGATTCTTGACTGACATTGGTTTGAGCAGTTCGGCTGGTATGTGATCAGTCCCCGGAGCTTTCCTGTTTTGTAGTTTTTTTCAGGGCCCATGCGACTTCTTCCCCCACAATGCCCAGTTCTTGCAGTAATTTGCCATTCCCAGTCTTTGATAGTTGCTGCCTTGCATGGTATGAATGGTGCCTGGTTCTGTTTCACATGGGTGAAGAGAACTCTGGTATGGCCTTGCTGGTTTGCTTCTTCCAGTTTCATGCATTGGTCATTCCAGTAGCGTTCCTTGTCTTGTCTGACTTTTCTTTGAAACTCCACATTTAGCTGTCTGAATTCAATGATGGTGTCTGCTGTTTTAGCTGCTCGGCACTTTTTGGCGATTCTGATGGATTCATCCGATAGCCATTGCAGTCATTTTGCAGATTTTTTGAAAAGGATGATTTGTTCAGCTGCATTCTACGTGATGAATTTGATTTCCTCCCATAATTTGTCAGGGTCTTTTCCGGTGGTGCTAAGTGGTTCAAATCGGTTATTCACTTTGACTGTGTGTTGTGAAGGGATGTTGTCTACATCAAAACGGCGTTTTGCTAGTGACCTTTTGATATTGCTGAATCTAAGCATGATTTTTGCGACTAGGAGCTAATGATCGGAGCTGCAGTTTGCACCCGGGGGTGTTCTCACAGCTAGAATTGAGATTTTCCAACACAGCTGACATAGAAAGTAGTCGATTTGGCTTCGGTGCATGCCATTTGCAGACGTCCCTGTGCATAAATGGCGTCTTGGCTGCTCAAACCATGTGTTCATGATTGATAGGCAGTTTTCCATGCAACATTGGACCATACACTTGCTTGCATTATTCCGCCCACCCAATCCGAATTTGCCAGTGACTGGTAGGTCTTCTCCAGAGCTGATTTTTGCATTGAAATCCCATTATAAAAGTGATATCCTTGGCAGGGGTCTGATTAATTGCTTGCTGGAGATCAGCATAGAATTTTTCAATGTCCTCATCTGTTGCATTTGTTGTGGGCACATAAACTTGCAGAATTGTGATCCAGGAAGGATTCCCATTGATGCATATGGATATGATCCTATTGTTTATGGCATTGAAGCAATGGACAGCTTTGGAGACTGTCTTGTTCGCTATGAATTCCACTCCATTGGGTCTGATTGTGTCATTGCCCGAGTAAAAAACGGTGTAATCATCGCTTTTGAAAAAAACGTTGCCTGTCCAGTGAAGCTCGCTGATACCCAGCAGGTCAATGTTCAGCCATTTCATTTTTTTAGGATTTCCAATTTGCCACGAACATTCCACGTGCCGATATTGTGAAACATTGAGAAATGCAAACAAAACCTTTCGCTTGGAGCTGCATCAGCAGACTGGCATCCAAATGGCTTTGTCCTGCCCGCATCATTAATGCCCAAGTTATTCGAGTTTCATCCATGTCCTTCCCTGGAGGCTTGATCAGTGTCTTCCAACCCAGGGGGCCTGCCTTCCACCATCATATTTGGGCTCGTTTGGTTTTGATCCATAAAGTATTTTGGGAGTGGTAGAGGAATAGTTTGCCATTGCTTTCCCCACCCCTCCCCATTTATCCAGGCTTGGGACCGATGTGCAGCTGTTGTTGTTGATGGTAACTGTATGGTGGTATAATTGGTCTTTGCATAACAACTATGTTTAGGATGTGCCTCTGCAGTTATAAACATACATTACCTAAGTTGGGGATGCACTCAAGATGTTTCCCCACCCGATGCTTATCCCTAGCTATGTCTCTAGTGACAAAGTAATAAATACAGTATATCATTGTCATACAAGTATTGTCTGAGTTAAAAATAAAAATTACACACAATCAGATCAATGGTTGTGTATGTGTAACGGGATGAAAGAATAGCCGTCCTCTGAGTTGTAATTGTTTGAGAAGTTGCAGTTTACCACTTTTTTAATAATCTGAGATGCTATGGTTTTGGTAGCTGACAGTGTGAAAATGTCTTTGCTCTGGTATGTTGAAACAACCAGTCATCGGGCTGAGAAAGTGTTATTAATCATACATGGGTGTATGGAAGGACTGACCTACTGGGAAGTGCATGAGTGCATAAGAGGAGAGTGCATGGTCTGAACGTGTGTCACAGAAATTACAACACTGCTGAAGGGGAAAGATACGAAAAGTGGCGTGAGTAAACTGAGAAAGTCTGTAAGTGTAACAAACCAGCGGCCCTGAAAGCTTCCAGGTCGAATTACAGAGTATGTCTCCTACCTGTGTCACTTGGCTGTATTGTAAGAAAGGGACCCCTTCTTCTCAGAATAGTAAAACTATGTGGACTGTATCAGTGAATGGTAAGAGAACCTTGACATGTCTAAGTGCTGTTACGTCCATCCTTCCTTCCACACTCAAAACCTGAACCCATCATACCTGCATGCATAACCAGATAGAATTGCTATAATAAGAGATATGAGATAATAGTCTGTGAATTGACCGAGTCACTTAAGCCTGCAAGCCCACTTCAAGAGTCCTCCTTGTCTCACGGATCTCTACTCTAACAAGACAACTAACCCCAGGAAACCTGCCTGCAAGCAGGGCAATAACCCCGTGCTGGAACCTAAGGACCTATCCTTGGATGGCAAACAATCCACAGCAGGACAGGACACAGCTCACACCAACTCACAGAACCGGACTGTTCACACCTGATGTCTGGAAACTTACACAGACACTGAACATGTCGCTGTTCACACCAACACCCCACGGACTTAAACGCAAGATAGAACAGGACTGTTCATTCACCTTGTCTGGCACTTGCACAGACCCAATGAACACAACACTGTTCACACACATGTCCGGCCACCTGCACAGACCTGCATCACACATCATGCGTAAATGCAAACCCCCTAGGGTGACAGGGAAACCTAATCCAGAAATCCCACTCAGAGCTCACATACATACAGATAAACCATTGCTAGTGCAAGTGTCCTAACACCAAGAGTCAGACACCATACTGACATACAGGGAACAGTGTCAGGCATCACCCACCTAACCACATCAGACGTCTGGAGGCCACACTTATCGAAAGGAAGGGGAGAGGGGGTCTGTATATAATGCAGACGGAGACTACAGGTTTCCAGATCATCCTCAGGGAAGGTGAGAGACACATTACAGATTACATATGCATAAAACCAAGGTCAGAGTGGGATTAACACAGAATGCATAAATTTAATAAAATGACTGGCATTCTCTGGCAAGAGAAGATGGTATTTATGTGCAGCAGGCCAGGGGGATTGGCTGGAGAATACCACACCCAGACAGCTCAATTAAACCCCAGCTGAGAAGGTGTGCTCATGAAAATCCAAGTAGAACAACATTTCCCAGCGGCACAACCTAACAAGTGCTTTATATTTTGAAACTGATCCCTCATGGGCCATTAAGCTATGGAGCTCTATTACTCAGCTGGTACTTTAGAGGACAGAGTAAAGTTCAATTGTTAACTGCATCAACTTGTTCCATGTCCTGTTTTATCTTGGGGCCCACTCCATATATGCTATGTGAAAAACAGCTACTATAGGTATTGCAGGAGGGTATTGTTATATCTTGCCTCCACCTCAGTTATGGGTGGAGACATGGGCTGTGCTGCAGGAGCTAGAGGGAACGCCCCCAGCTCCGGATAGGCTGCCAGAGACATAGACCTCTCTGGTCCCCTGCTCCCACTGTGGCCGACTGTCTCCCACTGCTAGACGCTACCGGAATGGGAAATGTGCAGGTGCAGCTCCTGAGGCCCCCTGTGCTATTATTTGGCTGGCCGCCCACTAAGCCGACAGCTGTCACTCACCCCCCAGTGCTTAGCCTCCTTCCGTCGCCACTCCGGTATGCACAGCAGCGCTCACAGCCTCCACTTTCTTCCCCAGCTATCATAGTCGCTGCTGCTGAGAGCCCGACAGACACACACAAGTGGGGAGCGGAGCAGCCCTCAGCGGTCGCATCCCCCAGCGCTCCCTTCCCCAGCTCTCAGGTGCGCTTAAGTCGAGTGGCCACGGGACACACACAAGGGAGCAGAGTAGCCCTCAGTGGCCGCATTCCCTGAAGCTGTGGAGAGCGGCGGAAAGGCCTGATCCACAGCGGTGAGCGGCGCTACAGCAGGGGGGAGGACAGTCTTGCCAGCAGCGGGGCGCCAATATACAGGACAGTGAGAGCAGTGGGGTCTGTATAGCACATCAGAGCCGGGAGGTAGAGATGGCAGAGCAGCGGGGACAGCAAATCAACGGGACACTGCCAAATGCTGGGTCCGGACGGCACATGACAGCACAGACACAGAGATAGCAGGCAAGCGGGGAAAGCTAATCCCAAGCTGGGGGCGTCACCTGCATGTCAACCAAGCTGAATGATGTCTACACCCCTAACTTCCAGTAGAGACATAATACAACAATACCTTGCAGGGGTTTATCAAAATAAAGGTAACACCTAAATGAGCATTATCAATTCTAGGTGTTTCCATTATTTTGCTAAACCATTTGTATAATCAGATCTATATAACATATATATATATATATATATATATATATATATATATAAAGTGCCATATTTCATTACAATTAGGTAAAAACAATCACATAGTCTTCATCTTTCAAGTCTCCAGATCATCTCCTTGTACTAAAAAATAAGGAAAAATAAAGTAAAGCCCTAGAATGCACCAGGCACTATACATAAATTCCCACCTATATTCGCTGCTCCTTAGAAATAAATAACATTTCCAGGATTTACCGTCATTTATGTACAAAACTATGTATCCTCACCACACTGAGAATTTACAATTGAATAGTCAGCATGAAACTCAAGTTGGGCGGATGAGGCTGAGCTTGGTATTGTGTGTTTTTTTTATTTTTATTTTTTATTATGATGTTTTCATAATGTCAGTATAATAAATAGTATTTGTATTTGGGATATTTCCCCATTGGAGGCTCTGTATTTTTCTTTAATAGAAAGTAAGGAGGTTTGAAGTCAGGAGGTAATACAGAAAAGGATCAAACAAACTTTTACTCCTCCTATCTGTGGATTAATTGTATATGAAGTCCACAAGTACTTTTTAGTTTTCTACCATCTCTGTCTTTTTATTTGTGCTCTTGCATTCATTTGTATGTGCAGGTTTAACAGTGTATAATGCAGTTACCATATATACCATCACACTTCTGCACTTCACATAGCACTGCTGCTGGTGCTTTGGACCCTTCAACCCCTACAGCTATGTCACTAGGAGTTCCCTTTGCTTTAAAGTGCATTCCATTGTCGTCATATCCTTATCTATATTGCAACACACCTGAATGCTTCCCTCCTCCTTGTGGTTTATCAATTTTGTTTCAGATCTTCCATTTATAGCAACATTTCTTTTTTTTGTAATCCTTTTTTTCATGCAAGAAAAGTGATGTTGACAAGAATTTTCACATGCCAATTAGCTGTGGTTTCAGTTTTTCATATAGGATAAAGAAAAAAGAGGAATTACAATGACTAGGAAGTGTTACTCATCAGCAAATTTGTCTATTGATGTGTAGGAGATTGTAAACAACCTGTCAACGAACTGATTAAGATAGAGCATTTCTGCATCATCCATTATATGTGTGCAAAATACAGCAACAATGAATGAATACCTTCCTCTCTCACGAAGTGACTGAAACTGGACAGCAAGAGAATGCTCAATTTTTGCTTTACTCTATGGGCATCAAAGACAGTTCAATAGCACCATCTAGTGCAATAAGAAATGCTTCTGTTGCTCGAACAATAATTGCACATAGAAGATATATATTGAAAGATCTGACTTGTGGACATAGAAACAATATTATCAAGTTACACTTCCGCTATAGTCTACTCTATATAAAAAAGTATTACCATTTTATTCTATTATATGCTGACCCACAGATCACTGAAGCTTCTAACAAGTTATTATCAGTACACTCAAAAAGCTGAGAAATAAATCCTATTTGTGAGGTTTGAGCTGGACAACAAACTTTTGATATGACTTTTACCTTTCGGAGCTGGTTTCAATCAATGGGGCCCCCCCTCTATCTGTATCTGTACCCGTACCCATACCTAAACCATGCTGCACAGAGGCATAACTTGAAGCTTCTGGGCCCCAATGCAAAACCTCTAACAGGGCCCCCAACTATAATGCTTTATTCATAGTACTGGGCTCCCTATATGGAGAAGAGAGACCTTATGGGCCCCCTAAGGCTCCTGGCCCGGGTGCAACCGCATCCCCTGCACCCCCTATAGTTACGCCCCTGGTACTAACTATGCATCAAATTTAACCAGGAGATAGTACAGGTAAAGGAGAATGCTAAGAGTAAATTACACTGTTGATCCAGATGAGGGTTTACAAAAGATAGAAGGCATGAGCCAATCTGCTCTAAAAGGGAAAGTGTCTTCATGGTCCCAAATGCCAATCAGACAGGAATACATCATGCAAAAATACTATACATTTCTATAAGTGCTAATGTTTTTCTGTTTTAAAAAATTATTTAAAGGGGTTGTCCCGCGAAAGCAAGTGGGGTTCAGCACTTCTGTATGGCCATATTAATGCACTTAGTAATGTACATCGTGCATTAATTATGAGCCATACGGAAGTTATTCACTTACCTGTTCTGTTGCTAGCGTCCCCGTCGCCATGGTGCCGTCTAATTTCAGCGTCTAATCGCCCGATTAGACGCGCTTGCGCAGTCCGGTCTTCTCCCTGGTGAATGGGGCCGCTCATGCCGGAGAGCTGGTCCTCGTAGCTCCGCCCCGTCACGTGTGCCGATTCCAGCCAATCAGGAGGCTGGAATCGGCAATGGACCGCACAGAGCCCACGGTGCACCATGGGAGAAGACCCACGGTGCATCGTGGGTGAAGATCCCGGCGGCCATCTTGCTAAGGTAAGGAAGAAGTCACCGCAGCGCGGGCATTCGGGTAAGTACTAAACGGGTTTTTTTTTTAACCCATGCATTGGGTTTGTCTCGCGCCGAACGGGGGGCCTATTGAATAAAAAAAAACCCGTTTCGGCGCGGGACAACCCCTTTAAGCCTTTTTTGAAATCATCACCTGTTACTACTGTGACCAGCAGGCTATTCCACAGATTCACATCCCTTAGGGCTCTATCATATGGCGATCATGATTATGCTGCAAGAAAATTGCGGCAAAGTCACAATTTTCTTCATGAGATGTCTGAGCATCAGAGATGCTTTTTCTTGCATAAACATCTAATGTTAAAACTTCTAATGTTAAAAACGCGTCAGTCGCATCGAATGGAAATCACAAGTTCGTGCGTTACGATGCGATAAAACGAAGGCTCCAAAGGAAAACATGGATGATGAAAAAAGAGCAAAGTGCAGAAAGATAGGACATGCCGCGATTTTTTTTTTAAATATGCTTTTATTAATCAACTCGGGACATTCAATGGGTACAACAGCGATTATGTAGCTTTTCCATCACAGTTACATGAATATTCCCGACTTGCATTTTATCATAACAATTTTCTCAGAATTAAAGAAAATAAACAAACAACATTTGTGGAATCAGGGTAACAAAAATGTGGGAGGGAAAGAGGGGAGTATAATAAACTGAGAGAAGAAAAAAAAAGGGGGGGGACATATCATTTACTATAGTATGTATACTATATGAGTAATGGTGGGAATGAGCAGTATTAAAGGGGTTGTCCCGCGAAAGCAAGTGGGGTTATACACTTCTGTATGGCCATATTAATGCACTTTGTAATATACATCGTGCATTAAATATGAGCCATACAGAAGTTATTCACTTACCCACTCCGCTGCTGGCATCCCCGTCTCCATGGCTCCGTCTAATTTCAGCGTCTAATCGCCCGATTAGACGCGCTTGCGCAGAAGGGTCTTCTCCCTTCTGGTCGGTCCGGGCACGAGCGGCGTTCTGGCTCCGCCCCCTTCTACGCGTCATCGTGTAGCTCCGCCCCGTCACGTGTGCCGATTCCAGCCAATCAGGAGGCTGGAATCGGCAATGGACCGCACAGAGCCCATGGTGCACCATGGAAGAAGACCCACGGTGCACCATGGGAGAAAACCGCGGTGCATCCCTGGGAAAGGACCGGCGGCCATCTTAGGGAGAAGATTTTTATAAGTTCATATTTCATCACATCGGTGAGTAGTAAGCGGTTTAAAAACCGCTTTAAAGTGCTATTTTATGCCGGGGGGTGACAGGGGGAATGGGCTAATTTAAAATTTTGATGTTTTGCCTCGGGACAATCCCTTTAATTATAAGCTATGGTGGGAAGAGAGAGAGAAAAAAAAAGGGGGGGGGAGGGGTGGCAAATACTTTAAACCGTACTCTTGACCTGTCTTAACAGCTGGTGCGTTGGTTCTTTGACCATGATATTGGAGATCTTCAAATAGACTCTAACTTTTGGGAGGCCCCGCACGACCACGGCACGACTGGTATACCACCCTAGACCGGCGTGTCCCCTAAGGCTGTCTGTTCCTGAAACCAATATGTGTATTGGAAGCAGCTTTTCAGTTTTTCTTTCACTCCATGTGGCAGCAGTTGAATGAAACTTCCCCAAGTTTCAAAAAATGCTTGTACCATTTTTTCTTTGAATAATGAGGTCTCAGCCCAGTCCATTTGAAATAGGAATGCTAGTTTATCTAAGAATAGTCTTAGTGGGGGGCTTGTTGGTTGCGTCCATGTTTGCAGGATGGCTTTTAGTCCTGCTGCCGGTATAAAATGCAATAGCTTTCTGACTCCCCTTGAGCAGTAATATGTCTTGGGATCTACTCCAACAACACATAAGTGCCTGCAGCACTACAGCAAACCCTTATCCAAGGGGAGGCTCTCCCTGCACAGCCGTTAACCAGGAAGCGGATCCAAGTTTTCCAAAATCACAACACTTTATCCAAAAATGGCAGCAGGAACGTTCAAGTGCAGTAAAACAGGTATCAAAATCTTTATTCCATCTTCAGTAATCACGCAACGTTTCGGCCGTTACAAACAGCCTTTGTCAAGCACGTTGCGTGATTACTGAAGATGGAATAAAGATTTTGATACCTGTTTTACTGCACTTGAACGTTCCTGCTGCCATTTTTGGAAAAAGATGTCTTGGGATCTAGGTATCCTAGTATTGCCCATATTGGTTCCTGTGGGCAGAAATTTGTCAAGTATGTTTTTGTGTATTCATGTATTCGTGTCCAGAAAGTTTGTATCGCAGGGCATGTCCACAGACTGTGATATAGGTTGGCATTTGGTGTCTGACATTTGAAACAATTTGATGTGGTATAGGTTCCCATGTTATATCCCCTAACTGGGGTGAGATAACATCTGTGGACAATCTGCAGTCTCATCTCTAGGAATCTGGCAGACGGCAGATATTTATGAGCCGATGATAGGGATTCCATAATCACTGTAGATGTGAAGTCTGGATTGTCTACTGACCACCTTCCGACCCCTGGGTCGACGTCGTCTTGTTCTCTCATATTTCTTATTGCCCTATATAATTTGGAAATCATTCCCCGCGGTCCTGAGGTTCTAGTCATTCAATTGTTACCTATCTGTTTCCAGTCTGGTTCTCGAATCTGCGGTATGAGTCCCTGGATGTAATGTCTAGCCTGTAAGTATGAGAATAGTGGGATCGGAAGTTCAGGGTATTTTTTTTCATTTCTTCATATGTTAGGATCCGCTTTTCTCCTTTATGTATAATTTTGTCTATTGAGTCTATTCCTTGGGGGTTATCGTCTTGGAAATTAGGATTATTTATTAATGTCAAATATGTGGATATGCAGGGTGAAGTTTGACTGTCTCGTCTCAGTTTATTCCATGTTTTCCAAGCTGCTAGTATCAGGGGGTTGTGTTTAATCTTCTCTGGTAATTCTTTGTATGGGCAATGAAGAATGTTCTGCAGTTGTATTTTGCCTGCCATTGTCTGTTCAAGTGGCTCATTTGTGAAATATGATTTGGAATGGATCCAGTCATGTATGATTCGTGCCTGTGCTGCTAGGTTATAATCTCGTATGTTGGGCAGGTTGACTCCGCCGTTGTCTTTGTGTTTGTGTAGGGTTTTTAGAGCTATGCGTGGTCTTTTTCCCACCCATATGAACTTTCTGTATAGGTAGTTTATTTTTTTTACATCTTTTTGTTTTAAGAATATAGGTAGTGTATGTAGGATGTATAACAGGCGGGGAAATTCTATCATTTTTAGAAGGCTGATTCTCCCCAAAAAGGAGACCATAAAGTTTTTCCATGTGTTCAGTGTTGTTTCCAATTTTTTGATATATGGTTCTATATTTGTGTTGTATAGTGCTGAGGGATTTCTTGTCATTTGGATCCCCAGATACTGTATTGAACTTTTTTCTCACTTGAATGGGTACTGGGTTGCCCACTGGGGTTTAGCTGGTCCTCTGAGTAGTAGGGCTTCTGTCTTGTCAAGATTTAGGCCTTAGTCAGACGGGCGTTTTTTCGCGCGATTTGCGGATCGCATGACGGATGCGCATCCGCAAATTGCATGACCGGTGCCCGAAAATCGCCCGAAAATCTGCTCCTAGCCGCGTTTCATTAGAAACGGGCCGGAGCTGTCCAGCGCATTGCATTCAATGGAGCCGGCAATACAGCCCGCTCCATTGAAAGCAATGCGCTGCGGGCAAGTGTGGGATGAATTGTCGGGAAGGGCTTAAATATATAAGCCCTTCCCTGCAATTCATCCAGAAAAGTGTTAAAATAAAAAATATATATATACTTACCTGCTCCCGGCAGCCGGAGTTCCGCGCGGCCGGCCTGCAGTGGGTGTGAAGGGGATGTGAGTCAGACCTGCCCCCTGATTGGCGCTGAGCCAATCAGGGGGCAGGTCTGACTCACACCCCCTTCACACCCACTGCAGGCCGGCCGCACGGAACTCTGGCTGCCGGGAGCAGGTGAGTATATATATATTTTTTATTTTAACACTTTTCTGGATGAATTGCAGGGAAGGGCTTATATATTTAAGCCCTTCCTGACAATTCATCCCGCGCACGCCGGCAGCCCATTGATTTCAATGGAGTCGGCTGTATTGCCGGCTCCATTGAATTCAATGGGCAAACATCGTTCTTCTCTGCCACAGCTGTTACAGCTGCTGCCGCCGGCCCCATTGAGCGCATATAGAGAAGAGAACAGGAATCGAAGATCGCAGATAGGTGCGATCTGCGATTTCTGTTCTATAATTTATCGGACAAGCGCATAAAAAGCTCTCATGTGTCCGATACCATTGCAAAGCAATGGTTTTTAAAAATCGCCGGACGCATGCGCATGCGCAAATCGCGTGAAAAAACGCCCGTATGACTAAGGCTTTAAGGTGTAACCCGTGAGTTTTCCAATTTTTTCAATTTCCTGCAATAAGGGTGTTAATGTGTCCCTGGGGTTGTTGACTATTATTAAGATATCATCTGCAAACGCCTCTACCTTTATTTTCACCTCTCCGTAGAAGGTCCCTGCGAACTGAGTTGTGTGTGTTAGAAATCTGAGTAGTGGGTCTATTGACAGGTCGAACAGTAACGGTGAGAGGGGGCATCCCTGTCGGGCCCCTCTGAATAAGTCAATCTTTGGCGTGTTGAGACCGTTAACTGTGAGGGTCGTAGTAGCATTTGTTTGTGTAGTATTGATGTAGTTCCTGAAAATCTGTCCAAACCCTCGCTTTCCCAGCAGTATGTTCAAGAATGGCCATGCCATTTTATCGAAAGCTTTTTCAGCGTCCAGACTTAAAAGCATCATTGTCGGACTTTCAGGGTTTTGTGCTGCGATTGTCGCCGCTATGGCGGCTCTAATGTTTTTTAGGGCGTTTCGCCCTTGTGTGAAGCCCTTTTGTGATGGATCAAGTATGGACGGTAAGATTTGTTGTAGCCTATCTGCTAGGATTTTGGACAATAATTTGTAATCGCAGTTTAAGAGTGCTATGGGTCTATAGGATCGTGGGTCTTTCTGGTCTTTATTTGGTTTGGGGAGTAGGATTGTTCTGGAGGTTCCGAAATCCTCCACCAGCGTGTCGTTTGTGTATATTGCATTGTAAAGTTGTGTCAGTATTGGCACTATATCTACTGATAGCATCTTATAGTATTCTGTCGAAAAGCCGTCTGGCCCTGATGTTTTGCCTCCTGCCGCCATCGTAATTACTCCCCGGACCTCCTCCTCCGTTATGTCAGCATCTAATAACGCCCTCTGTTCCTCGGAGAGGCTTGGCAGGATTACGGTTTCTAGTAGGTTATTTATGTCTTGTATGTTGGCAGGTTCTGCTCTATATAAATCTTCAAAGTATTCATACAGTATCTGGGTTATCTCTTCTTGTTTTCTTGTGAGCTCTTTTCCATTGGCGTGTTTTAAGGTTAGTATTGGTTTATGTGGTTGTCTTTGTTTGGTCAGGTTGGCTAATAGCCTCCCTGTCTTGTTGCCCCATCTGTAGAATTTATGTTTTGTTAATTGGGTTTGCCAGTGTGCGTGTGTGTGTGTACAAATGTATTTAGTAGGTGTTTTGCTGTAAGGAATATTTGATACGAGTTTTCGTCTTGGAGATCTATGTGCGCCTTTTGTGCTGTCAAAAGAGAGTCATGTAGGGTCTCAAATTCTGTTTGGAATTTTTTCCTTCTATGGGAGACGTAGCCTATGATGTGACCCCTCATCACTGCCTTTGAGGCTTGCCAAAACAGCGCTATGTTGTCTATATGTTCTCTATTATCGTCTACATAGTTGTTCCAATGTAGTTTTAGATATTCCCTGAAGTCTTCCAACTCTTTTAAGAATGAGGGGAAGCGCCACAGCCATGACATTTTTCGGGGGGTGACTACTTGTAGTTTTGTTGTAATTGGTGCATGGTCACTGAGAGATATTGGATGTATTGTGGATTTGTGGTGGTGGTCGAATATGTTGTTTGAAATCAGGAAAAAGTCTATACGTGAGAAAGAATGATGGGCGTTGGAACAGCATGTGTATTCCCTGCTAGTGGGGTTCGAGATTCGCCATGGATCACATAAGTGGAGTTGGTCTATCAGTGTTAATAATGCATGCGTAGTTGAGGTTAATTGAGTGGTTGGCCCTGTTCTGTCCAGTGAGTCATCCTGTACGTTATTAAAGTCTCCCCCCAGAATTATTCGGTCATCCATATATGGTTGTAGTTGCTCTATCAGCATAGCATAAAAAGCTGATTGTTCTGTGTTGGGAACATATATATTTACCAGACTGTATGTTTGTGAGTCTATGCTGATTCTCAGTATTAGATATCTTCCCTGTGGGTCGGCTATGGTTTGTTTTATTGTATATGGTATATTTTTTCTGATTAAGGTGGCTACCCCTCGGGATGCCGATGTGTGTGATGCTGTGTAGCATGCCTCTATCCATGGTGCCCTTAGTTCGCCTTTCCCTTCCTTTTTCCTGTGTGTTTCCTATAGGTATACTATGTCTGGCTTGTGTCGTTTTAGGTGTGTAATTACTTCGTTTTATGTGGGTGTTTAGTCCGTCTACGTTCTAGGATAGTATTTGTAATGTTTTGGGTGTTTCATATTCTATTATCTCTGTGTCTATAGGCATCGTGGTGTAGGTTTTTTGGTCTTATTTACCGTTTTGTTTGCCTCTTTGTCTTTGTTGCAACCTTCGGTCCCAGCAAGCCGCGGATGCAACTGGGTGGTGGTCGTGCCGCGTCGGCGGGACCCTCCGATCTCCTTTTTGGACCATTTTCTGGAAGTTAAGCAGGTCAGAGTTAAAAACATGAAGTAAAACATTATAAAATTTAACATCAGTTTCTTTTTTCTTTTGCATGGACGTCACGACATCCACGTCCTTTGGGGCAGTGTTCTTGCGAAGGAAGGGGACAGGGTTCTTTCTGTTTGTCGGTCTTATGCCTGTTCTCCGTTCTCGTCTATGTGTAGATGTTGTCTTGCTTCTTCCGGTGTGTTGAATATCAGGGACCTGTTGCCATCTTGGACCCGGAGTTTTGCTGGGTATAATAATTGGAAGCGAGTGTTCCGTTCATGCAGGGTTTGGCAAATTGGGGTGAATAGCTTGCATTTTTGCGATACTGCTACCAAAAAGTCCTGAAACAGGAGAATCTTGGCTCCTTGGATTGTTAGGTTTCCTTGTCTTCTGTAAGCCTGTAGAATTGCTTCTTTTGTTGCCCAATGCATATACTTAGCTATCACTGGGCGAGGTTGAGCTTTATTGTTGCGTCCAACTCCTGGTGGGCCAATACGGTGGGCTCTTTCTATTATTAAAGGGTCATTAGGTGTGTCCAATTGAAGGGCCCATGGGAGGTCTGTGGTTAGATATGTTATTAGCTGGTTGTTTGTTATTGATTCTGGAATTCCCACGAAGCGCAAGTTATTGCGTCGATGTCTGTCCTCCAGGTCATCGATTTTTTTCTCGTAGCATTTCGGTTTCGGATCGATTTCTTTGTAGCGTGACTTCTAGGGTTGCTATGTTTTGTTCTGTGCTCTGGGTCTTTGTCTCTAGATCTGTCAATCTTTGAGTATTGTCTGTGATTTGTGACAGTGCTGAATTTATAGATTTGTGTAATGTCTGTAGTCTGCTGTCAAATAGTGGAATAAGTGGTTTAGAGACCTCTTGTGCCACCATTGTCGCTTGTGTCATTTCCGTGTTATTGTCTGTTGGTGTTTCGGAGTTTTCTGGAGGGGTCCATTGTTTCGATGCTGTTGTCTGGTGTGTTTGAGGTTCGGGGTTGGGTGTTCTTTAGGGGGGATGTGGGTTGTTGCGGGTTCTTACCCTCTTTTTCCTTGATATTTTTGGTGGGTCTGTTTTTCAGTTTTCCTCCTGTGTTTGTTTTGTCCATGTCTGGTTGGCGTGTTGCTCTTGTTGAGATACTTGCGCTGCGTTCGTTTAGATATTTGTCCATATTTTGTACTTTCCCAGGCTTTTTGGTTACGTCGGATATATGTGTGATGATATGATTATTTTTGTCTTTTCTTTCGTTCTTTCTCCCTTTCACCCCTCTTTCTCTCCCTTCTCCCCCTCTCCTTCTCTACCCCCGCCTCCAATAATTTAGCTGCTTTGCTGCGGATTTTTTCTTTTGTGGATGTGGTTTTTCGTTTTGTGGATTATCTTTTCATTTCTATTTGCTTGGTTTCGCTGGCTTGTCTTGCAGCCAGTCTTTCCTTCTTCCTCTCTCCTCTCTCTCCACTCCTTGTTGTCTCTGTTGTTCTGTGCTTCTTATTTGTTTCTTTCTCCTTTCTTTTCTTCCCCTATTTATCTATTTATTAATGTTTTTTTTTTCTTTTATTATTTCCTCCCTCCCCCTTTCCTTCTCCCCCTTATGTCCTGGGGCTTGTTCTTCCGCGCCTGTGGGGGAATGTGGGGTTCCCCCACTCTGTAGGCGTCTCCCGACTCCTCCCTCTGCCTGTTGTGGTGGGCGGGGTTTGCCGCGGGTATCCCGGCCGAAAATTTAGGCCGCGGCTTCTCACGCCGCTAGGCCGCGGTGTCTCGGCTGGCCCTCAGAGGGGTCGCTGCCCTGGAGTGGTCTCCGGGGCCGTCCGGGTGCCTCCCCAAGTCTCTCTCCCCGCGTGGTACCGAACGGGGGCTGTTGCGGCTGCGGACTGCGCGGCCCGACCTTCCGGTGGTCTCCCGGTGAGTTCACTCTTCTCGGGGGGTCCCCCGTGCCTTTCTGTGGTTCCCCGGGGTCTTCTCCCTCCCCGCGGTTCTGCCGGGGGGCAGTCGCGGTCCTCACGACCGAAAGTCTAGGCCGCGGTCTTCGGTGAGGCCTGGGCCGCGGCGTCTCGGGAGTCTCTGGTGTGTCTCTGGTGGGCACCGGCAGACTGGCAGGTCTTACCAGAGGTCTTTGGGGAAGTTAAGGTCCCAGTAGCTTGTAAGTTTTCTGTCCTCTTCCCTCCCGTGGCCACGTCCCGGTTTGCGGTCTCCGCAGGTCTGGTCGGGAGGTTCACCGGAGGTTTTTCAGGTGCCTCTTTGGTGTGGGAGCCTTCCGCTTAGCCGATTTTTAAATCTGACAAAATCGCATAAGTGAAAACATCAGAAATGTAAAGCATAGGTTTCATAAATCTGCATTTTCACGCGCACTTGCATTGCCAAAGCTGTAGAACCAGTCCTAAACTTTTTTCAAATATATACCGGAAGTAAAAAGATTAAAACAGAAAGTGCTGACCTTTTAAAAAGTAATGAAGGAAGAATTGTATACGGTGATGAGGAGAAAGCAAATCTATTAGTTTTTTTCTCCAGTGTATTCACTCAGGAAAATGAAATGTCAGGTAAAATGAAGAGTGATAAAGTAAACTCTCCTTTAAATCTCACCAGTCTAACCCATGAAGAAGTGCAGAGCCACCATAAAAAAAATTAAAATAGACAAATTGCAGGGTCTCGATGGCATTTACTCCCAGGTTCTAAGGGAAAAAAGTTATGAGATAGATAGACCACTGTTTCTTATATTTAAGGATTCTATAGTGATGGGGTCTGTTCCACTGGATTGGCATATAGCAAATGTGCCAATATTTAAAAAGGGATCAAAAAGTGAATCTAAAAATTACACGCCAGCAAGTCTTACTTAAATTGTTGCTAAAACATTTGGAGGGTTTTTAAAAGATTATATCCTGGAGTACCTCAATGAAAATAGCTGTATAACTCCATATCAGCATGGGTTTATGAGGGGTCGCTCCTGTCAAACCAACCTGATCAGCTTCAATGAGGAGGTAAGTTCTAGGCTGGACCGGGGAGAGTCACTGGATCTTGTATATCTTGGTTTTTCCAAAGTGTTTGATACTGTGCCGCATAAAAGGTTGGTATATAAAATGAGATGCTCGGTCTGGGTGAGAATGTGTGTAAGCGGGTAAGTAACTGGCTCAGTAATAGAAAGCAGAGACTGGCTATTAATGGTGCATATTCTAATTGGATCACCGTTACTAGTGGGGTACCACAGAGGGCAGTATTGTGCCCAATTCTTTTTAATATACTTATTAACTAAGTAGAAGGATTGTGCAGTAAAATAACAATTTGTGCAGATGATACAAAACTATGTAAAGTCATTAACACAAGAGAAGGTGATGTACGGTTGCAAGTTGATCAGGATAAGCTGGCACCTTGGGCAGAAAAGTGGCAAATGAGGTTTAATACTGATAAATGTAAGGCTATGCATATGAGCAGGTAAAATACATGTGACCATTACACACTAAATGGGAAACCACTGGGTAACACTGACATGGAAAAGGACTTGGGGATTTTAGTTAACTGTAAACTTAACTGGAGCAACTTGTGTCAGGCAGCTGCTGCCAAGGCAAATAGGATCATGGGGGGCATCAAAAGAGGTCTAGGGGGCACATGATGAGAGCATTGTTCTTCCTCTTTACAAGTCAGTGGTCAGACCACACATGGACAGTTTCGGTGGACAGTTTTGGTCACCAGTATTCCAAAAGGACATATCAAAGCTTGAGTGGATTTAAAGGGGGCCAACTAAATTAATAAATGGAATGGGTGGACTACAATACCCAGAGAGGTTATCAAAATTAGGGTTATTAAGTTTAGAAAAAACAAGGCTGAGGGGCGACTTAATAATTATGTATAAATATATCAGGGGTAAATACAGAGACCTCTCCCATCAGCTATTGGCCAGTGTGACTGTAACAAGGGGGCATCCTCTGCATCTGGAGGAAAGACAGGTTTCTATACTGACACACAAGGTGGTTCTTTACTGTAAGAGCAATGAGACTATTGAATGCTCTGCTTGAGGGTGTGGTGCTGACGAACTCAATAAAAGAATTCAAGAGGGGATTGGATGCCTTCCTTGAGTGTAACAATACTACTTGTTGTTGTTGTTGTTGATCCAGGGATTATTCTAATTGCCAGACTTAGAATTGGGAAGGAATTTTTTTCCCTTAAATGAGAAAAATTGGCTTTTACCTCATTGAGTTTTTTTGCCTTCCTCTGAATCAACATTAGGGGGTAATAGGCTGAACTGGATGGACATGCTTTTTATTCAGTTTTACATACTGTGTTACGATGATATGGTAGTAGGGCATTTTCATCCCTTTGGACACCAAATGCGAGTGCTACCTCTACACCTCTTGGAGTTACGCCACTGTGAGAAATGTTTTAAAACAAATTGTACAAGAAATACATTTCTAGATTATCTAAATATCTTCAAAAAGAGTTTTGTGCAAAATATTTACCCATGTTCTATGCAGAAAACCAAATACATTGCATGAAAATCTTTAAATAATACTACACTTTTGTAGCAATTTGCCTTTATTTTATTTTCATGACAATGGGTAGAAATCTGTTGAAATATGAAAACAAATGGGAGTATTATTTAGTCATCTATAAAGTAATGCTCCCTGCTAAATATTGATTTTGTTGATTTTTCCCTCAGATTATAGTAAGTGTTTTATATCATGATGCTTGAGGTTTCTCAGGAGAGTCTTTGCTAGTCCTCATAAACAGTAAATTAGCTTGCTTTGCTAAAATGAAATATCATGATCTAGAAATTCCCTTCCTGGTTCTTAGTAGGAACTGATCAAAGTGTTCTGTTATAATATTTAAAGTCTATATTTCTAAACTATCGTAGAAACATAGACAATGTCTTTCTGTAGATTCAATTGACTTCAATTCAGCTGTAGATTTGTATTAAATGTAGTTTAGCCAGAAATATTCTGTCTTATCTGTACTGTACATCCTTTTTTCCCCTTTTTTTCCTTTCCCTGCTGGTTTCTATAAATGTACATTTTTTTCTTCTCATGATTGCTCGGTTCTTCCCAGTATGATGTAAGAGCTGTGCTATGTAACACAGTAACATAGTATGTTAGGCTGAATGAAGACAATGCCAATCTAGTTCAGTCTGTTTCAACACCCACATGTTGGTCCAGAGGAAGGCAAAAAAAAGCAGCCATTTAGCTGATTTGGAGGAAAAAAAATCCTTCCTGACTCCATAATGGCAGCCAGAGTAATCCCTGGATCAACATTTGAGATCATCAACCCCGCTGGTCACATAATGTCTATATTCTGTAATATCATAGCGTTCTAGAAAGACATCTATTCCACTGTTAAATGTCTCTATCGATTTTGCCATTACAATGTCCGCAGGCAGAGAGTTCCACAGTCTCACTGCTCTTACAGTAAAGAACCCCCTTCTGTGTTGGTGATGAAACCTGCTTTCTTCTAGACGTAGCGGATGCCCTCTTGTTACCGTCGCAGTCATGGGTATAAACAGATCATGGGAGAGATCCTTGTATTGTTCCCCTAATGTATTTATACATAGTTATTTGATCGCCCCTTAGCCGTCTTTTTTCCAGGGTGAATAATCCCAATTTTGGTAGCCTCTCTGCGTATTCCAGTCCTCTCATTCCGTTTATTAATTTAGTCGCCCTTCTTTGAACCCCTCAAGCACTGCAACATCTTTCCTGAGCACCGGTGTCCAGAACCGTACACAGTATTCCATGTGGTGCCTGACAAGTGCCTTATATAGTGGAAGAATAATGTTCTCGTCCCTCGCTCCTATACCTCTTTTAATGCACCCCAAGACTTGATTTGCTTTTGCAGCAGCTGACTGGTATTGATTGCTCCAGTTAAATCGATAGTCCACTAGTACCCACAGGTCTTTTTCCAGATCACTTTTCTCTAGCAGTATCACATTTAGTGTATATTGGTGACATCTGTTTCTCCTGCCCGTGTGCATAACCTTACATTTATCAATATTGAACTTCATTTGCCATTTTCTACCCAAGCCCCCAGCTTATCTAGGTCCTTTTGTAGCCGTAGATTGCCCTCCTTTGTATTATTTAACTTGTATAATTTTGTATCATCTGCTAATATTAATATTTTATTGTGTAGTCCCTCTATCAGGTCATTGGTAAATATATTGAACAGAATGGGGCCTAATACTGAATCCTGTGGCACCCCACTGAATGGGCAACTGTGGCACCCCACTAGCAACAGTTGCCCATTCAGAATACAAGCCATTTATTACCACCTTCTGCTTTCTATCTCTAAGCCAGTTCTTTACCGAGATACACACATTTTCGCCCAGTCTGAGCTGTCTCATTTTATATATCAGCCTATTATGTGGCACGGTGTCAGATGCTTTAGAGAAATCCAGATATACAAGATCAATAGAATCTCCCAGGTCCAGCCTAGAACTCACCTCATCATAGAAGCCTATCAAATTGGTCGGACATGATCGACCCCTCATGAACCCATGCTGATGAGGAGTTATACTGTTGTTTTCCTTGACGTATTCTGGGATGGCGTCTCTCATAAACCCCTCAAATATTTTTCCAATTATTGAAGTGAGACTTACTGGCCTGTAGTTACCAGGCCTGTATCTCATGTGCCATTTCTTTTTCATTCATGAATACACTTGAAAAGAAACTATTTTAATAGATTTCCCCCCCCACCCCACTAGTCTTCTATGGTTTCTCCTGCATTATTTGTTATAGGGCCACCGCTTTCAGTGGAAATCCTTTTACTGTTTATATAATTGAAGAATAGTTTAGGGTTATTTTTGCTTTCTTTGGCAATCAGTCTCTCTGCCTCCTCCTTAGCAATTTTGATATTTTCTTTACATATTTTGTTTTTTCCCTGTATGATTTTAGTGCTTCTTTGCTGCCTTCTTGTTTTAGTAGTTTAAATGCTTCCTTTTTTTCGTTTATTGCTTCCCTTACAGTCTTGTCAACCCACATTGGTTTCCTTCTACTTGAAGTTCTTTTATTTTTAAAAGGTATGAACTGCTCATATGAGGTAATTAGGATGTTTTTAAACTTCTCGCATTTGTTGTCTGGGCTTTTATTTTTGAGGACGCTGTCCCAATTAATGTAACCGATAGTAGTTCTGAGCTGATCAAATTTTGCTTTACTAAAGTTTAGTTTTTTGTCGCTCCCTGATAAGGCTTCTTATTGAATGACAGCTGAAAATTAATTATATTGTGGTCATTATTTCCCAAGTGTCCCTCAACCTACACCCCCATTATTCGGTCTGGTTTGTTAGTTAATACTAAGTCCAGAGTGGCCCTCCCTCTAGTTGGCTCCGTACAAGTTGGGTAAGGTAGTTGTCTTTAATTGTTCTCAAGAACTTATCACCCTTGTGAGATTTGCAGGTCTCGTCTTCCCATATTATATCCGGATAATTAAAGTCCCCCATAATAATTATTTCATTGTGGTTTGACACCTCTTCTATTAGCCTTAATAATAAGATTTCTCCTGCTGCTTTCAATGGCCTATAGAAAACCCCTACCAGGATTTTGTTTGTTTTTTGTACTCTGAGCCATAAGGTTTCTTCTCCCATTTGATTGGCCTACAGCATCTCACAACATACAATGTCACACAAACAGGGAGAACTGTTTGAATGTTAGGCTCAATTCACACTAGCCTTGTGGCTTCCTTTTATAACAGAAGCCACAATGTTGCGCTGGATCTGGTGCATGACAGATACCACCGGTGCCCAATAAATCCCATTGACTTATATATAATGGTGTCAGTCAACTTTTGTTGTGGTTTCTGGTGCAAATTTTGTCATGGTGCAGCACTTCCTTTATTTCCAATTTGCTGAGATTGCTGATGGTAGCTCCAAACGGACCCCCTGAAGCAGGTCCATAACTATAGGGGATGAAGGGGATGCTGGTTGCACCCAGGCCCAGGACCATTAGGGGGCCCATAAGGCCTATCTTCTCCATATAGGGAGCCCAGTAGTATAAATAAAGCATTATAGTTGGGGGACCCTGTTACAGATTTTGCATTGGGGCCCAGAATCTTCAAGTTACGCCTCTGTCCAGAAGGTATTGTGAAAAGAGTCTAACTCACCTCTCCCCAAGCCAACAACAATCTCCTGCTGTTGGCCACATTAGGTTGTTGTGTCTCCTCCAGCTTTCTTTTATGATGTTGGCCCAAGTAGCCTAGTTAATGTGTAATCAGACTTACCTGCATATTAAGGCACTCTGCATTGCTTGAATTGGGATTTTGATCCTGATTCTCTTGACTTTTGATCTTGCATCTAGATTCTGCATGGTCTCACTTCTTCAGATTTGTGACCTGGTATTGGTAAATTTGAGCCCTATCTTAGCTTCTAGCTTCTAATTATGTCTTTATTTTACCCTCTAGTTTGTTATATCCTGGCCATTCTCTTCCAGTGACATCTCCTGGCTTTGTTCCTAGCAGTGAACCCATGGACATCTAAAGATTACTCTAGGAATCCAATTATAAAGTCCCTACCTCTTTGTGAGGATTAAATGTACAGAACTGGGAGATTCCCTAGACTGCACACCTCACGTTAGCCACACCCAAACCAATTATGACTTCAGACTTCTGTAGTGAGAATCAGCAGCTGCAGCTCTTTCCTCCTTGTGTTTTTGAGTATTTAATGTTCTAAACTCAGCGGCGTACTATTGGAGGGGTGCATAAATGCTGAACAGCTCCTCTGCTACGCGAGAAGATATCAGTTTTACAAATGGTATGTGTTAGGTGAGGGGACATATTACACATTTTCCTTTGGTGCTCCGAAGATGATATAATAAATTAATATTATACATTAAAGCATAAGTGTTTGTATACATATTTATTTTTTTCAAATATTTTATTATGTGTAGAAGCTTCTGACAGCCACCAGTATATTAGTTACATTGGTATGGTATATGAGGCCTTACCCTAAAAGTCACAAAGAAGTCTCGGAACCTTCTGTGTTATAAAAAGTAGCATTAAGGCCTTCTTCAGATTGCAGTATTGTGAGTTGTGCCTAGGAATCTCAAACACACATCAGACAGCGCACAGACAAATGTGCTGTCTGATCTGCATGTCCTATTTTTGTCTGTGATGCTGACCAAAACAGGTTATGCAGCTCTTTTTTTGTACACAGACCATCAGTGGGTGTGAAAACTCATCTAAGGGAAATTTGCGGACACCAAACATAATAATGGGGCATCCGAATGAGACAAAGGCCATGGTCCTATGCTGCTGCTTTGATATCTGGCTCAGGGTTTTCCTGGTGATATGGGATAGTGTTGATAGCACGGAGGTCTACATAGGGTCCGGGAGCCAACATATCTGCTTTCAGCAATGAACTTTAATGAATGGTAAATGCAACTAAACAGCTCAAGTCCAGGTTCCAGGGTCACTCACAACCATATGCCAATCGGCTCTTACCACGTTAGCGGTGTTGCCTTAAAAGTCCACTACACATATCGGGCTTCTCAAAATCCTTACCGGTAACCAGGGATTGCATATACATCCTCTATTCCTCATTTAACAGGTTTCTCAAAAGTACTTACACAGTGAACAGTAATATAGTTTGTGGCAGCTCTGACATCAATGTTCTTGGGCAGAAGGAAGGAGGGTAACAAGGAGGCAACAGTTTTTCCAATGTTTGTGGTCAGCTCAACCTTTATCCAAAAGAGACATCTGTCCCACTGAGGAGCTCATGCCCATAGGGTTAATCCTGCAGTTTCTATCACACCAGGGAGTATCTCTGCCTCTCCTTCCACAGTATGGCTGCACAGACTCAGGGGAGTATCCCCAGCTCCCCACACTGTAGCACAGCTGCACAGACACAGAGGAGAATCCTCACCTTTTCCCTAAGTAAGGTACCTAAGCTTTTGGTCATTTTGGTTCAGCTAAAGGTGCTATTTCTTTGCTCTGACTTCCTGGTTCTAAGTCTTCACATGTTTGACTTCTCTGCATCCTCAACTCCTGATCCCAGCTTGTTGTATTGACCATTCACCTCTCTGCTGCTTGTCCTGACTCCTGGAGTGTTTGCACTGTGCTGAACCTACTCTGTGTAACCTGACCTCTGGCCTGCCCCTCGTTTTGAAGTAACGTTGCCTACCTCAACCCAGGTTGTCTAACTATTCTGCTGTTCCCACACTTGGATACCGCACCTTGATCTATTGTAGCATCAGCTGCCACAGTACTAGGATCACTTCCAGTGTAACATTCAGAAAACCCCGCAATGAAGCTCAAATCCAATCTGGTGGGGTGAAAGGGTAAGGATCGGGGTTCCTCAAGTGTCGCTACTGGAGTTGGCCCAAAGTCAAACTATTATATAGCACAGCGGATCCAAAACCACTGATCCTGAGAAGAGTCTTACAGCTAATTATTGCCACAAAATTGGAAGTATACAGTTTTTTAGAATCATATTAGCAAGGTAAGGACTCACTCACATTGTTGTATTTTGCCCACGTAGTATGTGTGTATTTTTCATGCGCATGATACGTGGTTGCAAAAAGGCCACTGTATTCTATTGGGCCACTCACACTGGCATTTGTTTTCACGCACATGAAAAAAAAATGCACCAGTATAGGCTATGGAGATTCAACATAGATACGCAACAGATATGCATTTACATGCGTATTTGCTGGGTACTGCGTATTCTACATGTGTGAAAAATGTGCACGTAAAATGTGGGACACATACGCCCTTATGACTTATCCCTAAGACTGCATTGAACTTGTATGTTCTGTTTTGCTATCACACTCCCAAAAACATATTGATAGATTAATTGGTGTCCTATGAAGTTGACTGAGGTAGGGGGAATCATACTAGGATGACAGGAAGTGACATGAGTTAAGGTCATCTCTAGCAATTTCATCAGAATATATTAGGCTATGCTCACTTTTTCTGATGCGGGTTTCAATGAAATTCCACGTGGTTGCCAGTAATTTCTGATGGATATTTTCATTTGTTTAAACTGCAGATCAATGGGCAAACTTTGCTTGCGTGTTTTCCGATGTGGATTCTGTGTCACTTTTTTCTCAATGTGTACTGCACAGATTCCCATTAAAATCAATTGGACATATCTTCGTAATTATGTGCAATGACTTATAAAAGATCTGCTCCCAGATTCCAATCTGGCAGAACACATAATAGATACAATGCACAGATTACCGAAACGCAAACAAATAGCAGAAAACTTACCCAGAGATGTAATCATGCAGGTATATTTCTATCACATTAAAAATGCCATGATGATTGCCGCCAGAAAACTATGAGTGTTTCGCCCTCCCTTTGAGAAGATCCAACTATTCTCATATTTCTCACAAACCGAAATGCTAGCGTGGAAAAGGCTCTCCCCAATCACTTCCTTGCTCAGAGAAAACAAAATGCTATATGGGTGGGGATTTCTGACCAAATTATACCTTAATAAAAAAGGATCAATATCCTCACAAACCTTGAAGACGGCTTCACGCTCCTGAAAAAATGGGGCATCCAACAACAAAAAGATACCACTCTGACCCGTGTCACCAGAGAATGGTCACAGAAACCTGCTCCTAAGTCACATAGAAAAGAGTGGCCCAACGTTAATATGCTGCGCCAGTGAGGCATTTATACAAGATTCAGAGGTCCTCAAAACAAAGGAGGTAACACCTTTTCCTACAACAGCTGAACTGTACCTACGTCAATTCTTGACCTTCATAAGTCAGGTTGACAATTACCCGCCAGACTTGGAAGGTCCTTATTTGTTTCATATATCCCAGTTAAAGTTCTCAAGCTTTAAAGTTAAAGGGATGTTCATTCCAGATTGTTTTCCATTGTTCAATTTCAATTCCCAAAGAAAGATCCAAAACCAAAGCATCGGTTATCAAAAAGAGATGATAACCAGAAGATAGCTGACCAACCAAATGTTATAAAGATGGTGGCAGCAAGTTTATCGTTACCCTACAGTCCACTATGGATATAAACCTAATCTCTATTAATGCTAGAGGACTTAACTCACCTTTCAAAAGAACGGCATTTTGGAAGGAATAGAAAAAGTAGGTAGGACAGCGCCTCGCAATTCAATATTATTCGCTTTTGAATATCCACAAATAGTATGAAAGGATTTATCTGATGCCCAGTGGGGTACTATATATAGTCCGCCACTAGCACCCTGAAGTCCTGGTTCATCTTAATGATAAATGATGCTCCTCCAAGCCTGTCCATATTCCAGAGTTCGAGGAGAGTTGCTAAGAGATATATCTCCACTATAATAGTGGGCATAAACAACAATCCAAGTCTAAAAAGAAAAAAAAGTCTCCACACTCTTTATGTCAGGGAATGGAGGTCACCACTGGTATTCCATAATATACATCTATTAGATCCAAATCAAACAATGCAACATGTTTCAGCCCATAAACCGACTTTTTTCAAGCATAAACATATAGGTACATAGCGAGTATACACATAAACATTGTGGGAAGACAGCTTGGTAGAGTGCGGGTTTGCGGCAGTCAGAGACGGAGAAACGTATTTAAAGTCCGAGTACAGGCGTGAACTGTGTTTATTTCAGTCCAACAAATCAAAAGCAAATCCAGTCTTGGCTTCGGGCATGACAACAATAGTCCAGCATTAGGATAATAGGCAGTCCCTGCCTGTACAGGTCACGTTCAGCAGGTGCACCACACAGCAGGGCCTTTACCTCCTGCCTGGGTCAAGCAGCCATCCAGACTCTCCCTGTGTCAGTGCACAATGCTATTTATATACCCCTCTTCCTGGCCCACCCTCAGCACCTGTGCTGATTAACCATGCACATAACCATGCACAGTAGACGAAGTGGAATAGATGGCTCCACTACCAACCTGCCATCCATTCCAAAAATCCAGGCCCAAAGATTTTTAAAGAACCCATCTCCAGCAACTACTTGCTGGAGATTACATTGCACTCCTGGACTTTCATGTCTCTAACAGAGGGACATGGACTTCTTCCAACCCCACTAGGCATAATAACAGAACCTAGGGGCGACGTAGCGACCATCCACTATCACGCCCCTCAGTACCTCACAACATACATTACCAGAGGCATGTCCACAGTCAGGTCCCGCAGCATTTCGGCGTTGTTTGGTGATGCAATGTGCCCATCGAATGTCACATGACTGCGGCGCTGCATGTGGAATGCAAAACGTGCGTTCCATTGTAGAACGGGATGACGTCATTATGCGTCTTGTTAATGGGACGCTTCTAACCAACTTTATCAATACAATCAAAAACAGAACATATAAAAATGTAATATATTACCTGTTAATTCATATAGTTATTTCTGTGGTGGAACAACAAGATAGATGAATAAATTATTAATATTAATACTAAAAGGATCAAAATTGAAACCATAAATACTAATATGAATATAGAGATAAAAAGATCATTCATGTATGTAAAAAATATACGGAAAGAATATAATTAATATTCTTCTGGGGTATAGTTTCAGGTATACCTGGTTGCTCTTTTAAAGTGTTAATTATTTGGAAAGGGGATGAAACTGATTTAAAAGCGTTTTTACATGATTTAAATAGGAATTAATATAATTTACATTTTTTAGGGACACAATCTATTCTCATAAAATAGTTTTTTTTGGACTTAGAAATATTGTTGGAGAGAGAAACTGTAGAAACAAAAACTCATTTTAAACAGCTTGATACAAACAGCTATTTAGAATTCCAGAGTTGTCACGATAAAAGCTGAAAATTGAAT
Organism: Eleutherodactylus coqui; assembly: GCF_035609145.1. Lineage (NCBI taxonomy): Eukaryota > Metazoa > Chordata > Amphibia > Anura > Eleutherodactylidae > Eleutherodactylus > Eleutherodactylus coqui. The sequence continues at coordinate 231,278,563 of NC_089838.1, read as the reverse complement.
ATCCCATACAGACAACTAAAGAGAGTCAGAAGGAACTGCTCCTCCAAAACAACCGTCAAGCACAAAGCTAAAATCTTAAAGAAACGTTTTCAGGGGAAAAGGTTATCCGAAAAGCCTGATTGAATACTCGTATAAGAAAGTATTAACCCCTTAACGACTGCCCAATCGGGAAACTACGTCCTCAGAAAGTGGGCTTTAATCCTAGAGGACGTAGTTTTATTCATCCTCTTTGGATTAATGCTCACTTGCCTGAGGACATGACAGCTCCCTGCTGTCGGTGCCCGCAGGTAGCCGACAGCATGGAGCTGTCATCCCAGGATGCGGGCAGTCCCCCCCCCCCCCCCCCCCCCCCGGTATTGCGATCGGCGCTATCCAATGGATAGCACCGATCGCAAAAAAGTAAACAAAGCTGTGAAAAAAGTTAGTTATTTAGGGCAGCTGAAAATACTCACCCGGCTTGTCCACGGTGTCCCCCGAAGATCGGGTCCTCCCAAACCCGCCACCGGCCTTCTGCGCATGCGCGCCAGACAATGACATCAGACACATGCACAGAAGCCCGGGAGCCCGCGGGAAATTTCAAATCTCCTGGCTCCCATCTCCTGAAGGTAGCCAGGAACCAGGAGGCACACGATCGCCGCTATCCATTGGATAGCGGCAATCACGAAAAAGTTACAAAAGTAAAAAAAAATACTCACCTTAGGTCCGCCGATGTCCCCGGTGTTCCGGGACCCGAAGTCGCCCTCTGCGCATGCACGCCAGATGATTAACATCGGGCGCGTGCACAGAGGGGCTCGAGCCCCGGGAAATTCAAAATCCCTCTGCTCCTGGCTGCCATGTGTAGCCAGGAGCAGAGAGATTATACCGAGGACATGATCACTGTCATCCAATGTTTACAAAAGTTTTTTAAAAATGTTAAAAAAGCTTGTGTTTCATCTCCCCCCACGGATCATATCCATGAGGGAGGATGAAATGACGTACCTAAGGCCCACGGATTTATCCACGGACCTTACCCCAGCTTCTGCGCACACGCCCATCGCCACAATGGCAGGCGCATGCGCAAAAGCCGTGGGTTGCCAGGATAATATAAAATCTCCCTGCTCCTGGCTACAAAACTTAGCCGAGAGCCTGGAGATTTCACGGGGGGCCGCGGTGAGTGATTCCTGATCACGTGTTCGCCGTTATCCAATGGATAATGGCAATCACGTAATAGTAAAAAAAGGTCAAGGTTCATCTCCCCTCACCGATGCGATCGGTGAGAGGAGATGAAACTTTTTATCGGAGGCCTCTGTATTTGCACCCCGACGCGATCTTCCTCCGTGAACGTTCCCGGATTCTGCGGATGCGACCGCCGGCAAAACACCAGACACATGCGCAGGAGTCAGGGAGCCCAGGAAATTTAAAATCTCCTTGCTCCCAGCGACCAACGGTCGCCGAGAGCCTGGAGCAGTGACCTTGTTGAGCGATCGCCGGTCACATGAAAAAAAGGTAGCGATCTACCTTTGGCCGGTCTCACATGACCGGATAGGAATTACGGATTCTGCATGCGTCTGATCCGCGGTAATACGCAGATCAATCGCATTGGATTACACAATTCCGCTCACATTAGCGGGTCGGAATTGTGTAATCCACTCGCAGAAAAGAGAACGCAGCAGGTTCTATTTTACTGTGGATATTCGCAACATAGAGCCCATTGTGCTCCATGGTCGCGGATATACCCGCAGCCCATACGCAACTACCTTGTATACGAGCTGCGGGTACCCGTGTCATCGCTAAGCGACGGTGTGGCAAATACAAATGAAAAAAAAACAATTGTACTGCGAATGACCGCCTGTGTGAGTAGGCAGTTATGCGCAGTACATTACGTGGCCGTACGCAGGGTCACAGCCAGGCTCACAGCTGGGATCCGCTGCGGGCCTCCACAAGCGGATTCAACCTACGGCTGCACGAGTCCGGCGTTATTCAGACCGCTACCTGTAATACGCAATTTACAAGAAGCCCCGGGAACGTTCGCCTTCCTGCAGTTCCAGGAGCAGCTTGTTGAGCGTCTTCTGTGTGAGACCGCCGCACATCATCAAGCTTACGGAGACTCACAGAGCGCCCCTTTTTACACTCCATACCCGCTACTGAGGTCACGAAACACCCCCAAAAAGCATGAGAGGAGGGGGGATACCCGGTTTTATTGCCCCATGTACCCATTCCAACCAGCCTCCGTAATTACCCCGGTCTTCGGAAACACCACACAGTACACATTATTACTTTTATCAAAGATTTGGGGAACGCCGAAAAGGGTGCGGAGTGTGTGGGGGCGGGGGGGATATTTTTAGGGAGTCAATTTTTATTCCGTACAAATGAACAATGGGGCCTGGGATTTATTCAGTTGTGCCCTGCAATCCAACGGGTGTTCCCTCCATTATAGGCCTTGCCATGTCTCCTTTAAGTAGATTAGGGCCCCAATGGGTATGTTTTTGAACACGGCACAAACAGGGGTATCCATTTTGGGGTGAAGGTCTTCATTCCTATGTACACTGTACAAAAAAAAACAGTTTTTAAATTGACAAAATGGCCAAAAAATGAAAATCGTAATTTTTTTCCTTCTGCTTTTCTTAGATTTATTCAAATACTGTGGGGTAAAAATATGCAATACACCCCTAGATGAATTCATTAAGGGGTCTAGTTTTTAAAATGGGGTCATTTGATGGGGTTCTTTATCATTTTGGATGCTCAATGGCTCTACAAGTGGGCAATGGGGCCTGGAATTTATTCCTTTGTACCCTGAAATCCAACGGGTGCTCCTTCCATTATAGGCCTAGCCATGTGTCCTTTAAGTAGAGTAGGGCCACAAGGGGTATGGTTCTGAACACGGGACAAACAGGGGTATCCATTTTGGGGTGAAAGTCTATATTCCTATGTGTGCTGTACAAAAAAAACTGTTTTTAAATTGACGCAACTGCCAAAAAAATGAAAATTGTAATTTTTTTCCTACTGCTTTGCTTAGATTTATTCAAAAATTGTAGGGGAAAAATACACAGTACACCCCTAGATGAATGCGTTAAGGGGTCTAGTTTTCAAAATGGGGTCACTTGTGGGGGTTCTCTGTCGTTTTGGCAGCTCAAAGGCTCTACAAGTGGGCAATGTGGCGTAAATCACCTTCATGCTAAATTTCTGTTCTGAAAGCCACCGACTACTCCATTCATTTTGGGCCCCGTTGTGCATCCACACATAAGATTAGGGCCATAATGGGTATGTCTCTGAACACAGGACAAACAGAGGTATCCATTTTGGGGTGCAAATCTTCATTCATGTGTGTCCTGTACAAAAAAACAGTTTTTAAAACGACAGAATTGCCAAAAAAGCGAAAATCACATTTTTTTCCTTTTGCTTTGCTTGAATTCATTCAAAAATTGTGGAGTCAAAATCGGCAGTACACCCCTAGATAAATTCGTTAAGGGGTCTAGTTTTCAAAATGGGGTCACTTGTGGGGGTTCTCTTTGGTTTTGGCCACTCAAGAGCTCTACAAATGTGCTATGGGGCCTAAAACGCCTTCAAGGAAAATTTCTGTTCTGAAAACCACCGACTACTCCTTTCATTTTGGGCCCCGTTGTGCATCCACACATAAGATTAGGGCTACATTGGGTATGTCTCTGAACACGGGACAAACAGGGGTATCCATTTTGTGGTGCACGTCTTCATTCATGTGTGTGCTGTACAAAAAAAGCAGTTTTTAAAATGACAGAATTGCCAAAAAAACGAAAATCACATTTTTTTCCTTTTGCTTTGCTTGAATTCATTCAAAAACTGTGGGGTCAAAATGGACACTACACCCCTAGATAAATTCATTAAGGGGTCTAGTTTTCAAAATGGGGTCACTTGTGGGGGTTCTCTTTGGTTTTGGCTGCTCAAGAGCTCTACAAAAGTGCTATGGGGCCTAAAACGCCTTCAAGCAAAATTTATGTTCTGAAAGACACCTAATACTCCTTTCATTTTGGGTCCCATTGTGCATCCAGACAAAAGATTAGGGCCACAATGGGTATGTTTCTGAACACGGGAGAAACAGGGGTATCCATTTTGGGGTGTAAATCCTCATTTTCCTGGGCACTATAGGAAAAACAATATGTCTTCAAAATGACATATTTGCAAAAGTATGAAATTTTATTTTTTCTCCTCTAAATTGAATTAATTCCTGAAAAAAACTGGTGGGGTCAAAATACTCATCACACCCTCAGTGAATACATTAAGGGGTGTAGTTTTTAAAATGGGGTCATTTGGGGGGTATCTATTATTCTGACACTCATGAGCCTTTGCAAACTAGGCTTGGTGCAGGAAAGCAAAGTGCTCCTCAAAATGCTGAAAAGTAATGTTAAATTTGTACGTCCTATAAATGGTTAAAAAAAACACAAAAGTTTTTCAAGTGGGCATTCAGAATAAAGTAAACAGATGGAAATATATATCTTATCAAAAATTTGTACAGTATGTTTGGACATATTTGAGATATTACAGTTAAAAATGCGAAAAAATGACAATTTTTTCAAACTTTTTCCAATATTGGTACTTTTAATAAATATACACAAATTATATCAGTCTCTTTTTACAACCAATATGAAGTACAACATGTGGTGAAAAAACAATGTCAGAATCACTTGGATATGTAAAGCCTTTACGGAGTTATGCTACGTTGAACGACGCATGTCAGATTTCCAAAATTTGGCTCCGTCACTAAGGCGCAAACAGGCTTCGTCACTAAGGGGTTAAAGGAGGAACGACAAATCAAAAAAAGATGTACAAAGAGAAATGGAGAGGGATCAATAAGAGCAAATGGGAAAAAAGAAGAAGAACAAGAAAAGAATAAAGGAAGAAAAATGTCCTTCATTATTAAATATAGCTCCCAACAAGGTCAAATCAATGCAATTTTGAAAAAGTACTGCAAAACGTTAAAATGTGACCTCTATTTAAATAGAGACTAGTGATAACCCAGTTTTAATTTTCCATGAAAATAAAACATTAAAAAATATTTTAGTGCCTTCCTGTCTCCAGGAGGGAAAGAAAAAAAAAAATCGAAAAAAATCAAAAAGCTATAGGATTTAAACCCATGAATGTAGGGACATATAAGTGTAGAAAAAAACGCTGCAAATGCTGTGTTCATATAGAAGAGGGAAGAAAAGAAATTAAAATTGAACAAGAAAAAGAAACAGCGAAATTACAGCAGAAATTGGGCTGCAGTGCAGACTTTGTAATATATCTTATAGAATCCCCCTGTGGCTTACGGTATGTGGAGAGAACCATCAACCAATTAAGGATTCAGATAACGAAGCGTAGGTGTAATATCAAAAATAATTATATAAAACATAGTGTCTCACAGCATTTCTCTACTGTCCATAGTAATGACACTTCCATACTACATGTTACTCCATTTGAACACATTACTCACAGATCTTTTTCAGACTTACATGTTAAAGAGATGTTTTGGATTTTTAAGTTAAACACGCTCGTCCCCAATGGATCAAATGAAGTACTGGAAAAAATTTAATGAGTGAATGGGAAACATATGCTTCAGTGAATTATGCTTCATTATTTGCACATTTTAATCAAAATAATTCTATTAATATTAAACTGATTTTATGCTTAATGGATAATTATATATAGTCATCTTTTTATGAGCAGAGAAAATGATTATGGTTTATACATAAATTTTAATCAATGGATTTTATTGTGCTTCAAAGCACGTTATCGTGCGTACACGCCGACTAACCGTTTTGAATCACGTAGTTTTAGGCATATAGAAAAGTATGTCATGCTGGTTATATATTCGGTAATGATAAAAAATATCTTGATTACAAATTAGAGATGAGCGAACGTGCTCGGCCCCGCCCCTTTTTCGCCCGAATACCGCGATTTCCGAGTACTTCCATACTCGGGCGAAAACATTCGGGGGGTAGCAGTGGGGAGTAGGGGGGAGAGGGAGAGAGAGAGGGCTCCCCCCTGTTCCCCGCTGCTACCCCCCGCACCGCCACGCCTCTCCCCGCCCCCCGGTGCCCCCCGAATCTTTTCACCCGAGTACTGAAGTACTCGAAAATGGCGGTACTCGGGTGCGTAAGTACTCGAAACGAGTACGTTCGCTCATCTCTATTACAAATATATTATCTAATACTGGTTATATAATTGCTGTAATAGATATGATGTATCTGCATATGTTGCAATCTGCAGGGTCCGCATACTAATTAATATGAACTATACATCCCACTAACATCAGGTTTGGAGTATTCTTTTTACTCTATATTTCTTCCATAGTGTTTATGTTGGAGGCGGCAGTCCCTTTTATTTAATAACATATGAATTCCCACCTGTATCTTTCTATGGTAGGGCATATATATTTTTGGGTACAATTTCAGATATTTTCTATTATGTATAAAAATAGTTCAATTTTTTAAATTTATTCAACATGAAGTTGAATATGAATGTTCTTATTTCTTGTATTTTTTGGGGCCTAAAATTATGCCATGGACACATCTGTTTATCTATAACATGTAATTTACAAAATCAGAATGCTATATACATATTTTATTAATGATAATTGATGTTAGTATATATCAGATATTATTTAATTGGTCACATTTACACCTCTCTTTCCGTACATTTTTTGCATACATGAATGATCTTTTTATCTCTATATTCATATTAGTATTTATGGTTTCAATTTTGATCCTTTTAATATTAATAATGTATTCATCTATCTTGTTGTTCCACCACAGAAATAACAATATGAATTAATAGGTTGTCATTCTAAACAGCTGTAATACATTCAATTGCTATATGTTCTGTTTTTGATTATATTGATAAAGTTGGTTAGAAGCGTCCCATTAACAAGACACATAATGATGTCATCCCGTTCTACAATGGAACGCACGTTTTGTGTTCCACATACAGCACCGCAGTCATGTGACATTCGATGGGCACATTGCATCACCAATAAAGGCTGGAATGCTGCTGTACCTGATGGTTGACACGCCTCTGGTAATGTATGTTTATTAGAGATGAGCGAGCACCAAAATGCTCGGGTGCTCGTTACTCGAGACGAACTTTTCGTGATGCTCGAGGGTTCGTTTCGAATAACGAACCCCATTGAAGTCAATGGGCGACCCGAGCATTTTTGTATATCGCCGATGCTCGCTAAGGTTTTCATTTGTGAAAATCTGGGCAATTCAAGAAAGTGATGGGAACGACACAGAAACGGATAGGGCAGGCGAGGGGCTACATGTTGGGCTGCATCTCAAGTTCCCAGGTCCCACTATTAAGCCACAATAGCGGCAAGAGTGCCTCTCCCAACAATTTTTACTTCTGAAAAACCCTCATTAGCAAGGCATACCTAAGCTAAGCACCACACTACCTCCAACAAAGCACAATCACTGCCTGCATGACACTCCGCAGCCACTTCTCCTGGGTAACATGCTGCCCAACCCCCCCGCACGACCCAGTGTCCACAGCGCACACCAAAGTGTCCCTGCGCAGCCTTCAGCTGCACTCATACCACACGCTGGCCTCATAGCCACACCACCCTCATGTCTATTTATAAGTGCGTCTGCCATGAGGAGGAACCGCAGGCACACACTGCAGAGGGTTGGCACAGCCAGGCAGCGACCCTCTTTAAAACGGGCGGGGTGATAGCCCACAATGCTGTACAGAAGCAATGAGAAATCCAATCCTGTGCCACCTCCATCAGGAGCTGCACACGTGGGCATAGCAATGGGGAACCCATGTGCCACACACTATTCATTCTGTCAAGGTGTCTGCATTCCCCAGTCAGACCGGGGTTTTTTATAAATAGTCACAGGCAGGTACAACTCCGCAATGGGAATTCCGTGTGCACCCACAGCATGGGTGGCTCCCTGGAACCCACCGGCGGAACATAAATATATCCCATTGCATTGCCCATCACAGCTGAGGTAACGTCCGATTAAATGCAGGTGGTCTTCGGCCCACACTGCATGCCCCAGTCTGACCGGGGTTCTTTAGAAGTAGACACATGCAGTTACAACTCCGTGTGGACCGACAGCATAGGTGGGTCCCAGGAAGCCACTGGCGGTACATAAATATATCCCATTGCAGTGCCCAGCACAGCTGAGGTAACGTCAGGTTTAATGCAGGTGGGCTTCGGCCCACACTGCATGCCCCAGTCAGACTGGGGTTCTTTAGAAGTAGACACATGCAGTTACAACTCCCTATTGTGAAGTCCGTGTGGACCGACAGCATGGGTGGGTCCCAGGAAGCCACCGGCGCTACATAAATATATCCCATTGCAGTGCCTTGGACAGCAAAGCTAACGTCAGATTAAATGCAGGTGGGCTTCGGCGGTACATAAATGTATCCCATTGCAGTGCCCTGCTCAGCAGAGCTAACGTCACATACAATACAGGTGTGCTTCGGCCCACAGTGCATGCCCCAGTCAGAGTGGTAATATGTACCTTAACCGTAACCGCGTTGGTGGGAATGTGGCGACTGCGGACCTAGTAGCGCGGTTTTATTTAGTTGGTTTTCGGAATGTGGCCAGGATTAAGTGGGCCGTGGCAGGGGGATGGTGGGGGGGCTCTCTTGCTGTGTCGGTAAAGCTGAAATTCTGGGACTGCCACCAGACGGACCTATGCAAAGGTATTTGCCAAGAATGTTTTCATTGTTGGAGGAGGAGGGGGATGTTTTTGAGGCACTACGTGTCCTCTCCACGTGTTCGTGGTTATATGCACCTTAACAGTAACCACGTTGGTGGGAAATGGCCTCGCCACCATCATGTCTTTGGGAAGCCTCCGTTTCCACACCCCAGTGACATAGCATTAGCAGCGGTATAGGTAGAGCCCAGAATTAGTAACATTTCAGCGGTAGCATTAGGGACCGGCCCCAGTAACATATCACTAGCAGCATTATAGGGGGAGCACAGTATTAGTTCCATTTCAGTAGTAGTAGCAGTCCAGACAGGCCCCAGTAACAATTCCGAAGCAGCAGTATAGGGGGAGCACAGTATTAGTTCCATTTCAGTAGTAGTAGCAGTCTAGACAGGCCCCAGTAACATATCACTAGCAGCATTATAGGGGGAGCACAGTCTTAGTTCCATTTCAGTAATAGTAGCAGTCAAGACAGGCCCCAGTAACAATTCCGAAGCAGCAGTATAGGGGGAGCACAGTATTAGTTCCATTTCAGTAGTAGTAGCAGTCAAGACAGGCCACAGTAACATATCACTAGCAGCATTATAGGGGGAGCACAGTCTTAGTTCCATTTCAGTAATAGTAGCAGTCAAGACAGGCCCCAGTAACAATTCCGAAGCAGCAGTATAGGGGGAGCACAGTATTAGTTCCATTTCAGTAGTAGTAGCAGTCTAGACAGGCCCCAGTAACATATCACTAGCAGCATTATAGGGGGAGCACAGTCTTAGTTCCATTTCAGTAATAGTAGCAGTCAAGACAGGCCCCAGTAACAATTCCGAAGCAGCAGTATAGGGGGAGCACAGTATTAGTTCCATTTCAGTAGTAGTAGCAGTCAAGACAGGCCACAGTAACATACCACTAGCAGCATTATAGGGGGAGCACAGTCTTAGTTCCATTTCAGTAATAGTAGCAGTCAAGACAGGCCCCAGTAACAATTCCGAAGCAGCAGTATAGGGGGAGCACAGTATTAGTTCCATTTCAGTAGTAGTAGAAGTCAAGACAGGCCACAGTAACATTCCCTTTGCAGCAGTTTAGGGACATAACAGTCTCTTGCACATTTCAGTAGTTGCAGTATAGACAAGGCCCCAGTTACATTTATGTAGCAAAAGTGTAGGCCAACCCCACACACCTTGCTGTACCATGAGTGCAGGCGAAGCCCATAAAAATTACTAGGATTACACTGTAGGCAAGGGACCAAAGAAATTGGTGTACCAACAGTACTAATGTACCTCAGAAAAATTGCCCATGCCCAACCAAGAGGGCAGGTGAAACCCATTAATTGCTTTGCTTAATGTGGCTTAATTTGTAACTAGGCCTGTAGGCAGCCCAGTTAAAATAAAAATTGGTTCAGGTGCAAGTTTCAACGCTTTAATGAGAATTGAAACGTATAAACATTGTTTACAAAAGTCATATGACTGAGCCTTGTGGGCTTAAGAAAAATTGCCCGTTCGGCGTGATTACGTGAGCTTTCAGGAGGAGGAGCAGGAGGAGGAGGATGAATATAATACACAGATTGATGAAGCTAAAAGGTCCCCGTTTTTGATGGTGATAGAGAACGATGCTTCCATCCGCGGGTGCAGCCTACGTATTGTTTAGGTACCGCTGCTGTCCGCTGGTGGAGAAGAGAAGTCTGGGGAAATCCAGGCTTTGTTCATCTTTATGAGTGTAAGCCTGTCGGCACTGTCAGTTGACAGGCGGCTACGCTTATCCGTGATGATTCCCCCAGCCGCACTAAACACCCTCTCTGACAAGACACTAGCCGCAGGACAAGCAAGCACCTCCAGGGCATACCGCGCGAGTTCAGGCCACGTGTCCAGCTTCGACACCCAGTAGTTCTAGGAGGCAGAGGCGTCACCGAGGACGGTCGTGCGATCGGCTACATACTCCCTCACCATCCTTTTACAGTGCTCCCGCCGACTCAGACTTGACTGGGGAGCGGTGACACAGTCTTGCTGGGGAGCCATAAAGCTGGCAAAGGCCTTGGAGAGTGTTCCCCTGCCTGCGCTGTGCATGCTACCTGATCTCCGCGCCTCCCCTGCTACCTGGCCCTCGGAACTGCGCCTTCTGCCACTAGCGCTGTCGGATGGGAATTTTACCATCAGTTTGCCCGCCAGGGTCCTGTGGTATAGCATCACTCTCAAACCCCTTTCCTCTTCGGGTATGAGAGTGGAAAGGTTCTCCTTATACCGTGGGTTGAGCAGTGTGTACACCCAGTAATCCGTAGTGGCCAGAATGCGTGTATCGCGAGGGTCACGAGAAAGGCATCCTAACATGAAGTCCGCCATGTGTGCCAGGGTACCTGTACGCAACACATGGCTGTCCTCACTAGGAAGATCACTTTCAGGATCCTCCTCCTCCTCCTCCTCAGGCCATACACGCTGAAAGGATGACAGGCAAGCAGCATGGGTACCCTCAGCAGTGGGCCAAGCTGTCTCTTCCCCCTCCTCCTCCTCCTGCTCCTCAACGCGCTGAGATATAGACATGAGGGTGCTCTGACTATCCAGCGACATACTGTCTTCCCCCGCCTCCGTTTCCGAGCGCAAAGCGTCTGCCTTTATGCTTTGCAGGGAACTTCTCAAGAGGCATAGCAGGGGAATGGTGACGCTAATGATTGCAGCATCGCCGCTCACCATCTGGGTAGACTCCTCAAAGTTTCCAAGGACCTGGCAGATGTCTTCCAACCAGGCCCACTCTTCTGTAAAGAATTGAGGAGGCTGACTCCCACTACGCCGCCCATGTTGGAGTTGGTATTCTACTAAAGCTCTACGCTGCTCATAGAGCCTGGCCAACATGTGGAGCGTAGAGTTCCACCGAGTGGCCACGTCGCACAGCAGTCGGTGCACTGGCAGATTAAACCAATGTTAGAGGGTCCGCAGGGTGGCAGCGTTCGTCTTGGACTTGCGGAAATGTGCGCTGAGCCGGCGCACCTTTCTGAGCAGGTCTGACAAGCGTGGGTAGCTTTTCAGAAAGTGCTGAACCACCAAATTAAAGACGTGGGCCAGGCATGGCACGTGTGTGAGGCTGCCGAGCTGCAGAGCCGCCACCAGGTTACGGCCATTGTCACACACGACCATGCCCGGTTGGAGGCTCAGCGGCGAAAGCCAGCGGTCGGTCTGCTCTGTCAGACCCTGCAGCAGTTCGTGGGCCGTGTGCCTCTTCTCTCCTAAGCTGAGTAGTTTCAGCACGACCTGCTGGCGCTTGCCCACTGCTGTGCTGCCACCCCGCGTGACACCGACTGGTGGCGACGTGCTGCTGCTCACACATCTTGATTGCGAGACAGAGGTTGCGTAGGAGGATGAGGAGGAGGGTGGTTTAGTGGAGGAAGCATACACTGCCGCAGATACCAGCACCGAGCTGGGGCCCGCAATTCTGGGGGTGGGTAGGACGTGAGCGGTCCCAGCCTCTGACTCGGTCTCAGCCTCCACTAAATTCACCCAATGTGCCGTCAGGGAGATATAGTGGCCCTGCCCGCCTGTGCTTGTCCACGTGTCCGTTCTTAAGTGGACCTTGGCAGTAACCGCGTTGGTGAGGGCGCGTACAATGTTGCGGGAGACGTGGTTGTGCAGGGCTGGGACGGCACAACGGGAAAAGTAGTGGCGACTGGGAACCGAGTAGCGCGGGGCCGCCGCCGCCATCATGTTTTTGAAAGCCTCCGTTTCCACAAGCCTATACGGCAGCATCTCCAGGCTGATCAATTTGGCTATGTGCACGTCTAACGCTTGAGCGTGCGGGTGCGTGGCGGTGTACTTGCGCTTGCGCTCAAACAGTTGCGCTAGCGATGGCTGGACGCTGCGCTGAGAGACATTGCGGGATGGGGCCGAGGACAGCGGAGGTGAGGGTGTGGGTGCAGGCCAGGAGACGGTCGTGCCTGTGTCCTGAGAGGGGGGTTGGATCTCAGTGGCAGGTTGGGGCACAGGGGGAGAGGCAGTGGTGCAAACCGGAGGCGGTGAACGGCCTTCGTCCCACCTTGTGGGGTGCTTGGCCATCATATGCCTGCCCATGCTGGTGGTGGTGAGGCTGGTGTTGGTGGCTCCCCGGCTGATCTTGGCGCGACAAACCTTGCACACCACAGTTCGTCGGTCGTCTGCACTCTCAGTGAAAAACTGCTACACCTTTGAGCACCTCGGCCTCTGCAGGGTGGCATGGCGCGAGGGGGCGCTTTGGGAAACAGTTGGTGGATTATGCGGTCTGGCCCTGCCTCTACCCCTGGCCACCACACTGCCTCTTCCAACCTGCCCTGCTGCTGCACTTGCCTCCCCCTCTGAAGACCTGTCCTCAGTAGGCTTAGCAAACCAGGTGGGGTCAGTCACCTCATCGTCCAGCTGCTCTTCCTCCGAATCCTCTGTGCGCTCCTCCCTCGGACTTACTGCCCTTACTACTACCTCACTGATAGACAACTCTGTCTCATCGTCATTGTCCTCCTCACCCACTGAAAGCTCTTGAGACAGTTGCCGGAAGTCCCCAGCCTCATCCCTTGGACCCCGGGAACTTTCCAAAGATTGGGCATCGGTCACGATAAACTCCTCTGGTGGGAGAGGAACCATTGCTGCCCAATCTGGGCAGGGGCCCGAGAACAGTTCCTGGGAGTCTGCCTGCTCCTCAGAATGTGTCATTGTAATGAAGTGAGGAGGCTGGGAGGAAGGAGGAGCAGCAGCCAGAGGATTCAGAGTTGCAGCAGTGGACGGCGTAGAAGTCTGGGTGGTCGATAGATTGCTGAATGCACTTTCTGCCATCCACGACAGAACCTGCTCACACTGCTCATTTTCTAATAAAGGTCTACCGCGTGGACCCATTAATTGTGAGAAGAATCTGGGGACCCCTGAAACTTGCCTCTCTCCTAATCCCGCAGCAGTCGGCTGCGATACACCTGGATCACGAGCTCGGCCTGTGCCCACACCCTGACTTGGGCCTCCACGTTCTCGCCCGCGTCCACGTCCTCTAGGCCTACCCCTACCCCTCAGCATGGTGTATTACGAGTAGAGCAGAAACAGAACGCTGTAACTAAATGTGCCGCTTATTGGCCTGTGGTTGGAGGCTGACTTCGCTTACGGAATGTACAGCAGAGCCAGGAAACAATTTTGCGCACGCCTGTAGTGAGACGTAGGTGCGTAGGACTGAGCTAGTGGAATTCACAGCGCAGAAGCAGTCAAGTCGCCAAAGGGCAGTGGTATGCCTTAAGTATTTGGCTTCCCTTTTTTTAAATGGTGAGCTGAAACACCAGACAGATACTGTATGCAGCGTATATATTGTATACTCTTTCCCTCTGGCGGGATGACGGAGGTGATGTAACAGGCACAGCAGAGCCAGGAAAAAATTTTGCACACGCCTGTAGTGAGATGTAGGTGCGTAGGACTGAGTTAGTGGAATTCACAGCGCAGAAGCAGTCAAGTCGCCAAAGGGCAGTGGTACGCCTTAAGTATTTGGCTTCCCTTTTTTTAAATGGTGAGCTGAAACACCAGAGAGATACTGTATGCAGCGTATATATTGTATACTCTTTCCCTCTGGCGCTATGACGGCGGTGATGTAACGGGCACAGCAGAGCCAGGAAACAATTTTGCGCACGCCTGTAGTGAGACATAGGTGCGTAGGACTGAGCTAGTGAAATTCACAACGCAGAAGCAGTCAAGTCGCCAAAGGGCAGTGCTACGCCTTAAGTATTTGGCTTCCCTTTTTTTAAATGGTGAGCTGAAACACCAGACAGATACTGTATGCAGCATATATATTGTATACTCTTTGCCTCTGGCGCTATGACGGCGGTGATGTAACGGGCACAGCAGAGTCAGGAAACAATTTTGCGCACGCCTGCTGTAACGCTTAGCTGCGTATTAATTAGGTCTACTACCCCCAGCAGACACGCAGTACACTGAAGACTGTCACAGGCAGCCCAAGGATAGTATTTTTCCCCAATTTTTTTGAAAAAGCCCACTGCCTATATAGACAGTATATCTCTTTCACCTTTCCCTGCCTCACCAGTACTGCCCCTATACTCTGTACAATGACTGCAGACTGAGGACGCAATGGTCTGCACGGCCGATATACAAAAAAATTGTGCAACACTGCTAAAAGCAGCCTCAACAGTACTGCACACGGTCAGATGTGGCCCTAAGAAGGACTGTTGGGGTTCTTGAAGCCTAATATAACTCCTAACGCTCTCCCTATAGCAGCAGCAACATCAGCAGCACTGTCCCTGATCTCTGTCAGAATGCATCTGTGGCGAGCCGCGGGCGGGGCAGATTTTAATACTCGGGTGTCACCTGATCTCCCCAGCCACTCACTGTAGAGGGGTGGTATAGGGCTGGAACGTCACAGGAGGAAGTTGTAATGCCTTCCATGTCTTTCTATTGGCCAGAATAGCGCGCTAATGTCTCAGAGATGAAAGTGAAAGTAACTCGAACATCGCGTGGTGCTCGTCTTGAGTAACGAGCATCTCGAACACCCTAATACTCGAACGAGCATCAAGCTCGGACGAGTACGCTCGCTCATCTCTAATGTTTATGTGTATATATATAAATATATATATATATATATATATACTCTCTATGTACCTATATTTTTATGCTTGAAAATTCCTGTTTATGGGCTGAAATGCGTTGCATTGTTTGATTTGGATCTAATAAATGTATATTATGGAATACCAGTGGTGATCTCCATTCCCTGACATAAAGAGCGCAGAGACTTTTTTCTTTTTGGACTTGCATTATGGAAGGAGTCCTTTACAGGAAATGCACCTGGCAAGGAATGGATGCCTAGTTATATCCCACTCCAAATTTCCTAAAGGGTTCATGGCTAATGCAGAAAACAAGAAAGTCAGGGTGTTGGTGGCAATAGGAGACACTATGGACTCCCATTTATTGAATATGGAAACAGATGAAGGGGAAAGATGTCTGATTTTAATTTGTAGGGTGAACGGATTTTCTCATGACCTTGGTTAATATATATGCACCCAACTCGTTATAGCTCAGGTTTTTGGGCAAGGTCACGAGAAAAGTGAAAAAGATTCAACAGGGGAAGTTAATTTAATGTGGGGATTTTAATACGGTAGCCGACGGGGAACTAGATTTACGTAATGTAAGCAGAAGGAATGTACCATCCCTGGCCCCGTAGTTGCTCAAAGATGGGTTGTTTGACTCCTTTGGGTTTGTAAATGTGGGTTTCAGGGAGTACTCTTTCTCTTTGACATGCCACTAATGATTCTCAAGAATAGAATTGTTTTTAATAGATTTCCACTTACTCACTAGAATACAAGGTGCAACAATTGGTGTGGCGTCTTGGTCAGATCGTGTCCCAATAAGTTTGACTTTACAAATAGGGCCCCAATCTTCTATCCTTGGAAGCTGGATGAATAAAACTTTCCTGGTGAAGCTTCCAAATTATCAGGAGAAAATATGAGAGGCGCTAGAGGAATATTTCCAATTAAATGATTCCCCTGAGACATGTCGCTTTCTACTATGGAACGCCCACAAACCAGTCATCAGAGGACTCATGAGTCAACAAAGCTCTAGATATAAAAGGAACAAAAGTAAGAGACTACAAGATACCATGTTAGAACTAGCAAATATTGAAAAAAAGAATGCATAGAAACCCTACATAAAGAACTCCTAAATACTAGACTAAAGGCCATAAATATCCTCTTAGACGAGCATGAGAAAAATCTAAGGTCACTGGGAGCCAACTATTACGTGGGTAATAACAGATATACTCAACTAATGGCAGGGTGAAACAAAAAGGTCTAAACCAAAAATCCCCTTTATGATAGATCCAGAGTCCGGACATAAGGTATCTAACGTTATAGAAATTGCAGACATATTTAGGAAATACTATAAATCCGTATATAACTTAAAGAAAGACGCAACTATTAAACAGCCTTCTACAGAAGAAATCAAATGTTTTCTCTCTTCATTAAGTCTTCCAATGCTCAAAAAAAAACCATTTAGATAAACTAAACTCCCCAATCTCAGCTCAAGAAATTCTAAAGGTAATTAACGACTCTAAGAAAGATAAAGTCCCAGGACCGGATGGTTACTCATACGAATATTACAAAATATTTAAACTACAATTGGTTAACCATTTGAGGCATATGTTCAATTTAGCAATGTAAACAGGCACCCTTCCCAATGAAATGCTTCAAGTGACTAATAGTGGCAATGCCAAAACTGGGAAAGATATCCTCTTCCCCTTCCAATTTTAGACCTATTTGACTTTTGAATAGTGATACAAAGCTCTATGCAAAATTAATAGCGTTGTGTCTTCTGGGAATCATTCTATCTCTAATTCATAGCAACCAAGCGGGATTTGTGAGGGAGAGACAGACATCGGATGCAACAAGGAGTGTGCTTGACTTAATTTGGTGAGTGGTCTGCTCCTCACATTGGATTCAGAGAAGGCATTCAACAGAATACATTAGGGATATGCTTTTGCAGCCCTCAAGAAGCTAGGGTTTGAGGGTACGATTATGAGGGCCATCTAAGCATTATATGGTACCCCATCGGCAAGGGTATTGATTATTGGAGTCCTATCTAAATCCTTCAACATATCGAATGGTACTCAACAGGGCTGCCCTCTGACCCTGTTCATCTTGACAATGGAACCCTTGACAGAGGCTGTCAGAATGGATGGAACATCAGGAGTATTCCACTAACTTTTAGGCAACACAAGATTTGGCTTTTTGCTAACGATGTAGTACTGATGATATTCTTTCTCCTGGAATCTTTGAGAGCAGCATTTTGCCTTTTTACCACATTTGGAGAAATTTCATACTATAAAATTAACCTGACAAAGTCCCAAATACTAGCTATCAATGTTCCCCCCAGACTGCCGAACCAGATCAAACAAGAGTTCAAACTCGCATTGGAGACCTCAGAAGTCCAAAACTTGGGTAAAACGCTGTCCTTCCCGGTTTGCAATACAGCAAACACTAACATCTCCTCTCTAATTAATGAAATACATATAAGTATGCAAAAGCTTGCCAAGTTCGAATTCTCCTGGTTAGGCAAAATTGTTCTATATAACATGCTGATCCTGCCTCATGTCCTATACAAACTATGTTCAATTCTTATCCAGTCCCCTACAAGATTGATTAAAAGTTTACAGGATCAATGTTTATCCTTTATTTGGGGGAACAAGTAACCGAGAGTTGCCACTTCTATTATGTATAGCTCCAGAAAGAAAAGGGGGAATGAGAGTCCCAAAAATTGCCTACTACAAATCGAATTTATTAAAGCAACATAGGAAATGCTATGTGAAAAAAGAGGGGATAGGGTGGTCTAGAATGGAATAATATTTCATAGGGGGGAAATCACTACAAACCTTCTATTGGCATTAAGAGTGATCCCTTGGTTGGTAGTCTCAGAATGCCCCACTGTTAAGGCCTCCGTCTACGCATGGCTCCAGATATTACAGATCTCGAAAGACCACTCCCTCAGAAAAATGGTGCCCCCCCTGCAAAGATACTAGAATTCTGGACAGATAACGTGTCTATGAGAAACTGGAAGAACAGAGGGTAGCAGCTTTTGGAAGACCTATCATGCAGCTCAAAGATGAAATCATTTGAGACTTTACAATCCAATTTTGGCCTTCCAAGTAATGAAATCAGAAACATATGGTCGTTCTCTTTATCTAAAAAATTTTCCCTACCAGTATATTTGTACAAATTCCTTTTTAGCCCCTCCCCCTTTAACCTTAGTCTAAAATTTATATATGAAACTTTCTGTGGAGAAAGGGAAGGATTAGATAATTCATCCCCCCAAAAATGCATATTTTGAACTGGGTAAAAGAGCTGAGAAAACCTTTCACTCACTTACAGTGGAAAACAGCTCATACGTGGGCCCACAAAGCATCAATATGTAGTTGAAGTTAATTGCAAATTGGTAACCCTTTAGTATCTCTCTTTGGCTAGGCTAGCAGATTTCTATCATGATACCTCTGACCGATGTTGGAGAGGCTGCAACTTAAGAGGTTCCCTCCTTCACATTTTTTGGGGAAGCCCAGAAATACAACCTCTTTGGCATGCTACGTTCTCTCTGATAGAGAGGTTCATAGATACAAGGGCCCCCCTTCCCCGGAGATGGCAATTTTACTGCTAGGAATAGAAGGCATACCATCCAAAATCAGAAAATGAACGACACATGTACTCCTGATGGTTAAATTAATCATCCAGAAGAGAAGCAAATGGCAGCATCAAAGGTGTAGCAAAAAAATATAAAGTTTTATTGCTCCATACAGCAGGCAACGTTTCGACTTTAGCAGTCTTTATCAAGCCAGTCTTCTCTTCTGGACGTATTACACTGGTGGCTAAGGATCCGTAGTCCCTTAAGTGGCTGTTGCATCACGTATCTACCGTGGCTTCTGCACTTTTTTGTGCATACGGAGGTGTGCTGTGGGACTCTCCTTTTGTTCCTTTTGTTAAATTAATCATAACCATAAGCTGGAGGGGGCAACATACCCCGACTATCACTAATGTTACCCAGATGATCTCAAATCACTGTCTGTTTGAAAAGATTCATGCCTATAGGAATGATAATTAGAATGGTTTTCTTGAGATATGGGAACCATGATAAAATACAACCACCTTGTGCTATAATAAGGAGAAGACTGGAGAAGACAAGTGGGTGAGATATTAATTAATTGACTAAAAAGATAAAAATCTTTTGGCGTTAAATTAGATACAGTAAAACCTCTACTAACATTGCCCACGAGTAGTTTCGATTTCTCCTAACACTGATTTTTTTTAGCAAAGAATTTGCCTCTAGCAATGTTGGCTGCCTCTAATAGTGTCGGTGTGTGCCGGCCCATGTGACCTTGCTACTGAACCCATGTGATCTCCTGCTTGGCGTCTCCTCCTCCTGCTGCTAATGCAACCCACCCTTCTCCACCATCAACTGGTATTACACTAGTACAGTATAGTACAGTACAACTGCACTCCTAATACCACAGAGAACACAGTGATAACGCTGAGAACAGATGATGTAGCAGATGTCACCTGCAGTCCTATGTAACACCACAGGTAACACACAGTACTGTACCTGTATTTTGTTTTGTGTTCAATAACATGTTAAATGTTCATTTATTCTTTACAGTAGTTTTTATATGAATTTATTATTATTGTTTTTGGTATTAAAGACCATATTCATTCTCCATTAAATGTGGTTTGGTGTGTTTTTTGGAATTTCTAGAACAAATTAATTGGATTTACATTAATTCCAATGGACATAATTACCTCTAGTAGCAACTGTTTCAGGTAAAGCCAATTGCTTTCATACGGATTACCAACGTTAGTAGAGGTTTCACTGTAATATCTTTGGAAATTGGATCTTCTCCCCCCTCCCCCATCCAATTTGTTTTCCTTCCTTCCCTTCACTATCTTTACCCACCCCACCCCCCTATTTCTTTTCATCCCACCCTCTTATTTCTCAGTTTATATTCACTTTCAAAGTTTCAGAGATAAGGGGCCAAGCAGGGCTAATTTATGTCTATGTAAATAGGAAGTTTTGATTTGCATCATACATGAAAAAGATGTATAAGTGATAATTATTTTGTGAAATGCCTTTGTTGTCTCAATGAAAATCAATGAAATTAAAAATCAGTTGCACACTTCAGATGCAGATTTTGTCATAGGTTTAATGCAAAATCCACAAGGAATCGACGCAGATTTCATACAGATTCCATGTGAAATGTGTGGTGAAACACGCTGTGTAAACATAACCTTAGCAATATATAAACACCAAAAAAATACAGCATTTCCTTTCACTGAGCTAAGGAGCTCCCCTGAAGATTGCTCCAGACCTGAATTTCTCATCCAACCAATATTGCAGTTGGCACTACATATACAGTATGGACAGGAGGACAAGCTCAGAATAATCACTCTACTTGACACTTGACATTCTACCATTCTGATGTGAGTCTGTTAAAAGCATGAAAACCCAATGAACAGTTTATGTGCTGGTATTGCCTAAAGAGGTGGCTTGAAAAGTAATACTGAGTGCTGCAACTGAAGTTTCTTTAATTACAACTTACTTGATGATTTAATTCTGTAAATTGTTGGAGTCACGTGTGGCATCACGTGACATGGTTATTTTGAAAGTTACTAAATTCTTTACAAATACTAATTTTTACATCTGAGCTGGATACAAAAACACCTCGTCTGAAATGGATGCAATTTTCCAATGCCAAAACGACATTGAGCATGTGCTGGCCTTTAGATCATGTGAGCCAAGGCTAACACTATGACATCACCTCAATGCAGAGGCGTAACTTGAAGCTCCTGGGCCCCAATGCAAAACCTGTAACAGGGCCCCCAACTATAATGCTTTATTCATAGTACTGGGCTCCCTATATGGAGAAGAGAGGCCTTATGGGCCCCCTAAGGCTCCTGGGCCTGGGTGCAACCGCATCCCCTGCATCCTCTATAGTTACGCCCCTGCCTCAATCCGAATCTGCACGGCTGGCAAGTTGTGACACCATTCTACTCCCATTTGCCTAAAAGGCTACTCACTTGAATTTATACATCCAATATGATTCAAAAGCATACAAAACCATCTAAAGGCTAGGTACATCCCAGATGAATACCTCATTGTACCCCCACAAGTATATACAAGATAGTAATAACTCCAATACACCTATATTCATACTCATCACCCCCTCTGAGGAAGAGACGAGACATGCTTCGGGGACTGTGGATGCTCCAGACTTTGCTTGATAGTGATATATGTCATGTCGGCAATTCTATTCCTGTGCGTATGGACTGTTGGATTTGTGGTTAAGGTGAGAGATTAGGAACTGCATTGTATAAGTCTGTTTGGAGTGTCATTTATGTATCCTGTGGTTATGTCAATTAGACAATTACGTTGATACTGTTATGATGTGTTTGAAGGTGATATATGGCACTCTATGTATTTTGTGCGCTTGCACTTTATGGTATTTTATGTAGTAGTGGAGTTTTAATACCCCCCTCTATTGCTCTCTTTCTTTAATCCTTTCCAATCCACTGTCTCACGTCTGAAGACATTCTGATTGAGACTGTACAACTCCGATGTCGGAAGGGTATTCTTACTGTATATTACTTGCCGCTCTGTTGTCGGGGGCCTCTCCAGCATGTCCCATACTGCAGTACTGGCTCTAGCCAGCAGATGGCGCCATTGTATAATGGCAGAAAGAGAAAGCCCCCTAGGAAACCCTGAATCCAAAATTGGATTGCAAAGGGTTAAGTCAGGTGATAACAATTAAATTATGCACATGGCACTTTAAAAATTGATGGTTGCTAGTGATAATTCTTTTTTTACTAATAACTATTTTGGTATAACTTTTTTTCTGTGTTGCTTTTTTACACCCCTTAGAGAATACACAATTTTTATGATATGATGACCGAAGGCCGTGGTGAGCGGTCTCCAGTCACATGATCGCCATTATCCATAAAGTTAAAAAAACAGTTAAAGTTTAATGCTTCTCATGTGTGTGCTGTACAAAACAAAATGTTTATAAAATGACATAATTGCCAAAAAAATGAAAATTGTAATTTTTTCCTTCTGCTTTGTTTAGATGCATTCAAAAACTGTGGGGTCAAAATACGCAGTACAACCCTAAATGAATTTGTTAAGAGGTCATTTTCTAGTTCATTTGTGAGGGTTATCTGTAGTTTTGGCAGCTTAAGGGCTCTACAAGTGGGCTATGGGGCCTGAAATACCTTCAAGAAAAATGTCTGTTCTGAAAGCCACAGGCATCAACTTTCAGTTTGGGCCCTGTTGTGCATACAGACCTAAGATTAGAGTCACAATGGGTATATTTCTTAACTAGAGATGAGCGAGCACCAAAATGCTCGGGTGCTCGTTACTCGAGACGAACTTCTTGCGATGCTCGAGGGTTCGTTTCGAGTAACGAACCCCATTGAAGTCAATGGGCGACCCGAGCATTTTTGTATATCGCCGATGCTCGCTAAGGTTTTCATTTGTGAAAATCTGGGCAATTCAAGAAAGTGATGGGAACGACACAGAAACGGATAGGGCAGGCGAGGGGCTACATGTTGGGCTGCATCTCAAGTTCTCAGGTCCCACTATTGAGCCACAATAGCGGCAAGAGTGCCCCCCCCTCCCAACAACTTTTACTTCTGAAAAACTCTCATTAGCAAGGCATACCTTAGCTAAGCACCACACTACCTCCAACAAAGCACAATCACTGCCTGCATGACACTCCGCTGCCACTTCTCCTGGGTAACATGCTGCCCAGCCCCCTCCCCCCGCACGACCCAGTGTCCACAGCGCACACCAAAGTGTCCCTGCGCAGCCTTCAGCTGCACTCATGCCACACGCTGGCCTCATAGCCACACCACCCCCATGTCTATTTATAAGTGCGTCTGCCATGAGGAGGAACCGCAGGCACACACTGCAGAGGGTTGGCACGACCAGGCAGCGACCCTCTTTAAAAGGGGCGGGGCGATAGCCCACAATGCTGTACAGAAGCAATGAGAAATCCAATCCTGTGCCACCTCCATCAGGAGCTGCACACGTGGGCATAGCAATGGGGAACCCATGTGCCACACACTATTCATTCTGTCAAGGTGTCTGCATGCCCCAGTCAGACCGGGGTTTTTTATAAATAGTCACAGGCAGGTACAACTCCGCAATGGGAATTCCGTGTGCACCCACAGCATGGGTGGGTCCCAGGAAGCCACTGGCGGTACACAAATATATCCCATTGCAGTGCCCATCACAGCTGAGGTAACGTCCGATTAAATGCAGGTGGTCTTCGGCCCACACTGCATGCCCCAGTCTGACCGGGGTTTTTAATACATAGACACTGGCAGGTACAACTCCTTAATGTGAAGTTCCTGTGGACCCACGGTATGGGTGGCTCCCTGGAACTCACCGGCTGTACATAAATATATCCCATTGCATTGCCCATCACAGCTGAGGTAACGTCAGGTTTAATGCAGGTGGGCTTCGGCCCACACTGCATGCCCCAGTCTGACTGGGGTTCTTTAGAAGTGGACACATGCAGTTACAACTCCGTGTGGACCGACAGCATGGGTGGGTCCCAGGAAGCCACTGGCGGTACACAAATATATCCCATTGCAGTGCCCATCACAGCTGAGGTAACGTCCGATTAAATGCAGGTGGTCTTCGGCCCACACTGCATGCCCCAGTCTGACAGGGGTTTTTAATACATAGACACTGGCAGGTAAAAATCCCTAATGTGAAGTCCCTGTGGACCCACAGCATGGGTGGCTCCCTGGAACCCACCGGCGGTACATAAATCTATCCCATTGCAGTGCCCTGGACAGCAAAGCTAACGTCAGATTAAATGCAGGTGGGCTTCGGCGGTACATTAATGTATCCCATTGCAGTGCCCTGCTCAGCAGAGCTAACGTCACATACAATACAGGTGTGCTTCAGCCCACAGTGCATGCCACAGTCAGAGTGGTAATATGTACCTTAACAGTAACCGCGTTGGTGGGAATGTGGTGGCGACTGCGGACCTAGTAGCGCGGTTTCATTTAGTTGGTTTTCGGAATGTGGCCAGGATTAAGTGGGCCGTGGCGGGGGGATGGTGGGGGGGCTCTCTTGTTGTGTCGGTAAAGGTGAAATTCTTGGACTGCCACCAGACGGACCTATGCAAAGGTATTTGCCAAGAATGTTTTCATTGCTGGAGGAGGAGGGGGCTGTTTTTGAGGCAGTACGTGTCCTCTCCACGTGTCCGTGGTTATATGCACCTTAACAGTAACCGCCTTGGTGGGAAATGGCCTCGCCACCATCATGTCTTTGGGAAGCCTCCGTTTCCACACCCCAGTGACATAGCATTAGCAGCGGTATAGGTAGAGCCCAGAATTAGTAACATTTCAGCGGTAGCATTAGGGACAGGCCCCAGTAACATACCACTAGCAGCAGTATAGGGGGAGCACAGTAATAGTTCCATTTCAGTAGTAGTAGCAGTCAAGACAGGCCCCAGTAACAATTCCGAAGCAGCAGTATAGGGGGAGCACAGTATTAGTTCCATTTCAGTAGTAGTAGCAGTCTAGACAGGCCCCAGTAACATATCACTAGCAGCAGTATAGAGGGAGCACAGTATCAGTTCCATTTCAGTAGTAGTAGCAGTCAAGACAGGCCACAGTAACATTGCCGTTGCAGCAGTTTAGGGAGATAACAGTCTCTTGCACATTTCAGTAGTTGCAGTATAGACCAGGCCCCAGTTACATTTATGTAGCAAAAGTGTAGGCCAACCCCACACACCTTGCTGTACCATGAGTGCAGGCGAAGCCCATAAAAATTACTACGATTACACTGTAGGCAAGGGCCCCCAAAAATTGGTGTACCAACAGTACTAATGTACCTCAGAAAAATTGCCCATGCCCAACCAAGAGGGCAGGTGAAACCCATTAATCGCTTTGGTTAATGTGGCTTAATTTGTACCTAGGCCTGTAGGCAGCCCAGTTAAAATAAAAATTGGTTCAGGTGCAAGTTTCAACGCTTTAATGAGAATTGAAACGTATAAGCATTGTTTACTAAAGTCATATGACTGAGCCTTGTGGGCCTAAGAAAAATTGCCCGTTCAGCGTGATTACGTGAGGTTTCAGGAGGAGGAGCAGGAGGAGGAGGATGAATATAATACACAGATTGATGAAGCTAAAAGGTCCCCGTTTTTGATGGTGATAGAGAACGATGCTTCCATCCGCGGGTGCAGCCTACGTATTGTTTAGGTACCGCTGCTGTCCGCTGGTGGAGAAAAGAAGTCTGGGGAAATCCAGGCTTTGTTCATCTTTATGAGTGTAAGCCTGTTGGCACTGTCCGTTGACAGGCGTCTACGCTTATCCGTGATGATTCCCCCAGCCGCACTAAACACCCTCTCTGACAAGACGCTAGCCGCAGGACAAGCAAGCACCTCCAGGGCATACAGCGCGAGTTCAGGCCACGTGTGCAGCTTTGACACGCAGTAGTTGTAGGGGGCAGAGGCGTCAAGGAGGACGGTCGTGCGATCGGCTACGTACGCCCTCACCATCCTTTTACAGTGCTCCCGCCGACTCAGCCTTGACTGGGGAGCGGTGACACAGTCTTGCTGGGGAGCCATAAAGCTGGCAAAGGCCTTGGAGAGTGTTCCCCTGCCTGCGCTGTACATGCTGTCTGATCTCCGCACCTCCCTTGCTACCTGGCCCTCGGAACTGCGCCTTCTGCCACTAGCGCTGTCGGATGGGAATTTTACCATCAGTTTGTCCGCCAGGGTCCTGTGGTATAGCATCACTCTCGAACCCCTTTCCTCTTCGGGTATGAGAGTGGAAAGGTTCTCCTTATACCGTGGGTCGAGCAGTGTGTACACCCAGTAATCCGTAGTGGCCAGAATGCGTTGAATGCGAGGGTCACGAGAAAGGCATCCTAACATGAAGTCCGCCATGTGTGCCAGGGTACCTGTATGCAACACATGGCTGTCCTCACTAGGAAGATCACTTTCAGGATCCTCCTCCTCCTCCTCAGGCCATACACGCTGAAAGGATGACAGGCAAGCAGCATGGGTACCCTCAGCAGTGGGCCAAGCTGTCTCTTCCCCCTCCTCCTCGTGCTCCTCATGCTCCTCCTCCTCAATGCGCTGAGATATAGACATGAAGGTTCTCTGACTATCCAGCGACATACTGTCTTCCCCCGCCTCTGTTTCCGAGCGCAAAGCGTCTGCCTTTATGCTTTGCAGGGAACTTCTCAAGAGGCATAGCAGAGGAATGGTGACGCTAATGATTGCAGCATCACCGCTCACCATCTGGGTAGACTCCTCAAAGTTTCCAAGGACCTGGCAGATGTCTGCCAACCAATGCCACTCTTCTGTAAAGAATTGAGTAGGCCGACTTCCACTACGCTGCCCATGTTGGAGTTGGTATTCCACTATAGCTCTACGCTGCTCATAGAGTCTGGCCAACATGTGGAGCGTAGTGTTCCACCGTGTCGGCACGTCGCACAGCAGTCGGTGCACTGGCAGATTAAACCGATGTTGCAGGGTCCGCAGCATGGCAGCGTCCGTCTTGGACTTGCGGAAATGTGCGCTGAGCCGGCGCACCTTTCCGAGCAGGTCTGACAAGCATGGGTAGCTTTTCAGAAAGCGCTGAACCACCAAATTAATGACGTGGGCCAGGCATGGCACGTGCGTGAGGCTGCCGAGCTGCAGAGCCGCCACCAGGTTACGGCCGTTGTCACACACGACCATGCCCGGTTGGAGGCTCAGCGGCGAAAGCCAGCGGTCGGTCTGCTCTGTCAGACCCTGCAGCAGTTCGTGGGCCGTGTGCCTCTTCTCTCCTAAGCTGAGTAGTTTCAGCACGGCCTGCTGGCACTTGCCCACCGCTGTGCTGCCACGCCGCGCGACACCGACTGGTGGCGACGTGCTGCTGCTGACACATCTTGATTGCGAGACAGAGGTTGCAAAGGAGGAGGAGGAGGGTGGTTTAGTGGAGGAAGCATACACCGCCGCAGATACCAGCACCGAGCTGGAGCCCGCAGTTCTGGGGGTGGGTAGGACGTGAGCGTTCCCAGGCTCTGACTCGATCCCAGCCTCCACTAAATTCACCCAATGTGCCGTCAGGGAGATATAGTGGCCCTGCCCGCCTGTGCTTGTCCACGTGTCCATTGTTAAGTGGACCTTGGCAGTAACCGCGTTGGTGAGGGTGCGTACAATGTTGCGGGAGACGTGGTCGTGTAGGGTTGGGACGGCACATCGGGAAAAGTAGTGGCGACTGGGAACCGAGTAGCGCGGGGCCGCCGCCGCCATCATGTTTTTGAAAGCTGGTGGTGGTGAGGCTGGTGTTGGTGGCTCCCCGGCTGATCTTGGCGCGACAAACCTCGCACACCACAGTTCGTCGGCCGTCTGCACTCTCAGTGAAAAAACTGCCAGACCTTTGAGCACCTCGGCCTCTGCAGGGTGGCATGGCGCGAGGGGGCGCTTTGGGAAACAGTTGGTGGATTATTCGGTCTGGCCCTGCCTCTACCCCTGGCCACCACACTGCCTCTTCCAACCTGCCCTGCTGCTGCACTTGCCTCGCCCTCTGAAGACCTGTCCTCAGTAGGCTTAGCAAACCAGGTGGGGTCAGTCACCTCATCGTCCAGCTGCTCTTCCTCCGAATCCTCTGTGCGCTCCTCCCTTGGACTTACTGCCCTTACTACTACCTCACTGATAGACAACTGTGTCTCATCGTCTTCGTCCTCCTCACCCACTGAAAGCTCTTGAGACAGTTGCCGGAAGTCCCCAGCCTCATCCCCCGGACCCCGGGAACTTTCCAAAGGTTGGGCATCGGTCACGACAAACTCCTCCGGTGGGAGAGGAACCATTGCTGCCCATTCTGGGCAGGGGCCCGAGAACAGTTCCTGAGAGTCTGCCTGCTCCTCAGAATGTGTCATTGTAATGGAGTGAGGAGGCTGGGAGGAAGGAGCAGCAGCTACAGGATTCAGAGTTGCAGCAGTGGACGGCGTAGAAGTCTGTGTGGTCGATAGATTGCTGGATGCACTTTCTGCCATCCACGACAGGACCTGCTCACACTGCTCATTTTCTAATAAAGGTCTACCGCGTGGACCCATTAATTGTGAGATGAATCTGGGGACCCCTGAAATTTGCCTCTCTCCTAATCCCGCAGCAGTCGGCTGCGATACACCTGGATCCGGAGCTCGGCCTGTGCCCACACCCTGACTTGGGCCTCCGCGTCCTCGCCTGCGTCCACGTCCTCTAGGCCTACCCCTACCCCTCAGCATGGTGTATTACGAGTAGAGCAGAAACAGAACGCTGTAATTACATGTGCCGCTTATTGGCCTGTGGTTGGAGGCTGACTTCCCTTACGGAACGCACAGCAGAGCCAGGAAACAATTTTGCGCGCGCCTGCACTGAGACATAGATGCGTATGACTGAGCTAGTGGCATTCACAGCGCAGAAGCAGTCAAGTAGCCAAAGGCCACTAGTAGGCCTTAAGTATTTTGCTTCAATTTTTTTAAATGCTGAGCTGATACAGCAGACAGATACTGTAGGCAGCGTATATTATGTATACTGTTTCCCTCTGGCGGGATGACGACGGTGATGTAACGGAGACAGCAGAGCCAGGAAACAATTTTGCGCACGCCTGCACTGTGACGTAGGTGCGTATGACTCAGCTAATGGAATTCACCGCGCAGAAGCAGTCAAGTAGCCAAAGGCCACTAGTAGGCCTTAAGTATTTTGCTTCTATTTTTTTTAATGCAGAGCTGGTACAGCAGACAGATACTGTAGGCAGCGTATATTATGTATACTGTTTCCCTCTGTCGGGATGACGGCGGTGATGTAACAGAGACAGCAGAGCCAGGAAACAATTTTGCGCACGCCTGCACTGTGACGTAGGTGCGTATGACTCAGCTAGTGGAATTCACAGCGCAGAAGCAGTCAAGCCTGCTGTAACGCTTAGCTGCGTATTAATTAGGACTACTACCCCCAGCAGACACGCAGTACACTGAAGACGGTCACAGGCAGCCCAAATATACTATTTTTCCCCAGTTTTTTTGAAAAAGCCCACTGCCTATATAGCCTGTATATCTCTTTCCCTGTACCACTGTCCCTGCCTCACCAGTACTGGCCCTATACTCTGTACAATGACTGCAGACTGAGATCGCAATGCTCTGCACGCCCTATATACAAAAAAAAAAAAAATGTGCAACACTGCTCACAGCAGCCTCAACAGTACTGCACGTGGTCAGATGTGGCCCTAAGAAGGACCGTTGGGGTTCTTGAAGCCTAATATAACTCCTAACGCTCTCCCTATAGCAGCAGCAGCAGCATCAGCAGCAGCACTGTCCCTGATCTCTGTCAGAATGCATCTGTGGCAAGCAGCGGGCGGGGCAGATTTTAATACTCGGGTGTCACCTGATCTCCCCAGCCACTCACTGCAGAGGGGTGGTATAGGGCTGGAACATCACAGGAGGAAGTTGTAATGCCTTCCCTGTCTTTCTATTGGCCAGAAAAGCACGCTAATGTCTCAGAGATGAAAGTGAAAGCAACTTGAACACCGCGTGGTTCTCGTCTCGAGTAACGAGCATCTCGAACACCCTAATACTAGAACGAGTATCAAGCTCGGACGAGTACACTCGCTCATCTCTATTCTTAACACATGAGAAACAGGGGTATCTATTTTGGGGTGCAAATCCTCATTTTTATGTGCACTATAGAAAAAAAACTGTCTTTAAAATGACATATTTGCAAAAATATGAAATTTTATTTATTTTTCCTCTAAATTGCATTAACTCCTAAAAAGAAACTGTGGGGTGAAAATACTTATGACACCCCTTAGTGAATACATTAAGATGTGTGTTTTTT
This sequence comes from Eleutherodactylus coqui, assembly GCF_035609145.1. Taxonomy (NCBI): domain Eukaryota; kingdom Metazoa; phylum Chordata; class Amphibia; order Anura; family Eleutherodactylidae; genus Eleutherodactylus; species Eleutherodactylus coqui. The sequence continues at coordinate 231,248,588 of NC_089838.1, read as the reverse complement.
TTTAACATGGGGTCATTTGTGAGAGTATTTATCATTCTGATAGCTATGAGCCTTTGCATTCTTGGCTTGGTGCAGGAAAACAAAATGCTCCTCAAAATGTTGATAATTATTGTTACATTTGTACGTCTCCTAAATGGTTTTTAAAAAACTAAAGTTTTTCCAATGGGCTTCTAGAATAAAGTAAACAGATGGAAATATATATCTCATCAAAAATGTGTACAGTATGTTTGCACCTATTTGAGATATTGCAGTTGAAAATGTGAAAAAATGACAATTTTTTCAAAATGTTCCCAATTTTGCCGCTTATCAAAAATATACACAAATTCTATCGGTCTATTTTTAACACCTAAATTAAGTACCATATCTGCCAAAAAAATAATGGCAGAACTCCTTAGATATGTGAAACCTTTACGGAGCTATTATATGTTAAATTGACACGTCAGATTTTCAAAATTCGGCCTGGTCATTAAGGCGCAAACAGGCTTGGTCACTAAGGGGTTAAGGGTATGTTCACACATAGCAGAAATGCTGTGACTATTTAGGAGTAAAAAAAACTTGACAAATAATATGCAGTGAGAAAATAATGCCAGTTACAAGATAGTTAAAGACTTGGTAAAATGTTGAATGTTGCAATTCGCAAGGGACTTGTAAAATAAAGACAAAGCATGAAAACGCAGGTATGTTATGATATAAAGAGCCTCGCACACGCTATAATTCTACCATAAATGACAAGTTTACGAATTTAAAATATCCTGAAATTATACTACACTCTTTGTTAAAAAAAAATCAAGCCCCAGAGGGGGTTTTCTTTTTGCTACAAAACTCAGCATGCAGTTACATCTCAGGCAAATATGCAAATGATTAGAGCTGTGGTGTAATTAGATGAAAGGTCTTGTCACCTGTGGTGCTAAAAGTGGTTCCATCTATGACCAGTGGATGCATGAAGGCATGGACGCAATGCCACCAGGCTCAAGAAGCCCTTAACAGACCACAAGTGAAGAGGATCATCTAATCATCAGACAAGCACGAGCAGCTGTAACTGTTTCGCTGTCTGCTATTTAGAGACGGGTGGCGCCATCACCACAGGCCCCTGTGTCTGTCAGAACCATTTCAAGGCACTTGATTGAAGGATATTTGGTCTCACAGCACCCATTACGTGTTCTGCTTTTGTCACCCACCATCGTCTCCATTTGCAGTGATGTTGTGAATGACAAAACGGGACTGATACGGAGTGGAAAGGGGTTGCCTTCAGCAACCAATCCAGGTTTAGTTTGGGCACTGATGACAGATGTGTTCATGTCTGCAGACCTAGGGTTGAGCGCCTCCTGCTGGTGTGATGGTCTAGGGGGCCATCACATACAACAGCCGGTCACGCCTAGTAGGGGCATGAGGGACAATGACAGCTCAGTGATATGTTCAGGACATCCTGCAGCCACATGTGTTCCTCTCATGGTGGTTTCCAAGAGGCATTTTCCAGCAGGATAATGCTTGGCTGCACACAGCAAGGGGGTCACAGGAATGTCTCCACAATATTACCCAACTTCTGTGGCTTGCCAGGTCACCAGATTTATCACAAATGTAACATGTATGGGACCATCTCGAATGCCAACATTGACAGCCTACAAAATTTCATGATTTAGCTGGCCAGTTACAGCAAATGTGGACCTATACACCCCAGAATACCATATGGAACCTGTATGCCACCATGCCCATCCATATCACATCCTGTATCCAAACTAGAGGTGGTACAACAGGTACTACAGCCTCCATGCCCACCTGTATCACATCTTACATCCAAGCTAGAGGTGGTAACAACAGGTACTAGAGCCTCCATGCCTACCTGTATCACATCTTGTATCCAAGCTAGAGGCAGAACAACAGGGTACTAGGGCCTCCATGCCTGCCTGTATCACATCTTGTATCCAAGGTAGAGGTGGCATAAAAGGGTACTAGAGCTTCCATGCCTGCTCGTATCACATCTTGTATCCAAGCTAGAGGCGATACAACAGGGTACTAAAGTCTCCATGTCCGCCTGTATCACATCTTGTATCCAAGGTAGAGGTGGTACAAAAGGGTACTAGAGCCTCCATGCCTGCCCATATCACATATTGTACCCAAGCTAGTGGCGGTACAACAGGGTACTAAAGTCTCCATGTCTGCCTGTATCACATCTTGTATCCAAGCTAGAGGCAGTACAACAGGGTACTAAAGTCTCCATGTCCACCTGTATCACATCTTGTATCCAAGCTAGAGGTGGTGAGAAAATATGAGAATATTGTAAATATAAATAATAACAAAAAAAAAGTAAATGTGGCTGAATGCTTACAAAGCCCGAAAGTAATCGTGAAGTATTCAAAACTTCTATATCAGTATGAAAAATAGAGTTCTATTAAAGGGGTTCTGACACTAAAAAAAAAAATTGTACTCACATTGCCTGGCCAGGTCCGATTGCCAGGCATGTCCCTTCCAGCTGGCATCTTCTTCTGTGGCTTGTAGAAGCAGAGCAGGAGCGGTCAAAATGACCGCTTCCTGCTCTGCTCCGTCCGTCAGCCACTTCCAAGGTGAACGGACGGGCCGCCCACAGCAAGCACGTCACAAGCAGTGCTTGCTGTGGGCGGCCCGTCCGTCCTGGCTGAACTCCGAGATTCTGCGCGTGCGCAGTGGAGACGCGGCCCGTCCTGACTCCTGTCAGAGGGCACCTCTCCACTGCGCATGTGCGGCTCTTGGAGGAAGAAGCAGAAGAACAGCGCCTGACGGGAGATGACCCCCTCCCCCCCCCCCCTGATGTCAACAACAACAGGAGACAAGGTAAGTATCATGTTTTTATGCTTTAACAGCCATTAAATCGGGGGTTCCCTGTGTCCATTAGGCAGACCAGGGAACAATGGCTGGTAAAGCATAAAAACATTATTCATGTCAGAACCCCTTTAATCACCTTCCCAGAGATGGAGGAGAATCTATGCTCCCAAGATCAAGTTTGGAGAAAATCTTGGAGAAACAACAATCATGAATCATCAACTATGGAATGGCCAGGATGACGGGGAATGAGGGTGCATTTACATAGAACGACAATCATTCACCTGAGCAAACAAGCAAACGATGTCACAGCTTGCTCGTTCACTCGGGCAGTCAGTTTAGACACAAAGATAAATAGTTTATTTTTATTTTTTTAAACAGGACTGTTCAATAATTCAGTTAGCTGTATAAGTGAATGAGAGCAACTGAACAATTGATGTTTAAACCAAACGATTAGTGGACGAGGCACCAATGATTTTTATACCTGCATGAATTAAACAATAAGCGGACGAATTGCCGTTCATCGTTCAATCATTGGCCATGTTTACACTGAACAATTATCAGTCATTTTTGCTTGTTTAAAAGATTTTTTGAATGATAATTGTTCTGTGTAAAAGGGCCTTCGGGTGATTTCACCATGTCGAATTATCAGAGGAGGAACAAACAATGAATTGTCTACCAACTGATAAGGCCAAGGCAAAGGACAGAACCATCAACTAGCTTGACCACAATAGGATCATGCTTAGGTTGAAGAGGAATCTTATATAAGGGCTCCCACCCACTGGCGATTTTTTTTCCTTTGCGTTTTTTCTGAAGAGCAATTAGAGTTGAATGTGTTCTTGTCCACTTGCGGTTTTTTTTTCAGTCCGTTGCAATTTTTAACATAGGAACTGTCAGTTGCATATGTGTCCTTATTTTTCTCTTAATGCACCCATGAATGTCAATGGAAATTAACGGAAAAGGCGCGAAAAAGATGCGAAAAACATGCGGAAAATGCACCAAAAACGCACGGAAAACGCTGCGTTTTTCACGCACGAAAATCGCAATCGCCAGTGGGTGGGCGCCCTAATTCAGCAAATTGTGAATTAATAAAGCAACCAATTGCACTGAAATCAAGGATTTAGTTCTGTCGCAACTGAAAATAGACTGGTACAGGGAGAATAGAGGCAGCAATCAAAAGATATCTTACAGACACATATTTGGCACATGCTCAGGAAGTGACCAGATTGTCCACAATACAAGCAAAGATTGGCTTGCTGTCCCCTGCAATGTTTTTTAATGGAGAAGGAAGGTTGGGTTAAGCAAATCTACATCAACGCAGACCCTGAAGTTACAGTATTCTCAAAATCCCTTTGGGAGGATGACATCTTTCACAAAGACATCTGTAACTTGGATTAAATTCTCCAAGGACTCTGGAACTTCTCTACATGCCAGTTAATTCGTGAGCTGGTTGCTTAATTCCAGGTGGAATTTGAATGTAAGTGCTGCGGGGGCTCATGTTGGCCCGCAATGCCTGACTACAATAGCAGTTTTCATCACTAATGATTTACAGATATAAAAACTATTTCAACCAAATTAACATATTTTTACGAAGATGACATGGCTGGTTTTCCATCGTCCTCTAGAGATTAGCCTCTGACTACAGAGTAGAAGGGCTGATGCATGTAAGACTTCTACCCTTTAGTTTCACGATAAAAGGGAGGAGGCACCAATGCTTGATTATAGATTGTAAAGTGAGTTTTTTTGTCCTTAGTTGATAGCTTTATAGACTGGCAGAATACAGATCAGATTTGTGTCAGGGTTTTCTATTTTAAGTTTGCATATTCCGAAATATAGAAGGGGAGATGTCTTTAGATATAGAATGATTGATGGAGCACAAGTGCATGAAAAGAAAAAATAACTATTGAAACTTTTAAAGACAATCACAATAAAAGAGTGTTTCTTTGCCAAAGAAGAACTATGGGAAAACTCTTCAGCCTTTAAAACTTAATCCAGTATTATTCCATGCAGCCTAATTAGAAGTCTGCTAGAAAACATTTTAACACCAAGAGGAGAAAGAGGAATGTGAAGGATTTAGAGAAAGAGATTCTTCCCCACTGATACCCAGGCTTGATTCTTCTGCAAACAAAACAGCCATAAACAGACCTTTACCTAAACAAAAACTGTTAATCAATTATACAGAATTCATTGTCCACCAAGTATTTACACTATTACTAATCAGTTGTTACTTAAAGCTAAAAGCCCTAAAAGCTAATATACACAGCTTGCAGATAATTCAATAGATATAGACAAATCCTACAGTCTTCAAGGTAAAATATCTGTTAGATGTGTATTGTAAGGAAAAGCTACATGTACATTAACATAAACGTTATCAGGAGAAAAATTACAATGTTAGCCACTGGGTGGCGCTCAAGTTCTTTGAATGAGCAAAGTTCTACTGTGTCAAAAAAAAAAAAAGATGCAACCTGCATAACACACCCATAACTATAGAAAATAAGACTTCCAAGAACATAATTTGTATCAGTTTCTGCTTATTTATGGCTAAATTTAATTCAATTCAAATTAAATACAGTTCAATAAAGTTTAGTTTAAAATGTGCACATATTGTACTCAGCTCTCTACCCTAAAATCTGTTATGGCCTTTTTACACAGTCGGGTAAACTACGGCACGAGCGCTGATGTCACCGCTAAGGTCATCGGCGCTCGTGCAGAGCATTTACACAAAAAGACTTATCGCTGGATCGCAGGCTTCTCACCTTCCTTGTGAAGCGCTGAGCGGGGAGCATTTATGTGGGACGAGAAGCCCGCGATTCAGTGTTGGTTTTTAAGCTGACTGAAAAGTCCGCCTCAAAACCTGTGAACAAAAAATGAGCAATATTTGTGCATTAACACTGCACGATTATACCTTGACCTTGAATTCATTCATTTGAACGAATTTTGAACAATACTCGTGCGGTGTAAATGGGGCATTTGACAAAGCTTTTCAGGTTAAGCTTCACTGCAATCTTACCTCCCCGCACAATAAAATGAAACCAAGTCAAAGTATGGTGAGATTTCTACCCAGCTTTCCAAAGCTCCGGCACGCATGCAGAACAATAGCTCAAATCACCCCATGATCTGGTCTAACGCCTACAGCACTCTACAATACTTACACACACTTGCTGCCGCTACCAGCTTTTGTTTCCCAGGTAAACTGGAACCCAGACTTATAAATTATTAACACAATCTTTGGAGTTATGTTTCGTTTCAAAATGAACAAAGTTTGACTATTAAATTGCAAATTTATTCTAGCAAAAAAAAACTACAGTACTTCAAAGAAAACAAGGAAGAAATAAAAGAAAGATACCAGATTTGAAATGTTCCACCCAAGGTTCTGATTGCATGGAGTTAGGGCTCCTGTCTATGGGCATGATTTCTCCGGTGGCAAATCGCCAGCGAATTACGCCATCTGAAGCTTTCCATGCAATCCACGATTCTCTGCTCGCGGCTGGCAAATTGCCGTGATTCTCCGCGATCAGCCTATCTGTCAGATAGGCTGACAGCGGACATCCGTCTGCTGGCTCCAGCTTCCAGGGCGGCGGCTCCCACGGCGGAGATCTGCCGCGGGATACCACAATGCCCGTGGACAGACAGCCTTACTGGGAACAAACAGGAAAGTGCACATGCCATAGCGCACCTCCAAAGGTCTAACCTTGGTCTCTCTGACCCACCAGTTTTTAAAGTTTCCCCAAAAACGCACCCCACCCACCCCCTCTGAGGTTATTCAGAGAGGAACGGGGTAAATGGGTATGTACCTGTGAAAAACCATAATTCCCCATTACAGCCATATCTCCGCAGGAGATCCTCCAATTGGGAATATATGCCTGGCATATTTCCGGCCATGATTTTATCTATTCAGCAATATCAAATGAGACATGAAAATTATAACCAGGTACGCAGATACACCATTTGGGGGTGTTCTGAGGCTCGCACCTCAAGGAGTTTAGATGTTTTTTATCCAGCTGGCCCACCCGATTCCGAAAATATAGGACCTTCACACGACAATAATCCTTATAAAGAGATTTTTCCCTAATTCAAATCTCAGAGCCGGGTTGTCTGTGGGAATCCAGCTTCTTGTAGGATAATTTCCTTAGATTTCACTAACAAGTAAATGGTCACACAATTTGGTTTCCCCATGCTAATTCTAAACTAATCAGACAAGTGGAGCCAGGAGGAATGGAAGGGGCTTATTCACTTTGGTCCAGGGCAAGGCCAGACAATTGCCTTTGTAAATGTGAATATTCGAAAGGCAGGGTGACTGAGAAACTTTATAAAATGAATGACAGTATAGCTAGGTCTGAAACACACTGCCAAAATGACTGACATCCCACGAGTCTCTATATCACAGGGGTACCTATTACTACTGGGGATAATATAGAGGACACTATTACTACTTAGGCCACTGTTGGGGGTCACTATTACAACTGCTGCTGGTATAGGGGACACTATTACTACTGAGGCCACTCTGCATGTGGAAGCATACCTCAAGCTGACTTAGAGTATATATACACATGGTGGAAATGCTGCACAATGTCCATAGTGGGAATTTCCGCAGCTTATTTTGCAGCATTTGCACGTCCAAAAAAACTGTCAAAATCTGCACCATTTGTGTGCTCTTGCTGCTGAATGAATTTCGGAATGAATTTTTTTGTCTTGAAACAAACTATGCTCTTCCTCTTTGGAAAACTCACCAGAACTTGCTTTACTATCTATAATTCAGAGTTCAATCCTTTCTTTTAACAAAGGTTTATTAATAGAGATGAGTGAATGTACTCGGTAAGGCCGATTTCGCAATCGAGCACCGCGATTTTCGAGTACTTCACTACTCGGGTGAAAAGATTCGGGGGTCGCCGGGGGGCGTGGCGTGGCGTGGTGGAGCGGGGGGTAGCAGTGCGGAACAGGTGGGAGCTCTCTCTCTCTCCCTCTCCCCCCCCACTTCCCTCTGCAACCCCCCGCTCACCCACAGCGCCCCCCGAATCTTTTCATCCACATACTGAAGTAAAATCGCAGTGCTTGATTGTGAAATCGGCCTTACCGAGTACGTTTGCTCATCTCTATTTATTAAGCCATTTCCCTATGGCCATGAGACTGGCAATTTCTAGGCTATGAAGTTCCCCTCACCCCCCACCAATGGTTGTACTCACTCCACCAAATCATGCGTATGGAGAGTGTGGAGCTGGCAGATGACAACACCTTTACTGATTTTCTCATAACTTGGTTCTTGTGGGCCCAATTTAGAAGCTCTCTTGCTTTCGCCACTTTGTTGAACACAGGCACACTTTCATGATCTAGGATAACTTAGGGCACTTTTACACTGGCTGGTAGTCGTCCGAGTAATTGCTCAAAAGAGATATTACAGGTGACTGTCATCCTGGGTGAACACGGGACCCGACAGGGCAAGTCAGCGACAATCATTCACTTGTTGGAGTCACTTAGTTTTCAGATCACCTAAAAACCAAGTGACCGTCGGCCCGTGTAAACAGGCAGTCATGTTCCTCTTTACTATGAATGAAGGCAGGAAGCCGGAAGAGATCACTAGCGTGCTCCACCTCCACCCGAATGGCTGTGAAAGCAGAGGAGCAAAAATCGTTGGAATGGCTTTGCGCACTTAAGAGCCTGGAAGTTGTTCCGTGTAAAAGTATTCTTACAACATACTGTTGGCTACAGAGAGCTCTCTTCCCTTCCCTTACTTCTTCATTTCTTTTGATTCTGCTTTTCTCCATTTCTTTCTGTTTTACTGGCCTTACGACCTCAAAAAGGAAGACATTGTGCCTGGATAGTTTTCTTATCTCTGATCTTCATTCCCATTCTTTGTTGTCTTTAGATAACTATCCTTTACATGCAACAATTATTGCTCAAAATTCGTTAAAATGATGGCTTTTGAGTAATAATCGTTGTGTGTAAATGCTACCATCATGCACTTTTCATCTTAACAATGATTTTTAGGTGAGCTTAAAATCCATTGTTCAGACTGCACACTGAAGTAGGAGATAACATTGTATTCTCTCTGCAGCCTGTGAGAGAAAATAGAGCTGTTATCTCCATGGGAGCTAGAGATTACATTACATTCTCTTAGCAGCCCCTGCCAGAGCAATGGAACTAATTGCAGAGCTCAGACCTAATGCTACATTCTGCAAGCAGCTCAGGGGGCTCATTTGCATGCAAATGAAGCTGCTAAAGTACTAATGGGCATCAGTGCCCATTAATACTTTATGCAAAACTATCGCAAATCTTTCAATCGCTTGAAAGATTATTTTTGCATTTAAATGGGCCTTAACAATTGATAGATGCTAATGTGTTTTGTTCTTCTGAATACAACCTTATTTGATCAGAAAATGCAAGTTGAAAGCAAATAAAGTCATTTTTGCCTTTGGACACAATATCATGGTGATAGAGTTATATGCATATTTGTGGTTACACTGTGGTTACATAGGAGAAGAAGCATACTATGTTTTAGAGTACACATACACATTAGACTTCAGTTGTCTGAACACACTGATAATGGTAGGTTTGGCCAACTTACTGATGTGTATGGGGGCAGTTCAATGTTTCCCTGACAGATGATGTTGGGGAAAGAAGGATCAAGTCCATTGCATTTCATTGCCTGATTCTGTTGTTTCCAGGGAGAGAAGCCAGCTTACCTCTCTAAACACATGAATGTTCAGCCTAGCTCAACCTTCATGTGTATGGAGTAGCAGAGGTGAACAGCTTTCAAAAAGGGCTTGAAAATTTTATCCAAATTTAAATGGAAAGTTATAACATTGTGGCAAGATAATTTACAGGATGGCCCGCAGAGGGAGTGAAAGCGGGCATTTTTTTGCTAATCAGCAGGGACAGCTGTATGGGTATGTCTGGAGGAGTTAAAACACTGAGTTCCCTGCTGAAAGCCAAGGAAACAAGCTGCCTCCACAGCTACAGGAGTTACAAGCCTGAGGTCAGGCACTGACCAGACTATGTCGGTTGCAAGTCTAACAGGGGAGGATATTCCCTAGATGCCCAACTAGTGTACAGTGACAAAACACTGTGGGTTGTGAACCCTGAAATTTGTGTATGCTGATGCCTGTAATCCTTGGAAAATGCGTTAGCAGGGAATGGTGCACAAAGTCCGAAGTTGATAAAGATCAAGAGAGACTACCAGTAGGAGCCATGTTGGGGTTGTTTACAGATGGACTACTGTATGTTCGGATGTCCTGAGACAAAGTGGCCAGTGAAACCCGACTGTACTCGCTCTACTGCCTCCACACTTAGTGGTGGACGGTTAGATGATTTTCGCTTACAGATACAACCCTTTTTCCTTAAATTTGGAGCACCACTTATGAATTATACCCCCACTGGGTAGATCTGCCTCAAACTTTGTTAGAAAATGAGGCTGTACACTAATAACAGACTGGTAGTCATGAGAATCAAGGACACAAAATGGCCTCTTGTCTCCACTTACAATTTTTAAAAAGTTTTTCAGTACATTATATGGTACATTAAATAGTACTATAGAAAAATACAACTCATCCCGCAAAAAACAAGCCCTCATACAGCTACGTCAATGGATAAAAAAGGAGTCAACATTTTTTTAAAAGGGGGGAGGAAAAAACAAAAATGTAAAAAATAAATAGGGCCGCGCCATTAAGGTGTTAAGGACTCACTTGGCTAATACCTTCCTTATGTCCAGAAAATCATGAACAATGGACCAAAATATTTCTCTGGAACTGTTCAGGGCCTCAGCTATGGTCTTGGCAGAAATTCACTGGTCTTCCAGAATCATGTCATGGACGGAGTCTACAGTTTCTGTAATGGTCAACACTGGAGGTCTTCCTGAATGGTTTTCATCATCAATGTTGAAGTGGTAAGTTTTAAATTTGGCAACCCAATTTTTCATTGTGCAGTACAAAGAGCTCTTATCACCTTATGTTTGCACCATGTCCCCATGAATATCTTTGACTGACATACCTTTCAGAAACATTAACTTTATCACTACTCTCCCTTGCAGTAAAACCTGCTGCAGTTGCCACCATGTTGTCTTCAAACCTGTTTAACATGAGAGTGGCACATGAGATCATGCCATAATTTGCTCACTAAGTATTGCAAACATTGAGCTTTCAAATGCTACAACTCTCATTGATGTAAAAACAAGCGGAGATCAAAAAGTGCACATTAGTGCATATAAGTAAAGATCTGTTATATGCACAAAAAACCCTGCTTTCTCATATTTGTTGATGATTTGTCTACTTGTAATATATGTTACATATTTAGTAATCCGATTTGATTGTTTGATATCTCCTGGAATTGAAAAAAATGATTATGCTATGCAAAGCAGTTCAAGAGTTATGGCTAAGTAAAGGAATGCACACCAAAACTTCAAATTTCAGCCTGGTCTTTAAGGCTTCAAAGGCCCTGGATCCAGAAAGGGTTACAAATTCTGTGCAAATGTTTTGCATGCAGTATGACTGAAATACCTCTATAATCCAGTCTCACCTGCAGTCACATGACCAAACTCCTGGTGTTTATTGCTTCCTCTCCACTTTTCCCTGGCTCTCCCCATTCCCTCTCTACAGGGGATATACAGTGGATATAAAAAGTCTACACACCCCTGTGAAAATGCCATGGTTTTGTCATGTTAAAAAACGCTACAAACATGAATCATTTCAGATTTATTTCCACCTTCAAGGCGAACCATTATCTGTACTATTGAAAAACAAACTAAAATAATTTAGGGTCTCAAAATAAAAATAATAAAACTACAATAATGTGGTTGCATAAGTATGAACACCCTCTTATATTTGGGGATGTGGTTGTGTTCAGAATTAGCCAATCACATTTAAGCTTGTTAAATAGTAGTCAGTACTCCGCTGCCATTATTTACAGTGATTCTGATTCCCCCCATGTAAAGTTCAGCTTTCTAGTAAGATTTCCCTGACATTTTCTTAGTTACATTTTTCAGCAAAAACCATGGTCATCAAGTGGATTAAATTTGGCACAACAGTGATGTTACCAAAAACTGGACGTCCCTCAAAAATTGATCAAAATTGGTTCAGGAAGCTGCCAAGTGGCCTACTGCCTATTAAATGAGCTGCAGGCGTTTCTGGCAAGTACATGTTGTGCAGTGCATGTGACAACCATCTCCCGTATTCTTCATATGTTTAGGCTGAGGAGTAGGGGGGCAAGACGGAAGCCTTTACTAACAAAGAAAAACATCCAAAGCCAGATATGTTTAACTAAAACCTACAAAAGTCTACCAAATTATGCGTGAGAACGTATTATGGTCTGATGAGACCAAGGTTGAACTTTTTGACCATAATTCCAAAAGGTACATCACTAAAAGAAGACCAAAAGCCAACACTGCGCATCACCAAAAGAAGACCATTCCCACAGTGAAGCATGGTAGAGGCAGCATTATGCTTTGGGACTGGTTTTCTGCTACTGGAACTGGGGCTTTAGTCAACATGGAGGGAATTATGAACAGTTCCAAATATCAGTTCATTTTGCACAAAACCTTCAGTCCTCCGCTGAAAAGCTGAAGATGAAGAGGAATTTTCCTTTCAGAACTACAACAACCCAAAGCATACCTCCAAATCAACAAAAGAATGGCTTCACCAGAGGGAGATCAGGGCTTTGGCATGGCCCAGACCTGAATCCCATTGAAGATCTGTGGGCAAACCTGAAGAGGGCGCTACACGAGATGCCCTCACAATTTGACAGATTTGGAGCGCTTTTGCAAGGAAGAGTGGGCAAAGGTTGCCAAGTCAAGATGTGCCATGTTGCTACTCAAAAACACTGAATGTTGTCATAAAGTTAAAGGGTACATCAAACATGTATTAGTTTTAGGGTGTGCATATTTATGCAACCACGTTATTTTAGTGTTTTTTTTTATTTAATTCTACCATCCTAAAAGATTTGTTTGTTTTTCAATGGAATTGTACAGATAACGGGTCACATTGAGGGTGGAAATAAATCTGAAATGATTCATCTTTGTCGGATCTTTTATCATGACAAAAACCTGACATTTTAACAGGGGTGTGTAGACTTTTTATATCTATTGTGTATTGGGCTCTTTTTTACGTGGAGTGATAAATCGTTTGCCCAAGCAAATGATGATAGGGTTCACTTGTTCGCTCATGCTGCCTGTTTATACAGGCAGATAAATCGCTCACAATTTCATTCAAAATTGCGTTCGCAAATCAATCATTCGTTCACATTCACTGTACCAGTGAATGGGAATGACTAAATGATCGCTGTCCACATGCAACAATGTATGAACTGGTACATGATTATTATTTTTTGCCTGCATACAATGAGCAATGAACAAGAAGCGAATGAATTCTAGTTTGTCGTTCAATCATGGACTGTATTTACACGGAAAATCATTCAAATTCCCACAATCTAACGATTTTTTAATGATAATCTTTCCATATAAAAGGGCCCTTAGATTAAAGGGAGCAGATTGTGCAAAATAGAACAGCAGAGCCCTGTTGTGTATGTAGACAGTGAGTAAATACAGCACTAAACGCCTCCATACACAATTATTCATCCAACAGAGCTATTTTGACTGGTTCCCCCATACACATCAAGGTTCAGCTTCACTGCCTGTTCATGTGTTTAGGGAGCTAAATTGCATCCTGAGACCTCTGATGTCAGCTTATCTCCCAGGATTGCGAGTTGAAATTCAGTATCCTCAATTCTTCTTTCCCTCGACACCATATGGCAGGGGAAAATTGAGCGGCCCCCATACATATTACAGAGTCGTCCGGCGCTGCCGTTATTGGCAGGTTCAGGCGAATAAGCTCAAAAATGAATAGTCACCTGTATTTACACCTCATAAAGGTGGATTCACACATAAGGGGAAATTAACTAAGCTCAGCATTTGCGATGCTGGACTTAGCATGATTTTCCTTGGTGCATGGTATGCTGAATACATAAAGAGGCTCAGCACCTTCATGCGCCTTCTCAGAAATGCACGCCAGGCCTGACCTAGCATACATTTCTGGTATAATTTACTCTACTTTCTTCCCTAAATTATACATAAATTTGTTGGTTTGGAGAACCCCCACTCTATCATGACAAGCCGCACCTGCTTTAACCCTTTAGTGATGAAGCTTGTTTGCACCTTAATGACTAAGCCAAATTTTGGTTGCATGCTGCATAAACTGATAAAGCTCATTGTGCAGTTTAAACAGCCACCGTTCAGTAGTGAACGGCCGCTGTGTTATCTCAATGGAGGGGGCAGGGGAGCGAGAGTAGAGAAATCTCCTGCACTGCCCCACCACCCTACTGGCCGCTCCGTGAACCAGCCTGCTCTGCTAGCTCCCGTGCAAACATTGTTTGCCCGACATTCCTCCCATTTAAAAGGACCTTACGGCTCTTTTACACACAAAGATAATCTTTTAAACAATTGAAAGATTAAGTGATCTATTTGTATAAAGTGCTAATGGAAATTAATGGCCATTAACACTTTATAATCTTCATTTGCATGTAAAAGGACCTCCAGGAGTTGTTTGCTGAGCCCAGTGTGTGTTTAAACACACGCCCAGCTGCGCAAGTAGCTGCTGACACATTCCATTGTTCTCTCCTGGCTAGTGTAAACATGCGTCTATTGAAAGATAAATGCTTTATCTCTCAGTGGCTGAACAATGGATTTTAAGTAAACCCTAAAATCCATCATTTAAATGAAAAGGGCACGATGCCCGCGTTTACACGTAACGATTATCACTCATTTTTGGCCTTTTAAATGAATTTTGAGCGATAATTGTTGCGTGTAAATGGGCCCTAAACTATACACCAGCATTCCTGCCACAAATGTATTAAGAGGCGTGCACAACTAAGTACGCCAAATGGATGCCTGCGCCAGCTCCAAGCTGGCATAGGCTTATGCTATAATGTGTGCCATACATTGTAGTAAATGAGATGGGCTAAGTGTGGCCACACTGCCAAATGCTTGGTCCTAGTCACTCTTTGAAAAAGGTGTCCATATGCTGTCCAGTGCCTGTTGGATCCGAGTTTCTTAGCTGTAACACTCACTACCCGTGTGAATAAGACGTAAATGGGAGGAATTCCAGGGAGGGAATATGTTGGATTCAGAGTGAAGACTCAATTAGAAGAGGGCTTCCAAAACTTCTCTATGTACAACACTTAAGAAAAAATCAAAAGAAGATGCTTTTGCTTTTGTACCATACACCAGAATTATTTCATAAACTGAATTCAAAAATCCCGCACGCCTCTTACACATGCATAATCTCTATGGGTTCCTGATTTCTTATATACTGGGATTCTCTAAATGTTTTGTTGTCCACTGTCGAGAGACAGGTGGCACCATCATTACAGGCCCCTGTGTCAGTCAGAACCATTTCCAGGCACTTGGCTGAAGGTCATTTGGTCTCACGGCGCGTATTATAGGTACTGTTCAAACACACACCGTCGCCTCCATTTGCAGTGGTGACTGACGAAACTGGACTGCAACAGAGTTGAACCGGGTTGTCTTCGGCAACAAATCCAGGTTTAGGGTGGGCACTGGCAACGCAGTGTTAGTGTCTGGAGACCTAGGGGTAAGCGCCTCAATCCTGCTGTGGAGCAGCACACTGATCACACTGCTGGTGTAATGGTCTGTGGGCCATCGCATATGACAGTCATCCCTAGTATTGGTACGAGGGACAATGACAGCTCAGCGATATGTTCAGGACATCCTGCAGCCACATGTCCAGTCTCTAAGCAGGATAATGCTTGACCACACAAAGCAAAGGTGTCACAGGAATGCCTCCACCACATTGTCACAGATGCCCAGTCACCAGATTATCGCCAATAGAACATGTATGGGACCATCTGGGATGCCAGCTTGGACAGTCTATGAGTTTACACAATCTAGAGGTTCAGTTTCAGCAAATCTAAACCAATATGCCGCAGGATACCATACAGAACCTGTATGTCTCTATGCCTGCCCATATCTGATCTTACTAGAGACGGTACAATAAGGCACTAGAGCCTCCCTTCAAGGGGTCAATTTATTTCTGCAATTAATGATCCTTTTGCTCTTATATTGTAATCTCTTACTTAAAGCAACGTTACAATCACACATATAATGTTTCATTCGATTCTGACAACTCTTTCTAGGGGATTGATCTTTTTGACAATGAGGCCGGGCTCACTCGACCGCAAGAGTAAAATGCTGCATGTGTCACTCCGTGTTCTACTGCTGTGGAGCCGTCAGTAAGTTGGCCTGTTTTTTAATTTTAAATATTTTTTTCTACCTTTCTTTAAATATCCCACTTTGCCGTTTCCCCACGGCACATATAAACGCAGCAGTTTTTGTGCATGTACAGCATTGATTATGCGCCCATAGAGAACAATGGGCTCTATCAGGTGTAATACCCAGTAAAATAGAACATGCTGCATTTTTTTACATGCCCATTACACTCAATGAATATTCTCAAGTGTGAATGGATCAGTGTAAATCAATGTACTTTCATTGACTCCATTCACTGCATATCACACGATAAAATGACACTCGTGACAGTTGCGATTTTTGTGTTATGTGTTTTTAACATTAGAAAAGTCCCATTGACATTCACATTAAAAAAACGCTGCGATATTGCAGTGTTAAAAATCGCTAGTGTGCAGGGGCTCTTAGTGTAATTTTTGAGTGAAAGTTGAACTGCCTGATACTAAATTTTGTGCTGGAGTTTAGACTTTCCATTCACAAATTATAACATATGGGACATTATATCTCTAAAAAGAAGTTAATCTAACTAGTTTTACATCATATCTTAAGAGAAGCTACTCAACGTCATACTACCCCTCTAAATAAAGGACTATATTTCCTGTTTATTCATTATAAATTACAGAGGTAACAGGAGGTAGATCTACCTAATAAGAAGTCATGTTACTTGTAGGCAATTAGAAGACTGTCTTATTTAATAATACAATTGAGACAAAAATATAGTCAGTTTACAGATTATAATTTCTGGTAAAAGAAGGAACTATCTCATCTAAAAGTGTACTTAAGGTTAAACTGACCTGCATAAATTTTACATTACTTATTAAGGACTCAGTCAGACTGGAGTTTTTATGTGCGCATGTTACTTTTGTTTGCGATCCGCATCTATTAAGAACCAAAGCTTTTTATGGCAGTGGTGATATGCCCAATATTTACTATTGAATAACAGGTGAGAGCTGCTTGTGATTGGTCACAGTGCTCAGCCAATCAGAGGAAGCCCTTTCAGCAGGCGGGGATTTCAAATCCCCGCCTGCTGAAAGCACTTCAGAGCAGGGAGAAGACTTGGCTGGATGCGCCTGAGCCCCGGCAGCTGCGGAGAGGTGAGTATATATATTTTTTTTATTTTTTACACATTTTAGGGATGATTTTCAAGTAAGGGTTTATATTTAAAGCCCCTCCCCGAAAATCACTGCAGGACTTGCCGGCAGCCCATTGCTTTCAATGTAGCCAGCTGTAGCACCGCCTTCATTGAATTTAGTGGGACAGCATTGCGGTCCTTTGCCACAGCTGTGACAGCTGTGGCAGAGGATTTCTTAATTTCTGCAGGGAGTCCTCTTGTCTCTGGACACTGTGACAATGCTGTCACAGTGCTCAGTGACAAGGGGACTCCTTGTAGAGATGAAGAAATCCTCTGCCACAACTGTCACAGCTGTGGCAGAGGATCGTGATCTTCTCTGTATGTCAATGGGGCCGCCGCTGGCCCCAATGGCCAAAGGTGAAACCCCGGGATGTTACAGCATCCAGGGGTTTCAAACTCAAGGAATCCCCTACTGTGGTTGTCACAGCCGCAGTAGGGAATAGTGGGCAGCGCACTTTACGTGCCCATAAATGCTACCAGGTGCGTTTTTTTTTTAGCGTGATGCCCACTTCGGTCACGCAATTTTTTTTTACGCACATAAATTCGCACATAAAAACACCCGTCTGACTGAGCCCTAATAGAGTATATATACTGCTTATAAGGCCACTTGCTGACAGGCAGATTTGCATTGCATTGCGTCCACCTCCTGATTAACCCCATCCCTCCCCAGGACGTACCGGTACGTCCTGGGAGCCTAGTACTTCCCGCAACAGGACGTATCGGTACGTCCTGGGGATAGCGCGAGATCACATATGATCCTGCGCTATCCTGCAGCGGGAGCCGGCTGTCAGTCACAGCCGGCGTCACGCTGCAACAGTGGGGGGACATCGGAGATGCGCCCCCCGCTGTTAACCCCTTCCCTGCCGCGATCTAGGTAGATCGCGGCAGGGAAAGAGTTCACAGAGGGAGCATCCCTCTGTGTCTCCGGCCGGCTCTCGCGATGTCATCGTGAGAGCCCGGCCTGTCACCAACGCAACAGGATGCCAGACACTGGCGTCCTGTATTGCCAATGCCTATGATCGCTGTATAAGCGATAAGGCATCGCAGAGCAGTAGCTCTGCCATGCCTTATGACAGCGATCATAGGCATTGTGATGCAAGTCCCTCAGAGGGACTCAAATAGTGTAAAAAAAAGAAAAGAAAAATGTAAAAAAAAGAAAAATGTAAAAAAAAATGTTAAAAAATACCTTTTTTTATGCTTTTTCTAATATTAGCATAAAAAAAGGTTAAAAAAATTCAAACCCCACATATTGGGTATTGACGCGTCCGTAACGACGTGTACAAAAATTTGAACATGCTTTTTATTTTGTACGGCAAAAAGCGTAACAAAAACCGCTAAAAAACAGAGGCAAAATGCTAATTTTTAGCATTTTGCCTCCCAAAAAATGCAATAAAAGTGATCAAAAAAGCTGTGGAACCAACAAAAACTACAGCTTGTCTCGCAAAAAATAAGCCCTTAGGGCGCCCACCCACTGGCGTTTGCGATTTTCGTGCGTGAAAAACGCAGCGTTTTCGTGGCGTTTTTTGCCGCGTTTTCGCGGCTTTTCCATTAATTTCCATTGACTTTCATGGGTGCATTAGGAGAAAAATAAGGACACATACGCAACTGACAGTTCCTATGTTAAAAAACGCAACGCAACGCAAAAAAAACGCCAATGGACAGGAGTACATTCAACTCTAATTGCTCTTGAAAAAAAACGCAAAACACAAAGAAAAAAAAATCGCCAGTGGGTGGGCGCCCTTATAGAGCTCCGTACATAGAAAAATAAAAAAGTTGCAGGACTTTGAATGCAGCTATAGAGAAAAAAAAAAGATTTCCAAAAAAAATGGGTTTTTATTGCAAAAAAGTGTAAAAACCTAAAAAAAAAAATAAGAATTTTGGTATTGTTGTAACCGTACCCACCCGCAGAAAAAATTTAGTGTCTTATGTATGCTGCATGATTAACGCTGTAAAAAAAAAAATCTATGGCAGAATTGATGTGTTTTCTCTCCCTGTTATCATAAAAAAAAATAATAAAAGTTTTACGATATAGCCTATGTACCCAAAAGTGGCACCGATAAAAACTACAGCTCGCCACGCAAAAAACAGCCCTTGTAAGGCCGCGTCGACGGAAAAATAAAAACGTTATGGCTTTTGAAAACTGGAGATGGGAAAATACCAAAAATCGCTTGGTCCTCAACGCCAAAATAGGCCATGTCGTTAGGGGTTAAACAGCAAAGTGGAAATCAATTGCAATTTTCTGCTCGCACATTAAAAATTGCTGCATGCTCTATTTTTAGATGGGTTCCGTGCCGACAGCTTCCACTGAAGTCAATGGAAGCCGTCTGACCCGTGGCCTTTCCGCAATCATGATTGTGGAATTTACCGGGACCCGCATCATCGCCTAGTGATGGCGCAGCAAAATCTGTATTGCAGATGCCCAATGGCTTGCCGGCAAGACCATCTGCAGTACAGATTAAGAAGATTCTGGGCAGGTACACGGTGTCACCAACCGGGCACAGGGTCAGATTCCGCTGTGGGATCCCGTATGCAGAATTCAACCTGTTCGTGTGCAAGCGGCCTAAGCGTAGTATTGCTTTCTAAAATGGGAAAACTAAAAAGAGTCAACTATTAGTATAAATACACTATTCACCAAAGGTCATTGTTTATAATTTATTAATATGTCTCTCCATAATACTATTTTTTCTCCTTTCTAATGGTGAGTTCACATGAGCAAGTCTTTGTGCGTACTTAGGTGCGTACATACGTCCGCACTTAGGTATGAGCAAAAACACGCGTGAACACAGCTGCACGCTTGTTGTCAATGGAGCCGCGGCTGCTGCCGGTGGCTCCATTAAAAAAAAACAATGCTCTGCCGGCCCCCTGCATTCTTTTTCAGGGAAGGGCTTTATATATAAGCCCTTCCCTGAAAAAGAAACATTTTAGTGCAAAAAAAAAAAAAAAGACTTACCTCTCCGCCGCTGCCGTGATCCCCGCGGGCATGAAGAACACATCTGCCGCATGCGGCAGATGTTTCCTCCACCCCCGCTAGTTAAAAGAATTCCCTGCTGCTACATCTGCCACATCTGTGGCAGATGCAGCAGAGGAATTCTTTAATTCTCAACCGCAGCTGTCACACACGACAGCTGCGGTAGAGAATCCTGCTGCCGGCATCTCCGCCAATGGCTTTTCAGGTAAGGGCATTTAATATACAGTAAAAAAAAAAGGTATGCTTACCTGCCTTCAGCTGCCAGGGCTCAGCCGCGACTTCTGCCGCTGTCCCCGGCTCTGTAGTACTGAGCTATCAGTAGCCGGGGATTTAAAATCCCCACCTGCTGGTAGCTCTGATTGTGATTGGCTGAGCAGTTCATCCAATCACAATCAAAGCTACCAGCAGGCGGGGATTTTAAATCCCTGGCTGCTGATAGCTCAGCAGCGCTACCGAGGCTGGGACAGCGGCAGAAGTCGACGCTGAGCCCCGGCAGCTGTCAATGGCTTTTCAGGGAAGGGCTTCATAAGACCTTTCTTAAAAAGCCTTTCAAAATAGTGTGAAAAACAAAAAATAATAATACTCACCTGTCGGGGCTCAGCCACAGCTTCTGCGGCTGTCCCCAGCTCTGTAGCTCTCAGCTATCAGCAGCCGGGGATTTAAAATCCCCGCCTGCTGGTAGCTCTAATTGTGATTGGCTGAGCACTTCAGCCAATCACAATCAAAGCTACCAGCAGGCGGGGTTTTTAATAACCCAACTGTTGATAGCTCAAAACAGCAGTGCAGAGTCAGGGACAGCGGCAGAAGTCGCTGCTGAGCCCTGGCAGCCGTGAATGGCTTTTCAGGGAAGGGCTTCATAAGCCCTTCCCTGAAAAGCCAATTAAACGTAGTTTAAAATAACATTGCATACTCACCTGCCGGGGCTCAGCCGCGGCTTCTGCCGCTGTCCCCGGCTCTGTATTTCTGAGCTATCAGCAGCCGGGGATTTAAAATCCCCGCTTGCTGGTAGCTGTAATTGTGATTGGCTGAAGCACTTCAGCCAATCACAATCAGAGCTACCAGCAGGCGGGGATTTTAAATCCCAGGCTGCTGATAGCTTAAGACAGCAGTGCAGAGCCAGGGACAGTGGCAGAAGTTGCCGCTGAGCTCCAGCAGCCGCGAATGGCTTTTCAGGGAAGGGCTTCATAAGCCCTTCCCTGAAAAGCCAATTAAAAGTAGTTAAAAAAAAAAGTACTTACCTGTCGGCTGCTGTGTCCCCCGTGGGGATGAAGAACACATCTGCATGCGGCAGATGTTTCCTTCATCCCCGCTAGTTAAAAGAATTCCCTGCTGCTACATCTGCCACATCTGTGCCAGATGCAGCAGAGGAATTCTTCAATTCTCTAGTGCAGCTGTCACACGTCGGCTGCGGTAGAGGATTCTGCTGCCGGCAATTGATTTCAGTGAAGGGCTTTGAATATAAGCCCTTCCCTGAAAATCAACTAAAAGTGGTTTAAAAAACAAAAAAAACATACTCACCTCCCTTCAGCTGTCAGGGCACAGCCCTGTCTTCTCCTGCTGTCCCCTGCACTGTGGTGCTGATTTATCAGCAGGAGGGGATTTAAAATCCCTGCCTGCTGAAAGAGCTGAATGCGATTGGCTGAGGTGCTCAGCCAATCACAGGCAGCTCTCGCCCATCATTCATTCAGGGAGAGCTGCGTACAGCAGATGTGTTCTTCATCCCCGCATGGGACACAGCAGCGGCGGACAGTTAAGTAATTTTTTTTTTACACTAAAATTTTTCTTTTTCAGGGAAGAGCTTATATGTAAAGCTCTTCCCTGAAAAACATTCCAGGTGTGCCAGCAGACCACTGTCTTCAATGGAGCCACCGGCAGCAGCGGCTCTATTGAAAAGAATGCCTGCATTTTTTTTTTACACTAAAATTTTTCTTTTTCAGGGAAGAGCTTATAAGTAAAGCCCTTCCTGAAAAAGAATGCATAGGTGACGGCAGACCATTGTTTTCAATGGAGCCGCCACGGACTATAGCTATCCTTGATCACAGTAGTGTCTTTCATGTCTTGAATCATGCCTTTCACAGTCTGATATGAAGAAGGGTTCAGAGGACAATATCTCTTTTTAATGGGAGGATGACCATTCGTGGGGATAGTGTGAGTGATGTTTTTCACTTGTCTGAAGTCTGTGGCATGCTTGCTGAAGGCTGTGTGGTTTTGACAAACTACATCAAGTACTCCTTCTTGTTGTTTCTTGGGGTTTCAGAAGTGCCCATATGAAGGTTAGACCACCAGGGTGCTTCAGTGGAAAAAGATGCCTTCTCCGTCTGCTGAGAGGCGTGTAGAAGGGTAAGACGATCAGAGTCTAGGACATCCTCTGGCTGGAGTAAGGACACTTGAGCAATATTTCTTTGGAGTGATGGCAGGGTCACCTGTATTGAGAACCCTAACTGGCACTCGTCCTGCGGAAACAGTTGCCAAACTTCTGGCCGCTATTAGAAAAGGGTGCTCTTCAGTGTCTATGGATTCAATAAGAGCCTGGTAGTCTTCTCCTTGTAAACCAGGTCTGGTCTGGCACCACAACAGCATCTCACTGGCAGTCAGCAAGGGGTGGGAGCTTAGCAGAGCTAGTCGTGCTAAACTCCCTCCCCAGCCTATGGAAACTGCTGGCAAGGGGAGGGACTTTAGCAACACGAGCCGCTGCTAACGTTCCTCCCCCTTCCCTAATTGGTCTCATAGGCTCCCAAAGGAGTCTATGGGAACAGCCGGCGTATTCCTGCATAAGATAGGAGAAGTCCTATCTTTTCCAGTCGCACATAAAAGCGGCCGACGGGAATGCACACCGTTATGTGCTATCTTTCCCGGCTATCTTTAAAGGGGGTTTTCCAAGCAGCACTGGCTGTCGGTGCTAGACTACACCACAATCAGAGCGAAAGCCACTGCTCTAACCCCTGTGTAGTCACTGGCTCTCATCATTGCAGGTGTAGCTCTCATTGAAATCTAATGGCAGTTACATCGGCAATTACAAGAGCCTGCCACTACACAGGGCTCAGAACAGCGGCTTCCAAGCCCAGCACTGACAACTGGCGCTGCCTAGAAAATCCCTTTAAGGACGTGGTGATGCATAAAGTCTTAAAATTTCAAATGTATTCTTGTACATCTACAATAAAGATCCCTTTTAAGAAAATCTGCTTTGCTTTTCAGAAATATAATTGCTGACTGCAACATTCCTATGTGGGAAACCGTGGTATATCCATTCAGTAATGGTCCTGCCGAAAATCTGGACAGACTCTTGTGTTTGTGCAGAGATCAAGAGGTATCACTCAGTACACAGCAGAAGGGTACATTACACATATTCGTTAAGGAAATGCCAGGGCTACCTATGTTTTTGTGCAGATATCTTTTTTTAACTTAGTCCCTATATTAATTCACCAATGCCCTCCGATGCCAGAGACAAAATTTATCCACGGAATGATCATAATACATGGTGCCCTACTTTGTCTCTGTTCTGCAGAACAGTCAGATCAGTAACAGAACCTATGAGAGAGCAGGGCATCCGGTAATATAACATCCCCACTTTTCTTCCGGACGGCTCTTGGACAAATTTTGTCCCTGGAATGGAGATTCGCTTTAGGCTGCCTGTCCACGGGCGTTGCGGTATCCCTTGGCGGATCTCCGCCACGGGAGCCGCCGCCTGGGAGCAGGAGCCTGCAGACGGATCTCCGCAGTCAGCCTATCTGACAGGTAAGCTAACTGCTGAGAATCGCGGCAATTCGCAGCATTCTGCGAATTGCCTGCCACGAGAGGAGAATCGCTATGATTCTCCACTCGTGGACAGGGGGGCTGCGCTTTCCATAGCAATGCTATGGAAAGTGTGCATTGCATTCCCTGCGGTCGGATTATCACCGCAGGGAACGCAATGTAAAAACGCCTGTGGACAGGCAGCCTAAAAGGAGCCCACACACATTAGAAGAAAGTCAGCTGAACTCACCAATGGTGATGAAGAGCACATATGGAGAGGATGGAAGGACAGTGAGGGAGAGAAGATATGGGGAAAACAGGGGAGTGATAGGATACAGAGGAAATACAGCGAGGTAAAGGAATACACAAAGAACAGAGAGTAAGATGATATATGGAGAACACACAATGAGGGGACATAGGTAGATATGGGGAAGATATACTAGGGAGCAATAGAGAGATCAGTGACAGTGAGGATACATTGGTAGATATGAAGAAAATATTCAGAGGAGCTGTAGAGAGGTCAGAGACAGTGAGGATACATAGATAGATATTGGGAAGATATACTGAGGAGTTATAGAGAGTTCAAAGACATTGGGGGCATATAGGTAGATATGGGAAAAATATACTGAGGAGCTATAGGAAGGTCAGAGACAGTGAGGTAGGTAGATATGGAGAACATAAATGGAGGAACTATAGGGAGGTTAGAGACGGTGAGGGCATTTTGGTAGATATGGGGAAAATACATGGTGGAGCTATAGATAGGTCAGAGACAGTGAGGATACATAGGTAGATATGGGGAAAATATACGGAGGAACTATAGAGAGGTCAAAGACATTGAGAGCATACAGGTAGATATGGGAAAGATACTGAGGAGCTACAGGGAGGTCAGAGACAGTGAGGATACGTAGGTAGATATGGGGAAAATATACTGAGGAGCTATACAGAGGTCAAAGACATTGAGAGCATACAGGTAGATATGGGAAAGATACCGAGGAGCTACAGGGAGGTCAGAGACAGTGAGGATACATAGGTAGATATGGGGAAAATATACGGAGGAGCTATACAGAGGTCAAAGACATTGAGAGCAAATAGGTAGATATGGGAAAGATATACGGAGCTATAGGAAGGTCAGAGACAGTGAGGGGCTATCGGTAAATATGGGGAACATAAATGGAGGAGCTATAGGAAGATTAAAGACAGTCAGGGCATATAGGTAGATATGGGAAAGATATACTGAGGAGCAATAGGGAGCTCAGAGACAGTAAAAATACATAGGTATATAAGGGGAAGATATACTGAGGAACTATAGAGAGGTCAGAGAAAGTGAAGATGCAAAGGTAGATATGGGAAAATTTATGGAGGAGCTATAGAGAGTTCAGAGACTCATAGCATATAGGTAGATATGGGGAAGATATATTGATAAGCAGGAGATGCATAGATTAGTATAGCGAGGGAACAGAATACACCGAGAACAGAGATGCCGAGAGGATATCGGTAGATATGGAGATGATACACTGAGGAGATACATGGAAAGGATCCAAGGGGAATAGACAGTGAGGGGGAGGAGATGTATGGTGGACACAGGCGGTCAGGGGAGGAGACATCAGGACAGGAGTCTGTGAGGGAATGAGGAGGACAGGGACGCAGCGGGAGGGGACACGGGGAGAGCCGCAGGAGGTGACGGGGACACAGGAGAGCGGCGGGCACGTGCGCGCGGGCCCGCGTCCTCTGTGGTGAGCGCGCCTGCAGTGCACGCGCCTTCTCCCTGCCCATCAGCCGGGATCCCCCACTCTCCTCCTCTCACAGCCAGGCCAGCACGGGAGCCGCAGCCGGAAAGCCGTGCACACAGAGGACGTTACTCCGCCGCCCGGGTCATGGAGGAGCAGAGCCGCTGGCCAAACACCTGAGAAGGAGCGCTCGTCTCCAGCTGCCAGAAGAAGACGCAGCTGAGGCCGGGGCCTGTGCGTTACATGGAGGGAGAGCGGCGGAGCGGAGGAGGAGAAGGAGCCCCCGTCCATCACTGAGCCGTCCGTGCACCGACCATGCATCTGCACCAGGTGCTCACCGGAGCCGTCAACCCCGGGGACAACTGCTACTCCGTGGGCAGCGTCTGTGACGTCCCCTTCACGGTAAGGGATTCCCGGGGCACGACGGCGGCTTGTAGGTGCGGATGGAGCCGCCTGGGATTCCCCGCGGCCCGGGCGCTGGATGTGCTCCGTCATGAGTGGGGGATTGCTGGGGAGGGGAGGCGGCATGATCAGAGCTGCAGCAGTGACGGGGACAGCCACCATGTATATATGTATACGGCTAGTAGTGACGAGCGGCCACCATATATACGACTAGTAGCCGGGGGACTGCACCCAACCTGCTGCATCACTTGTAGGAGTGTGCCATAGAGGGCATCTCTGTAGTGTGTGCCCACCTGGCATCTGGAAGATACAAGTAACAAGTGAGGCCACACCCTCCAAGACATGAAGATACATTGTAGCCGTTAGTTGGATAAGTAGCACATAGCTGCTTGTATCATCCCCAACTATGTGACGCTTTATAGAAATTACTCTTTGGTGCCCCCCAAAAATGTATTGTGCCATTATCTGGGTGTCATTCCCCGAATCCTTAGCTGTAAGGCGGGGGTCACACGGACTGATTTGGATTGCAGATTCCATGATCGCACGGGCATTAAGAGGAATGAAGTTTTGCAGGTTCGCTCAGACGTGCGGATAGGTATTGCGGTTTCCGTGCGCGGAATAAAAATCGCAGCATGCTCAATTTTTGCGCGGATTCTATGTGGATGGCCTCCTATTGAAGCCAGTGGACGCGAGTGTTCTGTCACCCATAAACAATTAAAATTGTGTAAGAGCGGCGGAAACGCTCGCAGCTTCAAAGGAAAAGTCAGCTGGAGGGAAGAAAGATTCTTCCGTGATCATTTGTAATTTCTTTCCGCGAATGATCGCAGGTCTTCCACTGCGGAAATCTGTATGCAGGATCCGACCCGTTCGTGTAAGACCAGCATAATTGTTCCTCTCGTTGTAGCAATTTGGGTGATTGGATCATCTACATAAGA
This sequence comes from Eleutherodactylus coqui, assembly GCF_035609145.1. Classification (NCBI taxonomy): domain Eukaryota; kingdom Metazoa; phylum Chordata; class Amphibia; order Anura; family Eleutherodactylidae; genus Eleutherodactylus; species Eleutherodactylus coqui. Next base: position 231,221,653 of record NC_089838.1, on the reverse strand, counting down.
GGCCAAATGTGTGGCTGTCCGAGACTCCCCCTAAGTGATAACTGCCCTCCGCGGATTACAGGAGTCAGACCTGTTTAAAGAGCTGCTGTCTTAAAGAGAACAACCACTTCAACCCATGCAGGAACAAGCACTGTAAATTTACGGCGCTTGGTCCCGGACTTAAAAGCCAGCCCCTTTAAGGCCTCCCTCACACAGGCATTCGGCAAAGCGCAGCAATTTTACTTTCGGCCGCAGCTCCCTGCAGCCGTCAGAGGAGTTAAGCATAACTCATCATGGATGAGGTGCGCCAAACATCAAAAATAGAACCGACTCCGCTTGGAAATCACGACGCTGGAAAGCACCGCGATCGAGCGGTTGTCAGAGAGGCTCCATTGAAACACTGGAGCGTTATACCGCGATTATGGCGGCAATGAAAATGCTACGCTAATCCTGGTAGAAAGGGCCTGTGTTAGGGAGGCCTTGATAAGAAGCCCAACACAAAGGCCTCATGTGCACGGGTGGGTTGGATTCCGCATGCGGGAACCCAGAGTGGAATCTGACTGTGCCCGCGGCCGAGGACAGTGCTTACCCATCCGGATCTTCACTGCGGACGTGTGCGGAAGCACCAGCCAGCGCGCATGTGCTGTAGGGATTTAAACAAACAAACAAAAAAAAAATCTCCTTCCCCACTTCCCGGACTTCAATGGAAGCTGTCCGTTTAGGAACTGGAGCAAGCTGCGATTTGTTTTCCAGACCAACATGTCTGCAAAACAAATCCCCATGCTTTAATTCAGTGTTCCCCAACTCCAGTCCTCAGGGACCCCAACAGGTCATGTTTTCAGGATTTCCTCAGTGTTGCACAGGTAATGTAATTATCATCAGTGCCTCAGACATTGCCACAGGTGTTCTTACCATTGGATATCCTGAAAACATGACCTGTTGGTGGTCCCTGAGGACTGGAGTTGGGGACCCCTGCTTTAATTCAACTGCGGACGCTCATGTCTTCCTAAAAGCGTCTTGAACTGCGGATCGTCCACGCGGATGCCCTGCGATTATCACTCAAAATTCAAACTAGAGAAAGTGAGCCATAATAGTAATGCGTTAAACGTGAAGCCATCAGATACTATCCGTTCACTTGTCGCTGGTCGCTGAATTTCAGCCTTCATAAAAATAGTCACTAGTTCGTTGGCTTGTCATTAGGTTTAAATGGCAGTCGTTCAGTCTTTCAAACAACTGGAGGAGAGGGGGGAGTGTTTGCCCAGCTAAACACAATGACTCATTCAAAATCCAATCCACATACTGCCACAGTAGACAATGGCTTTTTCTTTGCCCTAATTAAACACTTTCCAATGAGAAGTTCTTCACACACAACGACCTAGCAAACGAGGGAAATGGTGAGTGTTTCTCAAGATTATCTTTACGTGTAAACGCTCGTCATTTAAAGTGCAAAAAAGTTGTTGAGTCGTTCGTTCAAATGACAATCGTTGCGTGTAAATAGGCCTTTAAGCGCCCAACAGTCATCCTAACAACAGTGACATAGCTCAATCATCTGAGCTACTAATTTTAGCTAGCCTAAGGGTCCACTACTTGGAATGACTATCGGGCGCTTAAGTGCCCACCAGTCATCCCAAAGATTATCACTCCTATGCTTTCACACAGGAGCGCTAATCACGCACTTAATGGAGGCAGAGCGGACCGGAAATCTCTAGGCCGCTCACCGCCATTGACAGTGAACAGGCAGTTGTTCATAGATGGAGGGCTGCCTGTTTACATGGGCCAACTATCGGCAGGTTTCTATGCCTGCATAAAATGAGCGATGAACGATAAGCAAATAAAGTATCTGACTCTCTGCATGCTATCATGGTGATTGAGCCTGACCTGCAAGGTCTTGTTCTGTGTGTAAAAAGGGCCCAAAGTAGTGACATAATTTTGGGGATCCTTCCAAAAACAAGTAGTTGTAAACTTTGTGCCTCTAAAGTTTTATTCTTCCAGAACAAGTTTAGGAACAGAAGTCGTCCTACTGCTCTCGTCCCAGTGGTTTCCTCAATGCAACCACCAGTGAAGAAAGTTTCCCAACATTGATAAATTGTGGTTAATTTAGTGACTCCTCTGTGAGCCTTCCAATAGTCTAACCCTCCTACTCCAGTCACCCAAGTGTTACTCCTTTCACACTGGTAGTGCTAGGGGTTCACATTGTTCAGTTCTGTCATAGGAGCCAAAGAACAAAAATGACAAAAGTGTCGAATCCGACACTTGACTGAGACGGACAGCACCCAACAGACCCTACTGACTATGATGGGGTTTGTCGGACTTTCGTCATGCCGTCTGGTGTTGTACTGGACAAAATGGTGAGAAGGCCAAAATACTGTTGTCCTTAGAAGCGGGTTGGACCACTCCAGTGACTAGGTACATACTGGACTAACGCCACAGGCGAGGGCTCTACAGTCTATCCAGAGACTACAAGTGGGATTGCAGAAATCCATAGACCTGCTGCTAAAACAACCCTATTCATATGTATGAAAGAGATTTACAGCCACAGAAATTTCTGCATCAAATCTTCCCGTGTGAACATAATCTGACAGACACCAGGGACATGTGACTGCTGCAGCCAATCACTGGGCAAAGTGAGCTGCTAAATGGCTGCAGAAATCACATGACTCTGGTGTTGCTGATGTCATGAGCAGCCGGCATTGTTAGAACAGAGCGGCAGGGGATTGGGTGAGCCGAGTGACCTCATTTATGTTTTTCCAGCCTGTTGAGCAAATTTCCAAAAACGAGTTTTCCCTGGTTAATACTAGCATAGAACATGGAGCCATGCCGCATCATCTGTCTATTGCTGCTTCGGCTGGATTGCAGGCATGGAGACCTATGTGACAACTTGCAAGCCTCTTTTACCTTACTTAATTGAGATATCAGTGTGTCTCAATCAGCTGAAGTCTGTCACCTCTTTTTTGGGCTATATATTGAATGTACTATACAATGCGATGGTAAGTGGAGTCCATACATACCTTTTTTTTCTTTGCACTGTGGCTCCACTGTCCACATATCGGTGTTTATTTATCACAAGTCATAAGCAAATTAGCAGTTGACCGTCCGATGGGCCGTCCATTGCTGACAGCAGTCCTGGCTCTCTTCTGCCCCAGTGTTTAAAATAACCACCCCTTTCCATCCTCAGTGACATCTTCAGTTATGCCCGCTGAGGCTTCATGTGTTCCATCATCACAGCTCTTACGCCTCAGTGATGACAGCGCAGCACCTGATGGCGGTCCTGGCTAAGAAGGACTCTCAGCGCTGCACCTGCTCGCTTAGTGCGGTGCAAGCACGGGGATGATGGAAAGGGGTGTTTTTCCAAACACAGGGGGTAGGGGAGAGCCTGGACCACCCATCGGACGATCAACCGCTACATTGCATATGGAGGGAGATAAACATAAACACTGATATCTGGACAATTGCGTTATGCTGAAAAAAAAAAAAGGTAACTATGGATTTCCCTTAGCATCGCACATTGTACAGTGTATTTGGGTTATAGCCCATAAATAGGTGACAGACTTCCTTTAATGGTTTTACACAAACATAAGATGTTGGCAGTTATAGGCTGGGTTCACACAGGGCAGATTTGCCATGGAATTTCGCTGCGGCAAATCCGCCTGCATCTGCTAATCCCGGGATTAGCCAGCCATGTGGACGAAATTTGTCAAAAATCTCGTGCACATGGGGCGGACAATCCGTCACAGCAAAGCTGATGCTGTGGCGTGGATTCCCGGGACGCAGCATGTCGTTTTGTTTTTTGTTTTTTTTCCCGTTGCGGTTTCAGTCCTCTCTATGGGAGAGCCGGCCGCAACGGAAAAGCATGCGGTGAAGCCGCTCCAAAACCCGCAGGCCAGTGCCGCGGGTTTTTCGCTGCGCTTATTCTGTGGTTTTTCACTGCAGCAAAACCGCGAGATTACCGCGGTGAAACAGTCTCGTGGGAACCCAGCATTACAAAGACAATAACTGGTTACAGGGCTTGATGTTCACCAAACCATGTTCAGTGGTATTTGCCCCAACAATGATATCACCAGGGGTCTCGCTGCTAGAAACCCCATGGTAACAGCTACTAGTAGAAGTTGAGCTAAGTGTTTTTTTTTTTTTTTTTAACCCATTATATCTATTCACAAAACCAACATTTAACACCTTGGTGCCTTAAATCTGTTAATTTGGTGGGTCACAGCTTTCACATTTACCTCCTTAAGGTTATGATGCCCTGGTGACTGGACTGACATAAGGCCGCTCTCACACATGCGCTTGAAAAAACATTTACTGCGTTTTCAGCTGCGCTGACATGCGTTTTTGACAGCGTTTGACTGCCTTTTCAGCGCAGTTATAAATGCAGCCAAGCAAGCTGATAATGCCAGAAATGAAAAAACGCAGTCAAAAACGCTACTGAAAACGTGGTAAGCAGCGCTGAAAAGGTACCCCATTCATTTCAATGGGCACAACGATTATCGTTCTAACAAAAGACTGAATGAATTAACGACTTTTTTGCATAGAAATGCTGAGCATTTAAATGTACTGATAATCGTCTGAAATCCTCTCTATTTCCCTCCTTAGATAAAGTAAACACTATATATGTTGTTTGCCCAGGTGGTCATGCGTTTATAAGAGGAATAGCCAGCAGGGTTTTAGTTAGTGTGAAAATCAGACCTTGTCTTCTGCCACCATGAGTGAACAAGTAGTCATTGTGTTTATGCAAGGCAAACAATCGCCCCTCCCCTCAAGTTGTTCAGGCTTTCAAAGACTGAACAAATGCCATTTCAATGAAGCGAAAAGCAAACGATCTAACAATCATTTTATGCAAGCTGAAATTCGGCGATAAACGACAAATGAATGAATACTGCATGATGGCTTCTCATTTACACGGAACTATTATCACACAAATTTGTTTGTTTGAACAAAATTTAAGTGATAATCATTGCGTGTGAATGGGCCTTCAGGGCCCTTTTACATGGAATAATTATCGTTCATTTAATTGCTGGATCATGCAAATCCGCACAATAATCCTTCAGTGTAAGCGCCGCAAACGATGGGCCAAAAATTTGCTTTTCCGCTGTTCATTTTATGCAGACGTTCACAACTATCAGCCCGTCTAAGCAGGCAGTTGTTCATCTACGAGGGACTGCCTATTTACTCTGAATGGAGGCGGCTGCTGGAAGGGATCTCTGGCATATGTGTGACAGTACAGGAGGGCTGCTGGGCACTTAAGCACCTGACAGTTGTCCTCTAGGGGTACGTTCACATGTAGTGGACAATGTGGTGGATTTCTGAGTTGGTGCAGATTTTGACACCAATATTGGTGCAGATATGTAGCTGAATAGAAGGGGTGGAGTCTGCTGCGGATCAGCACCAAAATATGAGTCGAAATTCACACTGATGGTGCGGATCTTGATGCACTTTTCGACACTGTGGAAAATCCGCATCATTATTTGATACGAGTCTAACTTTTTAATAATATCTGTCAGTGGAGAGAGGGAAATAAACTGCTGCTAGACACTTATCTCCTGTGGGAACAGATCATCTGGCATGCTGGAAATATAACGTGCCCAATCCTCGCTTGCCGAAATAGTAGCTGTCAGGAGAGCCAAATGGCACCAATACACATTAGCTTTGCACCGGACGACTATTTCTCCTAGAAGTGATATTCGTTCAGTGAATGGAGGCACAGCGGGCTGGAGATCTCTTCCAGTAGGCCACCTCCATTCCCAGTGAACAGGCAGTCGTGCAGAGATGAACAACCACCTGTTCACGCTTACTAGCCGCTTTGTTTAAGTGAGCTGAACGACTACTGAGTGAGTTGTCGGCCAGGACCCCGTCAGGTCTCGTGTTTGTATGGGACAAATATTGCTCATTTGAGTGACTATTCAGCTGTCCTTGTGAAGCCACCCTAATATGGGGTTTACACGGGACAACTGTTGGGTCAACGACTGCACGAGTGCTGACCGCTAGTTTGCGCTGATGTAGAGCGTTTAGACACTTAGATCACCACTGGATCGCGGGCTTCTCACTCAGCATTGCACCTTCTATGTAAAGTGGGGAGCGTTTACGCTCAGCGAGAAGGCAGCGATCCACCGATGGTCTTTATGCTGGTTGAAAGTAAGCGATAACGATAAGTAAACAATGTTTTTGCATTTAGACGTAACAATTATCGCACATTTTCGTTTGTTTGAATGGTCCCGTGTAAATGGCCCTTAAGGCCTTGTCCATGTCGGTACTTGCTGCCATTATCACTTCCCACTGTTCTACTGTGAACGGAGCCTCGGATGCGTATGTGAACGAAGCCTAATGTGTTTGTGCACAGAGCTCAGACTGATGCACTGCAGTACTGCAGCCTGCACAACGTATGTGAGTTATAGGGGGAAACCGTTCTAGAAATCACATAGTAATCTTGGGAAAACTGTAACCTGTATCAATAATGATAAATAACTCCCCTATAGATGGATGGATGGATGAATGACGCTATGTATGATGCAGTGAGACCATACATGTACATATAAATTGTATGTATGTATATGGACTACAGGGAAATGGTGCTAGAAAGTAGTGTTGTAAGAGAGGGAACAACCTGCTGAATGCACATATATTGTGTGCTGCGTCAGTGGGAGTGAATCATTGCTGAATCACACTGTGTGTCCTTGATGTGTGCAGCATCTGGGTAACCCTATACGTTCTCCTCATGTTATCTTATAGCTGGCTAGACAAGCTACAACATTGTTTCACCCCTTCTGCTTTGTTTTATGATCTTGCTCAGTTCAGGGTCTCCGTCTGTAAGCTTAGTCTTCGGAGGAGAGAAACAGAGAAAAATTGATCACATCGCACAAAAATCGCAAGTTTGCGCTTCTGCGATTTTAACATTACAAAAGTGCCATTGACATTTGCAGAAAAAAAAACACAGTGATATCGCGTTAAGAAACGCTAGTGGGTAAAAGCCCTTATTTTCAATGGGGTTTCAAAAAAAAAAAAAAACAAACCTGAAAGCAAACGGAAAGTCCACAGTTGCTGCTGTTCCATTAGGTTTCCTTTTTTTTGGGATGTGAAAATAGCGCAGTCTGCAGTGTTATTTTCTGGGGAGAAAAAAAACAAAAAAGAACTGAGACCTGACTTTTTAGAAACCCTATTGAGATCAATGCGGTAAAAGAATGAATCCTTTTTTTTTTCAATATTATTTCAGTTTCTTTCCTCTAAAAACTGAGCAGAGAGATGGAACCCCCAGAACTGAGACGTAACGCAGGTGTGACAGCAGCCTAAAGCGTCTTTCAGTGGAATGTGTCAGCGTTCATAATGTATAGATCATACCATAATGGGGCTGTGTGCATTGGTCGTCAGATCCCTGGAACTATTTACTGCCTCTTATGTTTACATTGTCCAGACCCAATCTCCACTGTAGGGTTGGGCAATTTAATTAAATTGAATTAGGTTAATTTGCCATTTGGGGGTCCTGATGACTCTTTTTCCGAATAATAGCAAAATCAGTTTAGCTTTGGACCCTACGGGAGGGGTGCCCGGATAAACTCTGCTTACTTGGTATTGTGAATGGTGGAGCTATCCAGATTCCTGCGCCATGGATCACATTGGTGCTCAACTCATGAAGGAAAAAGGTCCACAGGATAGAACTAGAAGTAAAACCAAACCGCACTCGCTAAACAGTAAATAAGTGTTTCTTTCACTATGCAAGCCTAGAGGAAGCGTGGCGCCACGTGAAATGGCTGTTGCCAGTCTTTTGCACTTGTGTTCACCTGCTATGTGAAATAAAGGCTTCTATTTTACTGATCGGTGAGTGCTGCTTGGATTTCTTGGTTCTGTTTAGTTTTGACTTTACTGTAGCAAGAGTCATGCTAGACTACAAGGAGACGTCCACGGACCACCGTACACCACTGACCCTGGCAGCGTTAGGGGTGCATACTGTACAATTATCTCTGACAGCTGGAGGCTCCGTGGTACTCGTCCAGTAGTCCACTGGGCCATGCTGCAGCCCAGCTTGTTAAAAGTGGATTGTAGAATAACCTCTTTATCACCTGGTTACAGGATAGGGAATAAAAGTCTGATTGAAGTGCCACGACTTGTGAAAACAGGGAAGGGGGGTTGGTTGGGGGGCAATGTTCTCCTCTCTTCGCTGGTTTGCCCTGAAGAGGAGCTTGAATGGAGCAGCTGCTGTTGTGCCATTCATTTCAACAGGACTGCTGTGAATAGCTGCGCACAAGCCTGTGGATTGGTGATAAGTCAATTATGGGATAACATAACCTTTAAAGGGGTTTTTCCATGACTTAAAATTGCTTCACATCCGCTCTGTCTTTCCTGGTTGCTGCTGACTTGTTGCAACAACCAGGAAAAGCATAGTGAAGTTTTGGGAAAACCCCTTTAAGGACTGGAGGAGACTCATCTGCTGCCCTGCACAGCCAGTAGAAAGCCTCGTTGCCCCTCGGGCTTATTCATTCTGCATGAAGTATTCTTATTGGCACTGAAGAGAAGAGAAACTGAACGTCTTTATAAATGTGGATTTTGATGCAGAATAGGAGGCAGATTTCAGCTATGTTCAATTCTGCATCAAAATTTGCAGGACCACAAATTCTGCTACTTCTTGGCAGAGTAATTCCGCCCATGTGAAAGCACCCTTTAAAAGCCATACAACATAATGATGCAGGGGATGGAGCCTTAAACTTCAAAGAGCACTTGTCATGGCATAGAATCGGCGGGGCTGGCTACTGAGCTGTGCAGTCCTGGCCCCGCTGACTTTCACTTTTTAAAAAAAATATTCTACCCTTTGTTTGCCTGGAAGAGCTCTTCATAGTTCTGCTATCAATGTGTCAAGTGGGCGGTCCCACCACTCGCTGTCAATGGATGATGCCAGACTGTCAATGAAATCTAATACTATTAATATAACTAATAATGTATTGTTGAATGGACTGTATCACTAAATGTTTTACTAATTGAAACCAGATAAACACTTTCCATTTTCAAAATTTTATTATGGTGTAATAGCAGATTGATTTTTTTTTTTTTTTACTATAATGTTCCATGTCATAGAATCAGACTGGTAGAGTTGGAAGGGGCCACCAGGGTCATCAGGTCCAACCCCCTGTTCAGTGCAGGATTCACTAAATCATCCCAGACAGATATTTGTCCAGCCTTTGTTTGAACACTTCCATTGAAGGAGAACTCGCCACCTCCCGTGGCAGCCTGTTCCACTCATTGATCACCCTCACTGTCTAATCTCTAATCTGTGTCTCCTCCCTTTCAGTTTCATCCCATTGCTTCTAGTTTTTCCTTGTGTCCAACAGCAGGGTCCCACACTGATCCTGAGTATAGACCAGCTTAAGGTAGGGTCTCACACGAACGGATTTCAATTGTGGACATTGAAAGCATGAACTTTCGATTTTATTTATTTATTTTTTTCCTTCACACTCACGGATACGAATTGCATATTCCGCGAGTGGAAGAAACATCGCAGCATGCTCTATTTTGCTGCAGACTTTGCGCGGACGGTCTCCATTGAAGTCAATGAAGGCTGTAGGACCCGCAGTCCATGTGCAATTAACATTGCGTATTGGCCGCAGGTACCTGCGTCATTGCTCAGCAACAGTGCAGGAAAAACAAACATTGGAAGGAAAAACCCAAACTAGTGCGCATGACCGTCCGGGTGCTGGTACACCTTCAGTAGCTGTTGGCTCTCAGTGTGGAGAGAGGGATAAGTCGCTGCCAGACTCTTCTCCACATTAGTGCACTTCTTCTATCCCTCTCTAGGATTTGTACAGACACTTTGGGTTTGTCGCCAGAAAGCTATTTTTAGCCTGCAAACCTCTTAGCGCTGACGAGTGTTACATGGATTTGCCACCCTGCTCATATCCTTAATTACAGCTGGAGTGAGAAATATCTGCTTTGGAAATAAGTTGGCGCACACTAAAATCCTGATTGTGTGAGGATGGTACATGTAGCTTCACTATTCTATATATTCTAACCGCATCATTTAAATGGCTCGACAGAGCGAGGGGACTCCCTCGGTCACCCAAAAGATCCGGTCTGCAATGAAATTGCGAGCTGCCATTGGGTTACCATGGTAGCCTGGGTGCCCTGTATACGCACGCAGTCTTGCCATGGATACCTCATGTGTTGCCATAAAAAGCAGCGGGAAGGGGTTAATATCAGCTCATAATGTAATCTTTAGAATCGGTAATATTATGTGATCCCGCTGGTTTATGTGCCTATTCCAAAGTAAAACCGTAAAGTTTTTGCAAACTCTTTCCACCAAGCAGGGTAAAATAACTAATATACAAGGGAGTCTTCCGGCAGTTATGCCAATGCAAAAAACCGCTGACAGCTCTATGTGGGGTCAGGGGAGCGGATTGCAGGCATAGCTTTGTAAAGCGTCTTACTATGTATACACCAATAAAAATCAGGTTTTATAGATATCGCTGTTTACATAAAAGGCAAGCTATTGAAATATCATGCTGTTTACCCTTTACAGAGAACACCTTAACAAAATGCCAGGATGGCTGATTCTTTGTTGCCCTGCTTCCCCAAAAATATGGAATAAAGGGCAATCAAAAATTGTTATATAAAACGGTACCAATAAAAGCTACAGCTCACCCTGCAAAGGACAAGTCCTCATACCGCCTCAACCAAACCCTATTGGAACGGAGTGACGCAAAGCTATTTTTTAAATACACTTTTAAACGTAACAAAACCTGTTTACATTTAGTATTATCAATCTGAACCCTACTGATCGCAAAGTAAAGTCAGCAAATAATTTTTCTCTCTCAAAGGGCTCCTGCCCACGGACCGATATTTGCTGCGGATCCACACAAATACCGCCCATAGCATGTTATAGGAAATAGATTTTTCCTGCACGCTTGTGGAAACCAATTGGGGTTTCTGTAAGCAGAGGAAAAATCGCAGCATGCTTCATTTTCCTGCGGACAGCTTTCATTGAAGTCAGTGTAAGGCTGCCTGTCCACAGGCGTTGCGGTATCCTGCAGCGGATCTCCGCCGCGGGAGCCGCCCAGGAGCAGGATAGGCTGACTGTCGGAGATCCATCTGACAGGCTGACCATGAAAAATCACGGCAAATCGCAGCATGCTGCGATTTGCCAGCCAGGAGCGGAGAATCACAATGATTCTCCGCTCATGGACTGGGGAAGCGCTCTCCATAGCAACGCTATGGAGATCTTTCACTGCGTTCCCCGCAGCCGGATTATCGCCGCGGGGAACGCAATGAAAACCCGTTTGTGGATAGGCAGCCTAAGCCGTCCGATTTGCGGCCCTTTCGCAGTGTAATTGCAGAAAGGTCGCAGATTCCACAGGAAAAACATGAGTTTAAGAAAAAAAATCTGTACTGCACATGTCTGACTGTGAGCCGTGCGGACCATCTGCAGTTCAGATACAAGTAAAACCAGCAGATATTGAAAGCAATGGGAGATGTTGCAGTAGGATAGAACAGGCTGCGGTGTTTTCCGCATTGGAGCGCCATGCAGGTGAACATCGCTCATGTGTACGACCCCATTCAAATGAATGTGGTTCAGATTTGAGCGTCTTGGATGAGAAAAATCACACGTGTGAAAGCGGCCTAATAGTAGGGGGCCTTCACACTGGCAAGAAAATCATGTGATTTTTCTCGGCATGCCAGAGTGATTGAAAACACATGATTATGATGCCAATGATTTTTAATGCTTTCATTCTCTTTTGCGATATTTTCGCGATGTTGCATGAAAAAACAAAACAAAACGCAGCATGTCCTATCTTTTTGCAATATCGCCCATTGTTTTCAATGTAGCAGCACCAGCCCTGTTAAAAACAATAGAACACCAGGATTCCCTGCCGTGCTTGACAGCCATGCTGAGGGATTCCTTCAGCCCATGGGGAATCCCTTCAGCTGCGGCAGTGGTTTCACATGGATTCCGAGAGTGGTATCGGACTGTGAATCACAGCCCGATATTGCCCTCGCCAGTGTGAAGCTGCTGATCTACCAACCGCTGTAGTGGTGTCCGGACAGGATATTCTGAGCAAATGAACGTCCAGGAACTGCGGTCGGCATAGCACCATATGGATCACATGACCGGAGCCAGCTCATGTGATCCGCGTTGCTGTGCTGACCTCACGTCCTAGATGTTGCTTTCCTCAGCACAACCTGTCGGGACACCACAACAGTGGCGAGTATAGCGGGGACCTAGACCCTCCGTCGGAGCCCCTGACAATCTCTCACGGGGGCTCAAGGGCTCTGCAGATCACAGTTTGAGAAAGCCTTCTCTAGAGACAATCTGTACAATGCTTTTATAGCTAATGACTTGTATATCATAGCCACCTTATATGTGATAGATCAGTTCATCCCCCATACACCTTCATCACCTGTAAGATGTGCTGCCAACAACAATGATTTTTGTGGTAGTACAGAAAATCGGTTCAGCCAAGAAGTAAGTGTTTGGCCATCTGTTGGCTGATGGCTGCCCTGTGTACAAGGGGTAGTGATTGGGAATTATACCATACAGATGTTCGTTTGGCCTTTAGAATTGAATATATTGAGCACTCTATCTCACGGTGTCCAGTGCTACTTGTATGTACCGCACTAGATTATATATATTAGAAATATAATTTTTTTTTTTTTATATAGATTGAGTTTGACACATCCAATAGAAACTCAGCATGCAGCAGCAGATTCCACATTGTTTGATTCTGAGTTTGAATTATTTTTTTTTCAAATTGTATGGTCATTTGCACTAGTTACTAACTAATCACATAGACATTAAACTCTTTTAAAGCGCAAAAAACCCCAAACAAAATGGGTGATACAAATTAACCAAGATACTGAAAAATACTCATTTTTTTTATCCTCGATCTGTTCTTATTTTCTGAATTTAAATTTTTTTTTCTTCGGTATGTGATTATGGGGACATCATTCTGCCCAGAGCTGCTCCCCCACTCTCTTAACAGCGGTTTTGGTGCCTAAGGCCTCCTTCCCACGAGCGTGACGGGCTCCGCCGCGTAATATTCCGCAGTGAAGCCCGTCACGGCGCCCCCCAGAGACCCCATACTTACCAGCGGAAGATCGCGTGAAGACGCTTCCCCGCCCACCGCCGTCGCGTCATGTGACACGCCCACCGCGTCACATGACGCGGCCGGCTGTGTCACGTGACGCGCCGGCCGCGTCATATGACGCGCGGCGGTAGGCGGGGAAGCGTTTTTTCACGTTATCTTCCGCTGGTTGCAGCGGGAGATAGCGTGAACGGACGGCTTCCATTGACTGCAATGGAAGCCGTCAGCGCGTACACCCGCAGCAAATAGAACATGCTGCGGGTGAGCGGGAGATTTCACGGTGCGTAATTCCGCGGTGGAATTACGCATCGTGAGCATTGTGCTATTAGGTTCAATAGAACCTAATAGCAGGGTGCAACGCAGGGGATTTTTGCCGCGGATTTACGCGGAGTAAATCCGTTCGTGGGAAGGAGGCCTTAATAACGCAACCCCCCCCCCCCCCACCCCTTAAAAATAAAAAAAAATTAAAATGACCTTAATGAAAGACATATACACATATTTTTAAGATTATTTAATCCAAAAAAGGAATAAATTAACATTAATATAATAATGTGCCACCACTTGTGGTCACCACCCACCCTTATGCCTTCTTTTATTCACCTCAGCCAATCCGTCTGCTTAAACTTTGTTTTAGTTGAGAAGGTTGTGGCAGCGGACCAGGAGGACTCAATGCCTCGCAGGCCATACAATGGAGCATATCACATAAGCCAATGAGCATTTCTCTTTAAATCGAAGCTCTCATTAGTGCAGTCACTCAGCCAATGAGTGCTTCTGATGTTAGGAAAAGGAAAGCACTTATTGGCCAAGGAAGCAGGGCATTAGTAAATCTCGCTATCCCTCCCAGGCCCCGCTTGAGCTGCCAGTATCTGCACTGCACCCCAACATCGCCACGTTCAGGGAATTGCTTGAGGGTGAGATAACGGGGTGCCATAGCAGCCAGGGGCCTTCTGAAAGCCACCAGGGCTGCCATTACAGAATGCCTATGATAGATTGCCTGTCAAATCGCAGTATAATGTAAGCATAGCAAGTTCAGATTCCCTATGAGGACTGCAAAAAAAAATATGTAAAAATCAGTTTAAAACAATTTTTTGTATTATTAAACAAAAATAAAAGTAAGAAAAAAAATCTTTTGCCATATTTATGATTTAAAGAAAAATCTCTATCTCTGTGTCCATAAAAGTCAGAATACTCCGCATGGAGTATTCATTACTAGGCCTGGTGTTTCTTCAGTCAACTAATGGCCACCAAGTGGTAAACTTTCTTTTCTCTTGTATTATTATTATTATTATTTTTTTAACACCGGACATTACTATTGCCCAATTATAATTGGATCTGAATATGATTTTTCTGGCTATAATGACTAAAATCAAGCGATTTAATATCAGACATTTCATAATTTTCATTCATTGTTATTGTTGCATTTATTCTGCCTTTCTGCAGTCAAATTGTCCAATTATAATTGTTCTCAATGACTTTTACAATTTCTCTGCAGGCCTATGGATCCGGCTGTGATATTGTTGTACTAGCACATGACTTTGAGTGCGTTCAGATCATTCCTGGTGCTAAACATGGAAATATCCAAGTCAGCTGTGTGGAGTGTTCACAACAGCAAGGCCGGGTAATATTTTCATTTTTTCTATTCTGAATATCATTACACCACGTAATATATGTTGCATGTTGGTAAATACCTTGTTCATTAGCGCGATATCGGACTTAATTTCACAGCCCGATATCACGCTCACCCATGTGGAGGTTGCCTAATTCACACTGTGCAGAAAACACTGTAGATTTGCTTTCATGCGGTTCCTGGCATATAATCCAGCGGATGGTTCCAGTCTCCACAGGACACACATTTCCAACCGGCATGAAATGCTAAATGAAATGATCTCACATAGTGCAGTATATTCCAAACTGTCTTTTGCATAAATTTATGAATCCTACTCAGACATGTGAATTAAAAGGCACTTCAGTAAAACAGGCTTCACACCACCAGTACCCAGGGTTTCGCCAACAGGCTTCCACCGGGGGCATGGTGGCCAGCAACATCCATGATCATTAAATACCCCACACTTAAAATGTATAAACACATAATAAAATCAACAACCATTTCTAAACGTACTAGCATCAGTGTTTCTGCTGACTTACTAATATATTATAGTGAAAGGGATTGGAGTTGGTCACAGGTCCTAAACCAGCAGAGTCGGACAGCAGCCGCGTTGCTTACAGGACCTGTAATGATGTCACCGTCATGTAATCAGTCACCAGGGCTCTGAGCTCTGCCCCAGATCACATGATGGTGACATCATCACATGTAACGCAGTCACTCACAGACAGGTGGTCATTAGTATTTTGATTTAAAAAAACAACTCTCTCTAATACACCAATTAAAATATTTAAAAAACAGCACATTTAAAGTTCAATTTTTAAAATGCAAGCCCAATAATGATCCTCAATGAAAACTACACATGAATCCCCATTCATAAACAATCAATGGGTCACATGGTACAAATTCTCCAATAAATAAACTACAGCCATCTGTCCATTAACAGAAAGCTCACAGATCACAGTCTCATTAATCCAATATAATACTGTGACATACTGGTTTTATTTTAGAAGGCACTTTAATTCAGACTCTGCATATAACCTTGCGGGGCTCGGGGTATGCAGATTAGAAATCTTCACGTTTACTTATTTTATTGAAATAATCCTCTCCGTCAAGGCTTTCTCCCCAATTCTACACCGTGAAATTTTAGACCTCTTGAATTTTTATTATGCTTCTCCAAAAACTGCACTGAAACAGTATTGTCTACCTGTGTCTTCTCTTATGTTGTTGCAGTGCCACGCAATACCTCTAATTTTCTACATGTCCTTCCAAAATGCCTCAAGCTGTAAGGGTAGCATATATATTACCCCAGGTAATAAAATCCTGGATATCAAAGAGTTTATTGTTGTTTATACCATAAAAAACATCAGTATGATTTCACCCTCTACTATAGGGCTAGCATCTCCAACAGTATACTAGATATACTAAAACACAAAGCCTCGAAGTTGTGGGTGGAGGGCTACTACAGGCGGCTGCCTGGATCCCCTCTAAACTGATTAAGGCTCTACCTATCCAGTCCCCATTCTGTGTCCAACTTCTGGAGAACTGGACAAGCTTTGCAGCTTCAAAGGGCCTAGTAGGAACACCGGGCCCACTCACACCCCTAACCTTCAACCCTCAATTCGAGACCACCTTTCGGGGCGTTCCTATTCTGACGTTACCAAATGTGATGTCGGAAACAGGCCTAAAGTGGACGCAGGAGATTCTGAGAGACAGCGAGATCAAACCAGGGATGTGGCTGCAATACTTTCAGTTGAGGAGTTTTGTGAACATAGTGACACCACGAGGCAGTGAGCTAAAACCCCTAACAGAGTTTGAATGCCTATATCAGTGATGGCGAACCTTTTAGAGACCGAGTGGCCAAACTGCAACCAAAAACTTACTTATTTATCGCAAAGTGCCAACACGCCAGGGGACGGGGCTTATCACCACGTATGATTTTACCTCCGTCATTCTAAAAAGGACAGGATTGTTTCAAAATACACAGTGTGCAGATTCTGACTGCCTTTTGGATGCGGAAATAGTGCAGAATGTCCTCAGTGGAAATTTCTGTGGAAAATTCTGCAGCATTGCCGCATGCAAAAAGCAGTCAAAATCTGCACGCTGCCCATTTTGAAACAGCCCTGCCCAGAGGTAATAGTGACATCCGACAACTGCCCCAGTAGTAATAGTGACACCCCACAGCGGCCCCAGTAGTAATAGTGACACCCCACAGCGGCCCTAGTAGTAATAGTGACACACCACAGCGGCCCTAGTAGTAATAGTGACACCCCACAGCGACCCCTGTAGTAATAGTGACACCCCACAGCGGCCCCTGTAGTAATGGTGCCCACCTGAGACCCATATACTTACCCCCTCCTCCTCATGGAAGTGCCGCTGCTCCTCTGCTTGGCGCTGCTAGCAGCACTGATCCCAGGTGCATGCTGTGACGTCAGTGTGCTGCTCGACCGCCTCCTCCCCCCTGCTCTTGCAGAACCAAGTTGAAGATGTCAGGGGAGGGAGGAAGAGGACCCCGGCTGCACACTGACGTCACGGTCTGCGCCAGGATCAGCGCCACTAGCAGCGCCACTGCTGTGAATACTGGCAGGGTAGCCGTGGTCCTTACCGGTATTCACTAACGTGGTGAGCAGCTGATGGAGCGTGCCAGCAGGGAGGGCTCTGCGTGCCGCCTCTGGCACGCGTGCCATAGGTTTACCACCTCTGGCCTATATCTTTCAACCACGCCCCTTAAACATATGATTTCCAGACTGTACGGGATGCTGCTGTCCCGGGAGACGGAGGGCGAAGACCCTGAGTACGTGGGGACCTGGGAAAAAGAACTGGATTAGAAGCTTCTCGTCTGAAAGCTGGAGCAGAGCCTGGCTCCTGACACACAAACTCTCCTCGGCGGGTAGAGTCCAGGACCTAAACTTTAGAATATTGTCCAGGTGGTACAGAACACTGGATCGGCTCCAGAGGATGTTCCTCCAGATCTCCCCCACCTGCTGGAGATGTAATGACAGTAGAGGCACAATGTTACATATCTGGTGGGGGTGTCCTCAGGTGTCGAACTTATGGAGGGAGGTGATAGAGCTATACAATCATGTCTTGCATGGAGAGGTGTCTCCTACCCCAGAACTAGCCCTTCTCTCCATGCTACCAGGATCGCTAAGCAAAATCAAGAAGGGCCTCCTCAGAAGATTCTTCATCATTGCAGTTAGGAGGATTATCCCGAGGCTGTGGCGCTCCAGCGTTGCCCCAACCTGCGTAATGGGGGTTGAGGAGATTCACACCCTAATGCACTTCGAGGAGCTGGGAGCAGATGGGCCGGAAGCTTGGGAGGAGTATTATCATACATGGCAGACCTGGATAACTTTTAGGTCTTCAGACGCGCTGGGAAGGTGGCTAGAAACAGGTACCCTCTAAAAAGGAAAAGCGAGCCCTGGAGAATAGACCAGGGGAGCGTCGACACTTCCAAGGACCACTGGTTCCTCCCACTCCTACATCCCTTGTGTGTCCAACCCTGGGGGTGACCCCCCCCACACACACACACACACATTTTTGGTGTACAAATTGTCCGGGAGTTTGTTATATGTTTGATGTTTACATGTTTGTTTGCTTTGACTCCAATCTTGAATCTCGCCTTGGTCAAGTAAGAAGGAAAGTGAGTAGGAAGCAAGCGAAGGAATTAAGCTAAATGAGAAAGAACTAGATAATTAGGTCCAACAGTTGGAAAATCAAATAGATATAACTTAACCCAGTACAGAGAGATTTTTTAACCAGGTTCAGTGGGAGTGCACTGAACAAGGCTGTCCTCTAGGTAACAAAGTATAAAGTTTAAGGGTTGGTGATATGTGGGAAACAGCTAAAAGGTTGAACTACCAGACTTTGGAAGCCGACCCAGAAGATACTCGTACTGTCCTACCAATATATTGCCATTGAACTCAATGTACAGAATATAGTTCACGACTACCCTTCCCCCCCCCCCCATCACCATCCCTACCCAACTCCTCCTCACCCCCTCCCTGTTAACCCTTCTTCATTTTGTTAATGTATATTTGTTTATTAAAAATGCTCAATAAAACATTTTGAACCAAAAAAAAACATCAGTATCAGAAATCTTTCCGCCCAGTCATATTTAGGCCGGTTGCACATGGCCGAGAAAATCGCGCGAGAGCAATGTTTTTCTACATGGCATCGCGATGCTATGCAGGAAACAAATCGCAGCATGTTCTATCTTCCTGCGATATCGCCCATTTGCCGGCCCCATTGGAAGCAATGGGAGAACTCCACGATCCTCTGCTGCGGCTGTGACAGCCGCTGCTGGGATGAAGGGAATCCCCGCAATGATGTGAGGCTGCATCACTGGGGCTTTCACTTGGATGGCGAGGGCCGATATCAGACCAAGATTCACGGCCCGATATTATCCTTGCCTGTGTGAAACTAGTCTTACACTTAAAACATGTGAAAAACTCTTTTCTATTTGTTTTTTGAGTATCTCTTGGTGTAATGGAACCGTAAACTAACGGATCTTTAATAGTACTTCTACGATGTCCCATAAATGGTTTCTCAGTAAGGTACTTCCCTATATGTCAGCATTTGTGATACTGATGTTTTTATGGAGTAATTGACAATAAACCCTTTGATATCAAGGACAGTGCGATAGTGTGGGTGTTATATATATTGGAGTGCCCTTTACGGGTTGAGGTATACTAGAAGGAAATCGAAGACTCATATCGCGGAGCACTGCAAAAACCTAAGAGAAGGCAAGGAGGCCATAGTGTTTTCGCACATTTTTTGAAGAGGCATAATAAAAATCTGGTGTAAAATTCTGTGGTATGGAACTGAGGAGAGAACATTGGCAGGGAGACGATAAACTTCAGTAAACGTGAAGGGTGTTGTATTTTTACTCTGAATACTACAGGGTTAAATGCGGAGTTTGAATTAAAGTGCTTCCGAAAATAAAAGCTGTATGTCTTAGTATTACATTGGATTAATGGGACTGTGAGCTCTCTGGTAATGGACAGATGGGACTGTTTTTATTGAAGGATTTGTTACATGTGACCCACAGATTTTTATGAATGGGGATCTATGTGTAGGGAGTTTGTGGGGTTTGTACCATGTAACCCATTAATATTTTTATGAATGGGGATTCATGTGTAGTTTTATTTGAGGATAATTATTGGGTTTGGGCATTTAAATTAAATTTTTAATGTGCTGATTTTTGATATTTGAATTGATGTGGATTAGAAAGAGTTTTCTTTATAAGTTTAGAAATGGTTGTTGATTTTATTATACGTTCATGCATTTTAAGTGTGGGGTATTTAACAATCATGGATGTAGCTGAGCATTATGCCCCGGAAGAAGCCTGCAGTGTCTTTTAATTCACATGTCTGTGAGTATGATTCATAAAGTTATGTGGATGCAGCTTTGGAATATATTGCACTATGTGAAATCCTTTCATTTAGCATTTCATGCCGGTTGGAAATCTGCGTCCTGTGGAGACTGGAACCATCCGCTGGATTATATGCCAGCATCCACATGGACCCCATTCTGCACCGTGTGAATTAGGAGGAATCCTTGGATTGCCTGCTTCCTCTTTATATCCCTCGTCAGAGCAGTGAGAGATTCTGCCATGTGTTGCTGAGTATTTGACTCCGTTCTGTTAATCACCGGCTCTGTGGGATTTATTCATGCACTTTTATTGAAAACTAAAGATACTCAATAGCTGCGTGTCCATGATAGAAACAGAAACAGAAGCAGAAAGACAAGAAAAATCCATCCATATTCCCTTTTTTGGCTTGACATCATATTGTCAGTGGATTCAAAACAATTATAATCTAATATCAATGACGGCAAAACATGATATCCACAAATATGTACATGCATGCAATAAACAGAACTGAACTTTTTAGTAAATTGTTTTCTATCTTCCAGATTGCTGCTTCTTATGGAAACACTGTTTGCATTTTTGAACCACTAGCTACAACTAACTCCTACAAAAGAAACAGTGTAAGTAGTAATATCTTGTGTCTGTGTCATTCTTGCAACACGGGTAGCATTTGGCCTAATGCAGACGGGCGGATTTGCACTGCGGGATCCAGAGCTCCGGATCCCGCAGCAAATACAGCCCATAGGACATGCATTGAAAAATTCATTTCCTTGCCCACGAGCGGAAATCAACTGCGATATTCCGCTAGCGGGATGGAAAGCGCAGCACGTCCTATTTCAGTGTAAGCCTCGCACTGCCGCGTCATCGCTGACACACCAGCCCTGCACTGTGCATGTGCGGTTGTGTGCCAGCTGGCACAACCACAGCACAAAGTCAAGACGCCAGACAGGTAAGCCGGAGGTTGCTGCAGGGGCACATGGTAGCATCCCGCTGCGAAAATTTCGCAGTCGGAATCCAATCCAGCCGTCTGCATTCGGCCTTTATTGTACATTTTTAAAACTTTTGATAGAAAAGACTATAGTAAATGACTAGGTGAAAGAGTTATAGTACTTGGCACCAAGATATCCTGGTAGAAGATGGAATAGCGTTACCATCCAACTCTCATTCATACTGTTAACCAGTGATGGATGCGGCCCTTTTTGTTTCCATTTTTGTTTTTTTTTCTCCTACCCACTAGCTGTCTGAGGGCTTGTTTTTTGTTGGGGAGATGTGTTTTTTTTGTGAGTTTTGTTGGGATGGTTCTAAGTTGAGTAAAATGGAAAAAAAAACAACGAAATTTCGCCATCTTTTGAGGAGGGTCTTGTTTCTACAGTGTACTCACTACCGCAATAATGACATAACTTTATTCTGTGGGTCAGTACGATTAGTACGATACCAAATTTTATATAGGTTTTTTTTTCTTCTACTTTTTAAAATATAAAACATCTTTGGAACAAAATAAAATAATGTTCTGCTGCCATCATCTGACAGCCATAACTTTATTTTTCCATTGCCATAGTTGTGTGAGGGCTCATTGTTTATGTAGATTTTTAAAATTATAAATATGGCAAAAGGAGGTTTTTGTTTTTTTTTAACTTTTATTTGTTGCACGCTTTCGAACTCAAGTTTTCCAAATCAGGCTAACCAATCTATATAAGTGACAGACCGCTGAAATCGGTGTCACTATACTGTAGTGCCTGCAGCTTTAAGCCACACCCTTAGTCATTCCCCAGCCAAAAATGGAAACGATTACCAGGAGGTTGACCTTTGTGTCCTCTGCTGGACTCAGCAGCAGAGCTCCATCATTATTACAGGTCTTCATATTTTCAGCAGGTTTTGAACATTGTCTTAAAACTAAAGGGAACATAACCTTTTTTTTTATTGTAGTTAAAAGGGGTTATCTTGAGTTAAGGAATCCCCTATCACCAGTTCCTCAGGCCTTAAAATATCAGCAGTTGCTCGCCTCTTCCCTCTCCCCCTATGCCACCGGCTTCGATCTTCTGGTAATGTCACTTTGCAGACTGTCATCTACATATAAGCTGCAGCAGCCAATGACAGCGCTCAGCGATTATAGCTGAGCGCTGTCATTGGCTGCTTGCTGTAGCGGGTTTATGGGACATCACAGCAGCCTGTAAACAGAGATAGTAGCAGAAAGACGTGAGCAACCGCTGGATTGTTATTTTAACACATGCGGGAACTGGTGACGGGTTTCCTTAGCTCGGGCAACCCCTTTAACTTACAAACCTGGTAACTAAGCTGAATGCATGAGTTTCTTATTGCTATTATGTCCATTAGCCTGTTTTCACTGAAAAATAAAACCTACCTCAGTCATCTAAACTTTACATATAAATTTTAATATATATAATTTTATTTA
Organism: Eleutherodactylus coqui; assembly: GCF_035609145.1. Lineage (NCBI taxonomy): Eukaryota > Metazoa > Chordata > Amphibia > Anura > Eleutherodactylidae > Eleutherodactylus > Eleutherodactylus coqui. The sequence continues at coordinate 231,199,232 of NC_089838.1, read as the reverse complement.
TTTTCTAGCAACTTAAATATCAGTGGATTAGGATGGGCCAGTTTTTCCTCAGTTCAGTGACCTACAATTTGGCTTGGGATCCACAAGGTAAGTAAGTCACTATGCTTATTGAGATTAGTGGCTGAACTTTAGCATTTGGATGTGTTGCTTTTTCTTGAACTAGTATTACTAGTTCTTCTTTCAGTTTTTACCTCCCGCCCCTTCCCCTATTGTTTACGCTGAACAAATCTAAATGCTGCTCTATAGTTACCAGAGTTTAGTTTTATGGTATGTCGGGTTGTACTGCACTTTGATCTAGTCGTCATCTCGGCAGCCCTGTATTTTTAGTACGGGCTGATGTAATGGCCCTGCCATGTTTCTGCTGGCTGGCCATTGTAAACATAAACAAAAAGATCATCCGTAAAGTTCTTATTCTGAGGTGGGAGCCCTATATTCCTGGGTCAATGGGACAACCCTTCGGCTGACATCGGAGATAGCCTTATTATCAATGTTTCCCGGGTCCATATCCAACGCCAAAAAATCACTACTAAGGTTCTTCATCTTAGCCACCCGACATGTGATCCCGAGGAAATGGAAGGCCCAGTCAGCCCCCTCTAGACTAATGTGGCTTGAAACAATAGATCGGTTAGGTTATATGGAAGAACTATGTGCCAGAGATGAAATCAGATACAATAAATACATAGCAATTTGGAGTGCCTGGACCTCAAAGAGAGGGACAATGGAGATATCCAACTGGATCCGAACGGGGTCTATTCCACCCCCGAGGAGCCATTCCACCCTTGTGTAGAGGGACCTGGACGGTACTAGCCGCGTGGACAGGGTTAGGCAGGATGACCCTACACCCCCCCCCCCTTTCTTTTCATTCCTAACTCAACTCTATTATTATCTGACCTTTTTGCTCTTTCTCTTCTCGTCCTAATGCACCCCGGGTCTCTCCTGGAGGAGCATGGGACCACTCAAACAATTTATTAGTTAAAGTTGAAAATTGGAGTTGGTTCTTTAAGATATGTTAGCCTACAACAGATGTCCGAAACCAAGAACCCAGCATAAAGAAGTTTTATTCAATCTTGCACAAATAAACTAAACATAGCGAAAGTTGTAAGTTGGCCTGGATTGTAGGCCTATGTTGATATATGCTGTATACGTTAAACAAAATAAATAAATATATTTTGAACCATAAAGTTCTTATTCTTTAATTTCATTTTAAAGTCATTCATTTAGGTCCATGATCTAGGAAGCCAAGAAGTGACTTAGTTTCCTTCTCGTATGGCACTATATTATTGATACTGCTGGAGTGCGTATAGCTTGCTATATATGTGCTGTACAGGAATGGGTGTGGGTAATTTGACAGATGTTATTTTTAAGGGGTTTTCAAAGGTAAATTATATATATATTTTTTTTCAATCAGCAGGCCACACAGAAAAATAATAAAACCGCTAATATTCACCTGTCCTGGAGTCCTGCAGCTCCAGCGTCACATCTACTGTTCTTTGCATCAACGCTCTTGTTTACAAGCTGCAGTCAGTCTATGCAGGTGACTGCAGCTTGTAAACCAAGCATTGGATGGGAGAACAGCAGATGAGGTGTTGGATATGTGGCTGAAACAGGTTAGTATAGGCTATTTTATTATTTTTCTACAGCTGGTTAAGAAAAATTAAAGGGGCTTGCCACTAAAGTCTGTTATCTTCCTTCCAATGGATGGGAATAACTTGCTGATCGGTCGGGATCCAACTGCAGTGAGCACTGGCATAGCTTTTGGGGATGCGGTTGCACTCTGGTCCAAGAGCCTTAGGCCTCTCTTCTCCATATAGGGAGCCCAGTACTATGAATAAAGCATTATAGTTGGGGGCCCTGTTACAGATTTAGCATGAGGGCCGAGGAGCTTTAAGTTACACCTCTGGCTGTGACCCCTACCGATCTAGAGAAAGCAACCCCTGTGCTTATCAAAGTGGGCAGCGGAGTATGAGCATGTGTGTCTCCACTTCATTCACCTGAGAATGGACCACAGGAGATGGCCAAGTTCCTAAACCTTGCTATCTTCGGCAGTCCCATTGAAGTGAATGAAGCACAGGTGTGCATGCATTTCCACTGCTACCCACGCTTTATTACCTGACGGAGCTACGTTGTTTGGATTGGTGGGGTCCTAGTGGTCGGAACCCCACCGATCAGAGGATAACTTGCTGTAGTGGGACTTCTCATTTAAATTATAAAGCCTACTTTAATATAGGTTTCTTATGGTTTGGTGTATTGCAAATGTGGATGGGATTGCAAAGCAGAAATGAAGGCATTTAATGATCAGCTCAATGTGAGTGTCTATGTATGTGTGTATAATATATATGTACCCACAATGCTATTATATTAAATGAAATTGTTTAACCATTGTATGAACCATTTGTCATTTTCCAAATCCAGGAGTTATAAAGAAGTTATCTTCTCTATATTCTTGAATAATCTGCAGGTAACAGACTGCTGACAGCCACTGAATACTTACAATTATGGGCACCACCTTCCAGTGATATTCTAGAAGAGGATGAGGATGATCTTGACAGAGACGTCATAGAGGATAAAGTTCAACCTGCCCTGAATGACTGGAACTGTATCTGGCAATGCAAGTAAGTTGAGAAGAGACTTTGGTCATGCTGCAGCAGTTCTGAACACGTTCTAAAATTACAAACATAATTTCTTATGTGGCATAACATGTTGAAATTATTTTTTTGGACTTCGCTTAATCCGTTTCTATTGGGCGATTTTAAAACTTACTGTACCGAGTTACGTAATAAAAAAGTAGTCTTAAGGCGGAAGACAAGATATCTGTATGCAACTAAAACAATATACTAAATAATATTCTGTACAATTATGTAATTTACTAGTCAGTATTAGTCCAACAAGATATGTGGGGCAATTCTAAACAACTTGTGAAACCAAATAGGTTAGGAGTGTACAACTGGATCCCAATAGGGATTTGTGTGTTGGAACAGTAAGGAGCATAAATTGCAGACTGCACTGTGTAGTCTAGGGTCCTATAGTAATGTCATTGCAAGAAGAGGCAGTGGGCTTCCAACTCTATTTGGGGGGAAGATGTTATCTCATGGAGGACGGAAAGCCAGCTATGAATAAAATATGTTAATAGATATAATATGCATGATGTGACTGGAGGCAAAAATGAGAACAGTAGTATAAAAAATAGATGTAATTCAGCTAGTGTTTCCAGAGAGCCGAGGGCAACTCTTCAGTGGGGAGATGAAAGATGCCATTTGTGAAGATCTATGACTCTCTCTAGATCCGTCAGATAGAATGCCATAGTCCATCAGATGGAAGGACTTCAGCCACTTCATTGTTTTGGAGGAAGACTTGTAGACCAGAAGAGGAATGCAAAGTAATCAGATGACCATCTATCATGGCCTGCAGGAAAAATGGAAATCCATATATAATTGGAATTTGGCTGTAAGTGAGCTAAAGAGCTTGTATTGAGAGAGTCCAATATGAAAGGTCAGGGAGAAGTTGAAGATAGTGACCCTGATATTCTTGAGGTTCTTGGTTATGTAAATTTCTAAGTAAGGCAGATCTATCTGTCATCCTGGAGATTTTGCATTATTCAATGGTTGATCTTGTGGTTGGTCAAGTTCAGTGAAAAATATGGAGGATAAAACTCTCACCAGTTCTTGGTCTGGTATGAAATCCACCAGGTATTTTAACTGTTTAGGTGTGTTTTTAATTGTTCCGCTAACCTAGAGGTGGAGAATGAAGTGTGCATAATGTGCATTGAATTCATAAGCTACTAAGCTATCATGCATTACATGCCCAGATTCTGGTGGAATCTATCACAGGAGATAAATAATATGGGGTATATGTGTGCACCTTTAAAGTAGTCAGTAAATGAAATAAGCGAGTCTGTGTGTATGGAAGAAGGATAAAAAAAATAGTGCAGTGTAAGGCCTTACTTAGTCAGACGGGCGTTTTTTCGCGCGATTTGCGGATCGCATGACGGATGCGCATCCGCAAATCGCGTGACCAGTGCGCGCAAGTCGCCCGCAAATCGCCCGAAAATCTGCTCCTAGCCGCGTTTCATTAGAAACGGGCCGGAGCTGTCCAGCGCATTGCATTCAATGGAGACGGCAATAGAGCCGGCTCCATTTAAAGCAATGCGCTGCGGGCGAGCCCTGGATGAATTGTCGGTAAGGGCTTAAATATATAAGCCCTTCCCTGCAATTCATCCTAAAATGTGTTAAAATAAAAAAAAATTGTATACTCTCTCCCGGCAGCCGGAGCTCCGCGCGGCCGTCCTGCAGTGGGTGTGAAGGGGGTGTGAGTCAGACCTGCCCCCTGATTGGCTCAGCGCTGAGCCAATCAGAGGCATGCCTCACTCACACCCATTCATGAATTCATGAATGGATGTGAGTCAGACCTGCCCCTGATTGGCTCAGAGCTGAGAGGCAGCAGTCACTCACCCATTCATGAATTCATGAATGGGTGTGTGAGTGTTTTCAGCCTCTGATTGGTCAGGGCTGTGACCAATCAGAGGCAGATCATTCAGCAGGCGGGGATTTTAAAGCCCCGCCGGCTGAATAGTGCCAAGAAGCAGTTCAGGAGAACTGACAGCGGCCGCGGCTGGACTCCGGCTGCAGCGGAAAGGTGAGTATACAATTTTTTTTTTATTTTAACACATTTTAGGATGAATTGCAGGGAAGGGCTTATATATTTAAGCCCTTCCCGACAATTCACCCCGCGCACGCCGGCAGCCCATTGCTTTCAATGGAGCGGCTGTATTGCCGCTCCATTGAATTCAATGGGCAAACATCGTTCTTCTCTGCCACAGCTGTTACAGCTGTTACAGCTGTGGCAGAGAAGAATGATTTGTCTTTTATATGTTCTCAATGGGGTCGGCGCTGCTGCCGCCGGCCCCATTGAGCGCATATAGAGAAGAGAACAGGAATCGCAGATCGCAGATAGGTGCGATCTGCGTTTTTTTTTTTTGTTCTATAATTTATCGGACGAGCGCATAAAAAGCGCTCATGTGTCCGATACCATTGCAAAGCAATGGTTTTATAAAATCGCCGGACGCATGCGCAAATCGCGGCTAAAAACGCCCGTCTGACTAAGGCCTAAGATAGTATAATGGGTATGTATTACCAATTGTACTCTGTTTACACAGCTATATGAAAAGTATCCTGCTTAGGCCCAATGTACATCAGCGTATTTGCATTGCGGAATCCGGAGCGGACGTCCGCTCCTGGATTTCGCAGCAAATGCTGCCCATAGGTGCACTATGCACAATTGCTTTTCCTATTCATGAGCAGAAATCAATTGTGATTTTATTTTATTTTTTTTCCGCTCATGGAGGTAAAGTGGCAGCATGTTCTATTTATGCGCAGATTCTGTGCAGAAAGCTTCCATTGAAGTCAACGGAAGCCTCCGGTGCAGATTCCGTGCGGATGGATTCCATTGAAGTCAATGGAAACCGTCCGATCCGCAGCTGTAATTGCGGACAGGCCGCGGAATCCGCATCATCGCCTAGCAATGGCGCGGCGTCATCTGTACCGCCACATCCGCAAGACTGATCTGGACAGATATGCAGGGATCACCGGCCGGGCATCAGGTCGGATTCCGCTGCAGGATCCCGCATGCAGAATCCGACCGGGCCATGTGCATTTGGCCTTAAATAGCAAGTAGTAAAGTAATGCCTTTTAGAGTAATGGTTGCATTTGTTCAGCCATATTACTAGAATCTGGTAGTAATGATGCTTTAAATATCATATATTTATTATTCAGTTCCTGGCCAAAAGTAGAGAATCAGCCTGCCACAATTCTAGATCTCAGTTGAACCTCCTTTCCAACTTTTTGTCCTTCTAGAACCTCCCCAGTCCTCTTGTAAGTCTTATTAATGTAAAGTGTAAATGTCACTGTTGACTTCATGGTTGAACTGAACACTTGTCATATCCTACATAAGGTGGCACATTTAGTGCATTGCTATATTTAAGTTACATACTTTAAAGTGTAACTGTCACTTATGTTACTGTACAGAACAGTGATTAATGTTTAATTAGCCTAGTCTGTGCATTTTAGCAGAAAAAAAGCCCTTTGAACTACTTCGGCTATTCCTATTGACCTATGCAGCTGAGGCGCATTACTAAGCGAAATCCACCTTCAGCTAGCTGCGTAGGCATAGTGAATACAGGGGACCTTTGTGCTTCACTTTGCCTGCATTCTCAACTGCAGCTTTGCACATATTATAGTCTTGTAATAATTGCTGCTGATCATTCTATAATTAATCTACTTATCCCCACAGTAGTTCATCTAATCCTACTGCATCGCCTTGGGCACTGTGTGAGGAGAAGCTGTCCTGCGCTGCATATGGCTTCTCCTCCTCACATTGTGCTCGCTCCATGCCGAGTCCTGATACACAATTCTCACCGATGCACTAAGACACTGACAGAGTACAGGACATTGATGAGCAGAGGTTCATGTAGTCACTCTTCCCTATTCAACTAGCTAAAGACTAATTTTGCTCATCGGCCGCATGGTTCAATAGGGGTAGGTGCAGCATTTCAAGGGGCTTTTTCTACTAAAAATACATAGAAAAATTAAACATTGAAAAAATGCTTGGAATCATCTGCTCTGTCCATTAAGAAAATGTAAATGACAATTGCACTTTAAACTGAAAACTAATTATCACAGGATTGGAAGAGTGAGTGTTTATAGAAATATAAAGCATTCCTCTATGATTTCTGTACAAGGTGCTACTTTGTGTACTCTTGATACAATCTCAGAACAAATGTATCTTTTTACTGCTACACTAAAAGGCTTGTACATTGCTACAGTGAATCTATATTGAGCTGTCCTTGTGTTTACATGGTGGGTTTCATAATTTACTGAGTCAGAAGAGTTTCCTTCCTCTAAGCTTGACGCTTCACTTCCCCAGAACATGCATAGGTCATGAGGCTAGATGGAGTAAGCCTAGAACGAGTAGCGTAGGAACTGCATGCTTGATGCCATCTCCTGTTGCGCTTTCCTACAGGTATGCATTGCAATAGTGGAATTGAGTAAAACCTACCAAAACTTCAAATTTTAGGATAAATATTGTATATGGGTAAGAACTGGGGCCAATTTATCAGAGAGCCTTTCTTACTATGGAAAGTAACTACAAGCCATTTTTGTTTATGATCCACTGTATATTTGACCTTATACTGCACCGCTCTAATATAATTTGCCATCTATCATTTAGGTTGTAGCATAAATGATTAATAACCGACTATAACCAGCGAGTTCTCTTTATTTATTGATCTAATTTACATATGTTGCAAAACGGCAGACCATGGCAATGAATATTTAATGTCTCTTTGCTCACAGAACTGCAGTGCCTGTGCTTTTGATGAAATGGTCCCCAGATGGGGAATACTTTGCAACTGCAGGGAAGGTAAGATATTTCTTGCTATGTTGTTCATTAAAGGTCACTGTTCAGTAAGTAGGCGACAAAACATGCAACGTGCCATTGTAACTCTTACATAATAGTTATAGTTAAAAACAAAAGAAAAACCTAACATTTTGTAGCAGGAGTACTTAATTGATCTCATCTGTTATCATCAATGCTTTCTAGATCTGGTATGATATTCTTTGCACCCTGTTCCCTGGAGAGTTAAGCTAATATCCTGTCATTTAAGTGACACTGAAATTGACCTTATTTGAATATTATCCTCTTATAACTGCCTTTTCTATATAGAGCGTGAAAAAATAAAAATAAAGAAAACAACATAATGGTAACGAGTTAAATTTTATATCCTATGTATCTTAGCAGCTTGGTAATGCCAGATTTGGTTGTTTTCCTCTATCCTCTAAAGTCATGCTGCAGCATCCATGATTATCCAGGCATATGATTCTGTGACAGATGGCATCGTTAGACTTCCAGCTAGAAGGCGTTTGCTGCCTCCGCTTCAGATGGCAGTTTGTTTCTATTTCCATCATGGGTGTGACTCATCTATGCTGGTCTAGCTCCCTTAAACCTCCTGACCTAGGGGATTACCTTTGTGCTCTCCAGATAAATATTTTGAGAAAAAGATTTTAGAACTTCCCATTGGTTTTTGGCAAGAAGCAAGATTTTTTTTCTGCTCAAGATTATGTAATCCTTACAATATCCATGCAAACATTAACCTTTACGCACCGATTTACATAAAAGGAATTTGTATCAAGTTCTTAGTAAGTTTGTAAATATATGTTTATATTGTGCTGATCCTGGGCTGCAGTCTGTTTCATAGCCCAGGGCTGTGTCCACTATTGGAAACAATCGACAGGCCCTGACAGCACAGCAGAGCTCTTGTATAATGCAAAGGGAACGTTGTGCTTCCCTGCTGCAGTACCTCATATGGAGTATACTGTGCAGAGCCTGCTGGAAAGGCTGCACTTCAACTCGGATGCTTGTGCTCTCACATTCCTGCTATAGTAAATGATGCATAGGTGTGTCTGCCTGGAAACCACATATCTAACTCGTCTGGACATCACATTGCGGGGCCCGATGTTTTCTCGTGGATAGCTCCAGCAGTTGATTGATATGCTTGTAGGACTGATTCCCAGCAGTTGAAGTTGAATTGCTCAGTAGAATTCAAGAGGAGATAAAAATGTCAGACTGACAAGGAAACTGTAGGGAATTAAAGTTTCCCTATTTATCGGTCAACTTTGCAGTTGTAAAGGGTGTGACTGATAACTATGTTAGGAAACTTTTTTCAATTCGGTCCCATGCTAGCGTAGGTTTACAAGAGGCGGATATAGAATAGTAGCAGTCGTTCCATGCATCCATGTTCTCTTGCTAATAGTTTGTCAGCGACTTGGCGACCAGCTCAGGTAAGTGAAAAGCCCCACAATAAATAGAGCTTTATTATCTGGAGAGGACGCTGCTTTCTCAGCTGTGTCAGGGTTCTTTTTGTTTGTTTTTTACTGCTCTATTCAGGGAGCAGGAAAAGGGAATCCCCAGACCGAACAGATCCGTCTTATGACGGAACCGAACAGTGCTGAATGGACCCCATTGACTATAATAAGGTCCGTTTTGGTTTTCAGCATTTTACCGGACCTTTTTCTTCCTGTATTTTGTGCTGGATCTGCAAATGTGAAGGTTTTGGCACAAATGTAAAAGCGGCGTTATAGTTATTGAAGATCAATGGCTGCTATATGAGAAGGACAATAATCAGAATCTGATAGCACAAAACAGAAGTATTGTTAATAATGCTACTTTTTATTCTGGGGTGATTTGGGAAAATAAAGGATCCTGCAAAATAACTCCGTAGGGAAATGGAGTTCATTGGAAGTAGTCGTGCTGCCACTCCTTACAACTATGTAAGAGATGGCTATGTGCTCTCGCTTGGCTTTTTCCATAAGGTTCTCAGAGTTGTATGGAGCAGCATTCATTTTAGAACTGTTTAGGCAGGTCTCGCACAGCATTTTTCTTAAAACTGTTGTTTTTCTTGTGACATTTATCATTGAAAAATTTTCCCCCCTTTTTCGGAGCCAGGTATTACTTATTGGTATATAAAGCATAATATAGACAATGGGGAAGGTGTACTATTCAAAATAAGAGAATTTTATGTCACCAACTGAGTTAGAACATTGTCTTGAATGTTTTTTTTTTCCCATTTATTCTGTGGGGGTGATTTATGAAACTGCCTAAAAGATAAAATGGCTTGCCCATAGCAAACAATCAGATCAATGTATGTGCCCAAAAATGAAAGCAGGGGAGAGATCCTTTACTGCAAAAGGAAATGCTTCTGCATATAAAATTGAGAGGTTATATTATAATGTCTGTTTCAGAATATTTCTTGTTCTCAAAGGACAGATGGAGGAGGGGGTAGGGGTAATGGGTGTAAAGAGAGCCCAACTGATCTCAATATTTGGTGTTGAGGCTGGACTGTTGTGAGGGGATCCAAGACTGCATGATACATGCCACTCTCTCCGCAGGACGACTGTCTTCTGAAGGTCTGGTACCCTTTGACTGGATGGAAATCCTCTTTTTTACCTCATGAAGTTCAAGAGAAAAAGGGGAGCCCAGTTGATGTCAACTTCTCATTTGTGTACCTAGCCCACCCTCGAGCTGTGGTTGGTTTTTCATGGAGGAACACAAGCAGGTTTATGCCAAGGTAAAACAGATGTGTACCATCTTGTGGTTGAAGATGTTGGTAAAATGTGGTTGACTGCTATATTCATTAGATTTTCTGTTTCCTGTTGCTGCACACACGTGTATTCTACAGAAAATGATATATTGCCCCTTAGGACTTCACTCGGGCATATTTGCGTTGTGTATTGAGTGTGCTGAAACTCCATTGGCTTGCATTGGGGTATTCAGACCTTTTACGGATGTGAAAAAAAAAATCACAGCTTTTCCTATTTTTGGTCCATATTACGAAACAAAACACCCCATTACAGTCTGCGGGAGCGCGTAAATATGCACGATAAATTCGTAAGTACGTATAAAATCACAGCGCCCTTCTTGTAGGTTTTTTTTTTTTTTTGCGCGTTTGAAAAAATACAATGTGTAATTGTTCTCAGTAGGAGAAACCAAGTAATCTTGTAGATATGATACCTTTTTAATGGCTAGAAAAATACATGATGTTACAGCAAGCTTTTGGGTTCTTATTATCGACCCTTCATCAATAAGAACCTGAAAGCTTGCTGTAACATCATGTATTTTTGTTAGCCATTAAAAGGCATCATATCTACAAGATTACTTGGTTTCTCTCACTGAGAACAATCACACATTGCTCTACTGGCCAACACTGTACCAAACCTTTTTTTCATATTATAAAAACGCAATGAACATGTGTGCAAGAAAACCCCACACAATGCCCTGAATACGCAGCGTTTGGTACATGAAAATGCTGTATATTTCACAGACAAACTAAATATGCAGGTGTGTTGATTGTGTCTGTCGAATGACATAACATGACATTCAACATGTACTTTCTGTATGTTAACGGGTTGTCCTGGATATTGAAAGTTATTTGCTGTCAAAATGCAAATTAATAAAGCTTAGGAATGTACTTTAAGTTTGAATATTGCACAGTTGTCTCTTTTTGGAGATTGGAGCTTTTTTTGTGATTTAAATGCCTTGTATTCATACGGGGGTAAATTGTGAATTTCTGGCTAAATGCAGCCACCACTAATGTGAACTTAGGATCTTGAATTCAATGATAACATTGTATGCAGCATTTAAAAGGGTTATCCCATAAAAATAATGGCATTCATTCTGACGTCACTGCGACCTCCGCAGAGGGGGACACGGAGCCCCTGTTCTTGAGATCGGTGGGAGTCTCAGCTGTGAGACCCCTACAGATCATCAAGTTATGCCCCTATGGTTAAGGGATAACTTGAAATCTTGGTACAGCCCCTATAAGAAATTAATCAGCACAGAAATTTGAACTTTACTGCGGGGATTCATTCAGAGTGCATGAAGAGAGGTGGATATACGGTAGTAGGTCTGCTAGCTCCGTGTGTAATATAAATATCCCCATTATATGCTCAGGTCTTAAAATTTAGGTTTTCTGTAATTTGCTAATTTCAACCCCATTTACATGGGACAAACTGTCAGGCAAACAGAAGTGAGTATCAGTGGCAGAGCGGCCAGCATGGAGGCGCATCGGGCCAAGGAGCGCTCTCCCGCCGCCCGCCTCCATTCACTGTAAGCAGACAGCTGTTCACAACTGAATGACTCCCGTTTATACAGAATGGTTCGTCGTTCAGTTTTCTGCATGCAGAGACCTAACAACTGAACAACTCTCGTGCAGTCTCTGCATGCATTTACATGGTATGACTATTGTTCATGTTCCCATGGGAGTGCTGGAGTTTGAACAACTCCTGAAGGATAATCGCCCCGTGTAAATTGGCCTTTAGTTATTGTCAGTTTGTTTTCTACAGTGAAATTGTAAGGCAAATAAAATAATCTGCTCTTCCTGGGATCTGCTTATACTTCAATGAACTACCCTCCAACCTCCATCACTTTTGCTACACTACTTTAATTGAGCATTTAATTCTATTCCAGGGGATCTGTGTGCAATGTGCTACTTACATCCTGTCAAGACGGCATTTGTCGCCTCTGGGCTGAGACACTTTTGCCAGAAGATAGCCTTCTCGGAGGTCAGATAGTTGATTATGGCAGTTCCAGCAGCAGTTTGTCAAACGCAGGGAAGCAGAAGGATAAGATTGAACATGCTCTTGAGGTAAGTTATTTAAAATATGGACATGTAGATCTCTCCTAACCCTTATAGGAAAATAGTCTATTTTGGCCATGAGAAAGCGACAATTTTTTTTGGGGGGGGGATTTTAATCTCCACCTTTTTAAAAACCATAACTTTTTTTTTTATTTTTCCGTCTAAGTGGCAATGCGAGGGCTTGTTTTTTGCGGGACATATAACTACACTTAACTGCACCCACTCTTCTGCTCTTCTTAACTTTGCCTGTTAAGGATGTCCACCAATCACAGGCCTGACTCCTCCCCTGACAGTTGGTAGGCAATCTGTACTCCCCAGGGGCTGGAGAACATTGCCAGAACATAATTTAGTGGAGAAATATGACCCATATCATAACACCTCACATATGCCATACATTACACTGGACCTGGTCTTAACACTGTAATCTACACAGAATGTGCTGGATTACCCAATGATGGGGTACTACCCATGATTAACGCTGTAAAAAAAAAAAAAACTATAGCAGAATTGATGCGTTTTCTCTCCCTGTCCTCCACAAAAAATAATACAAACAATCATATATTATATGTACCCAGTAACTCAACAACCAGAAATTAGTACAATCTTACCTGAAGTGGAGAAGCCAGGAAGAATATAGGCTTTTCCAATAACAATCATCGGGGTGGCTTACTGTGCTGAGTTCCTTTCCTCTCCCATTAATAAATAGGGGGGGGAGATAATGCCACCACATAGTCCTTAAGGGCTGTAATTGTTAGTCTTTATTTTTGTTTGGTGTGCCCCATGGGTTATATTTTAACAAATTATAATAAAATCGAGTTTTAATAATTAATCTACACTGTGAAGGACATTCTTTTAAATGGGGTCATACAAATGAGCAATGTTTTCCCGCATGGCACCACGATACGCAGTTATGCAGGAAACCGCAGCATGTTCTATCTTGTGAGTGATCACATTGCAGCGCCCATTCTTTCAATGGAGCCAGCGGCAGCTTCGCACCACATACTAGGTGCATGCAATGCGAGGTCTCCCATTGAAAATAATGGGAGAAACCCCGCTGGGGCTGATGGCTGCGCCAGAGGATCCCTACATCCCCAAAGTGATGCGAGGCTGTTTTCACATGAAAACACCTAGCAACCCTGGGGAATTCCTGGGGAGCGCAATATGGGGACGCAGTTCGCGACTCCATATTGCACTTGCTCCTTCTGAAGTTAGCCTAAGAGATGTTTTACATCGGCTGATCTACCTGTGGTAATGAGCATTGGTCGACAGTGGGCATGAGTGTTACAATTGTTTGTCCCAATGCAAAATGCTTTAGTCGGTGGCACATCTGCCCACATACATAAGCCTGCTGTAAAGCATATCTCGGAATGATGTGAAAAGCCTCTGAAGCATACAGTATAACTTAAAAAAATCTGTAGTAGAAAATAAAAAGATGAGAAAAATATCTTTCAGTTTTTGATTTTAATTAGTGGAAAAAAATATAGCTGCGTTCTTTTGAACCCATGTTATATGATGAATGGTCATGTATTGTTCTTCTGTATATTTCTTTGCCACTTATGAAATGTTAAAGTGTTTATTGTTTTTGCTCTTATTCAGACAATTCATCACTTGAAACACTTGAGGAGGGGCAGAAGACGATCTTCTGTTCTGGCTGCTCACATGGAATTGCTACCAAGTCAGCCAAGCCAGCAGGAAGCCCACAGGCACATCTCGCATCACGCTAATTCTTTGTGTCATTTTCACATAGCAGCAAGCATAAATCCAAACACTGGTAAAGTAGAAGCTTATAGATTTTATTTACCTCTCTGTACTTTTAGAAACACAGAAAAAGACCACATGCTCCTTCTAGTCTGCCTTTTTATATTCTTTTTTCCTCTTAGGATGGATATATACTTATCATAGACATGCTTGAATTCATTTCTTGTTAATATTTTCTATATGCCTCTGTTTCTGTAGTATTTTATTGGACATTCTAGCAACTGATCAAGATCAAATGATTCATACCCATTAAATGAGTTTTATATAAATTTGGCTTAGAGGTTTTCTGGAAATTTAAGCCCATAGTGACCACCAATGCGGTTTATGTCAGTCACCAAGGGGCATTAGATTAGTTCACCTTAAGAAGGCAGTTACCTAACCTAAACTCCAGCACAGTGTCTTGTGTTGGACAGCCGAGTACCACTTCTACAAATTACAGCTGAGTTCCTACTCGAACAGTCTTAGATCAGAGAAATCTCCTGTCCCAGCCTTTTAACCCCTTAGATGCTGTGGTCAATAGCAACCACATCATCTAGGTGGGTTAAGAGAGCTTTCTGTCACTCATCAACCCCCTTCCTCGAATGCGCTGTGCCATTGGGCGGCCATGGTTGTCGCAGAACTTACAATGGTCCCCATGTCTGCCATGTGCTGAAACCTATCTGGTGTCACTGTAATAGTACTGATTAGCAGAATAATGTTAATATGCCCTGGTAATTTGCTAGGCGGACTTCCAGGTCCTGTACACCCCCCCCCCCTCCCCCCCCCCCCCCCCCCCACACACACACCTTTTTTCCCTCTAATCCCACAACTTCTCGAGAAGATCAAAATGGGAGGCGCTCCTATTTATTCTCATTGCCCCATATTGTCCGCAGCATGTAGTACGCGGATCTCCTCAACCTGCTCGTCAACTCTCCATGCATGGTGCCTTCCTCTTCAAGAAGATCTTCTCTTACAAGAACCCCTCTTCCACCTAAGTTTGTCCACCCTTCATTTAACAGTATGGCCATTAGAGCCGCGGTCTTGAGAACCCGTGCCAATAGTGTTGACTACAACTGTATTATCTTTTGCCAGTGTTGAATTTATAGTTACACTGTTTATTATTGCTGTAAAATGACCTTTATGATGCTGGGGTGCCGAATACAATGTGCATGAAGCCTTACTACCTATTTATATTATATTGTTTTCTGCATACTCTACTGATAAGGCTGCTGAATAAAACTGTGTTATTTATGTAAGATACTGTAGCTATGAAAATATTTTGAACTTCATTTGGAAATAAAACTTAGAACTGGTAAAAATCTCTTTTTTGCACCAGTTTAACGTGAATAATCATTCTTTCAGATATTCCTTCTGTTTTGGCCGGAGCAGCTTTTAATCTGGATGAAGGTTCTGGAGGTTTCGTAGTGCATTGGCTAAATAACAAGGAATTGCACTTTACATCTTCCATTGAAATATTTATACAATATCTGAAAACCATTGTGGAACAGCAGTCCGAGAACGCTGAAGAGGAAGAGGATGAAGATGGTTTATTAATGAATTTAGACAACGGTTAGTATAATTTTGCCTCCGTTTGAAGCCTTAGATGTTACATATTTGTTTTCTTGGCTACGCCGCCTTGAAATAGTTTCAATCATAATACAGAGATGGATTCAGTTTAATGGACCCCCTTTTAATTGTAACAATGATGTTTTGCCCATCACTTCACATCTTTGGATTTTCTGCTTGTTCTAGGTGAGCTGGAGGGTGAAAGGTCTTTGACTGGATCTCCTGAGCATGAAGAGTCAGAGAAAGACGAGAGTACGAAAGCATCTTCACCTGGTGCTAGCCTTCCTCTACCCACAGTGTTATTAGACCGGAAAATTGAATCTCTCCTCACAGAGTGGAACAAGAACGCAGACATGCTCTTCACTATTCACCCTGTGGATGGTACTTTTTTACTGTGGCACGTTAACTATTTGGATGAATACAATCTTGGCATCTTCAGACAAGTTCAGGTATTATTCTCTGGTGTATTACTTGTTAAAGGGGCTTTCCTATCTTTAGGCACCTATGGTATATTTGCATGAAATAAATGTGTAATAGAGGAGTTCCCATCTTACCTGAAGACTAAATGATAGGAAGGTGGATGTGCACCCATCCAGGGTTATGGGAGCAGTTAGAGATGAGACCTCTCACCTATAAGACCTATCTTGTGGATATCCTATTAATGTCTAAGATAGGTAAACCCTTTTTAACACTATTAACTCTTGAAAAATGTTTTAAAAATGGGTGCAAATGCCTTAAAACAATAAAGGAAGCATTATTTACCTATTTTTTCCCCAGTGCTGCAGCTCCCACAATTTTCCTGGATTTTATATACAAATTACCTGACGACTGCAGCTAATCAGTGGCCGCAGTGATCGCATGCTGTACTCCTGGCACCATGGCTCCCAACATCTGAGCGTGTTACCATTGCAGTCACTGATTTGTTAGGAGATAGCCATTTGCAAACAAAGATTGGGAGGACCGCAGGAGCTGTAACGCTGGATCGCCAGGAGAAAGAACAGATGAGTTTTATTACTTTACAAGATTTGTAGCCATTTAAAAAAAAAAAAAATTCATAAAGTTCAATAACCCTCTTGAAAGGGTGTTCCCACCCTTACTTTTCATAGCTGAGATGGGAAACTGCATACATGGTTATCCGTCACCTGGCCAGAGGCAATAGAAAGAGACAAGAACTTAGCCCAGTGCTAATTCTGTAGCTCTCATTGAAGTGAATGGGAGCTATGGAAATGGCATAGCGCAGCGCTAGTTATGCTGTTTCCGTGGCTCCAATTCACATCGAGTGCTACCGAAATGGCGCTTAGCTATTTCCAACAGTTGTTCAGCACAGAGCTCCGGGTTTTCCTATTTCAACCATAAAAAGCAGAGACTGGAATATCCCCTTTAGGTCTGTTTCATACGGGCTACAAAATCGTATGACTTTGTTTTTTAGCAATGCGGCATCGCAACGAAACCCATGTATGTGAAGCTTGTGGTTTCCAATGGGTTCTTTCAGGCTACAAAACATCTCATGTGAAGGAACCAGTTGGAAACCATGGGCTTCAAATACATGCGTTTTGTAGCGATTTCGCATTGCTACAAAATCGTGTGAAACAGGCCTAAAGCTCTTCACTCGCAGTTATGTATATTTCGCCCCTTTCTAATAACAGGTTATGTTTCTTGCCAATACGTTTTTAAGGATATTGAATTTTGTAGTTCCTATATTTGTTGACATGCAGTAGTGGTATAGATGTAGCAAAGTTTAAACTGATTCTTAACTTTATTTGCCCCTTCAATTGACTTCCAATGGCTTTTGTTGTGTTAGGAGAATAATAGTTTTTTAATGGCTTAAGATAATATAACTCTGCAAAGGTTTTTCAACAGGGCACAAGCATCGTAATAAAGTCCGTGTTCACTTTAATTCAGAGACCCGCTCTAATGGACTGTAGCTAGAGACATTGCTGTATTTGTTCACACAGTGCATAAATGCATGGGCAATGTGTAGAAGACAACAAGGCTGAATGCACACGGGCGGAAATTCGCGCAGAATTTCCGCCGTTGTACGCTGCCATAGGGTTGGATAAGTTTATGCAAACAGCTGCAAATTTACTGTGTGAAACTCGCATGGTAACAAAATTGCGGCATGCTCTATTTCAGTGCGAGGCTTGCACTGTCGCGTCATCGCTGATGCACCGGCTCTGCACTGCGCCAGTGCGGCTGTGCGCCAGCCGGCGCAGAGCAAAGAGAGAAGACGCCGGATGGGTAAGTGAGAGCTCAATGCAGAGGCACAGGTCACATCCCACTGCGAGAATCTCTCAGTCCGAATCTGACCTAGCCGTCTGCATTCACACTAATGTAGTTATTTTTCCCACACTCTTTGTATTAAAAAAACAAAAACTACCGAGTTTGGAGTTGTGGTGTGATTTAGATTAGGTCTTACCTCCTGAGACACTAAAAGTGATTTCACCCCTGGCCTATAAAAGGCTCTCAGAGGCTACTTGCATGTAGTGGAACTCTTTTTCCTCTTGTGTAAAACTTGTTGATCACTAGACATGGCTCTATGACACAATCAAAGAGATTTTGCCTAGTTAACAGCATTTGAAAGGGGGCGCATTATTGGAATGGGAGAAGCTGGATGGTTGTATCAACAATTTGCCCACCACCTGGGCCGTTCTGATCGGACTGTTAGTAGGTGTTGGTAAACTATTGGATGTGTGAGGGCTTGCATACTAGGCGTCCTTGACAGACCACCAGTATAGAGGATCAGCTGATCATCTGTCAAGCATGAGCAACTCCAACTGTTCCATTGTCCACCATTTAAAGACAGGTGGCACCATCAGTACAAGACCTTGTATTTGTCTGAACCATTTTCACTCACATGGCTGAAGGACATTTGGTCTCGCTGTGCCCATTACATGTGCTGTCTTTTGAAACCCACCAACCATGGCCTCTGTTTACAGTGGTGTCATGAACAAAGAAACTTGATTGCTATGGAGTGGAACAAGGCTGTCTTTAGTGACGAATTCAGTTTTAGTTTGGGCACTGAGGACGGCCGTGTTCGTGTCTGGAGATCTAGTGATAAGCGCCTCAATCTTACCTTTGCTGTAGAGCGGCACACTGCCCCCACTGCTGGTGTGATGGTCTGGGGGGCTATCACATATGACAGTCAGTCACCTCTAGTAGTGATACGAGGGACAATGACAGCTCAGCCATATGTTCAGGACATCCTGCAGTCACATGTGTTCCTCTCATGGTGGCCTCCAAGAGGCATTTTCCAGCAGGATAATGCTTGGCCGTACACAGCAAGGGGGTCACAGGAATGTCTCCACAACATTGTCACACTTCATTGGTCTGCCTAGTCACAAGATTTATCGTCAATAGAACATGTATGGGAGCATCTGGGACACCAATTTCACTAGCCTTCGAGTTTGTATGATCTAAACTCTGTTACAGCCATTGTGGACCTTTATGCCACACAGAACCTGTATGCCTCCATGCCCACCCGTATCACCTCTTACATCCAAGCTAGAGGCGGCCCAACAGGGTACAAGAACCTTCCTTCAAGTGTTCGGCAATAAATTGTCCCTTTGCTTTGATATTATAAATCACTTGCTTATATCAACCTTACAATCACACAAACAAAATTTCATTCAATTCTGACAACTCCTTCTAGGGGCTTTTTTTATGAGGTGTAATAGTGCAGTACACAGAAGGGCCTGTAGAGGGCTGCAGAGAGGACTTCTGGTGCTAGGGTTAACACCAAGGGGTGGAGCAGGGACTAGATAAAAGCTCCGTTTCTAACAAACTCAGGGGGAATTTACAGCTTGGCAGTGCAGGACGCATGCTGGGGTCCAGTGAGAACCAGCTAGTGCCCTGAGGTTGACAGGGACGTCAACCCTAACCTCCCACCCAGGTGGGGTGTTTATGGCCTTTGCGTTGAACCAGTTTCGTCTGTCACCCGGTCTGACGGAGGAAGACTCCCTCCAGTCGCCCCTAGGAGGGGTTGGTGACAGGACTCTGTGGGTTGTGAACCCAAATGCCCAGGTGGCCATTTCGGTATCAAAGTGGGCGATCCCGTGGCAAGCAGACCCCAACTTGCCAAAGAGGGTATTTCATAAAATCCCATATTTATGGTCTATCTGAGGTTAAAGAGAAAAATTGTGTTTCCAAATTATTTGGTATGGCCGTTGGATTTTGTAGTTTTACATGCAACCACTAGAGGACACGCCTGCCTGTTTATTAAAACTTATTCAGGTTTCTTCAAGTTTTTTAACAACATGCGTACGTAATATTTGAAATTTACCATGGCAAGTAGTTGGATTTATACAAAATTCAAGATGTAAAGTGAATAATTTATTTTTTTTCAGCTTTAGTTCCCTTTTTAATTGTGAAATACTGTTTTAAATAAGCTAATTGTCTACATTTTCAAGCAGATTTAGAGGGGTTGTCCGGTTACTACACAACCCCTTTTCAATAGGATGCCCTGGGGGAAAAAGGTAAACAGAGATGGACTTACCCCTCTGTGGTGAATCCAGCGCTGCAACTCGCTGCGGTCTGATAGATTCCTGTGACAGGCAATGTCACAGGAAACCAGATGATCGCTGCAGCCAATGAGAGGTGCAGCGTCATCGCCTGTTCTCATGACATCAGCGCTAACCTACTGGGCACCATTATGCCAAGAATTCACAAACATGACGCTGCAGTAGTTACATGATTTCCTGTGACATCATTTGTCACAACAAGCCCCAGAACTGTGGTGTTCTGCAGCGCTGGAACCTGGCATCTGCGAGGGAAGGTAAGTATCTCTCTGTTTATTATTTTACCCCAGGGTTTCATATTGAAAAGGAGTTGTTTAGTAACCAGACAACCCCTCTAAATTTCAACTTCACATTGGAGTAGTGCTACATAAAATATGCATGAATTGCAATTTCATTATCCTAATTATTTCTGGTCGTAAGAGTCAAGTAATAATGCTGCAAATTACAAATATCACATCATGTCGCCTTGAAAACCCTTCAGGCTGCGATATAGGCCGCTATATTTTGCCAGCTTTCATTTACACAAATTGCGAGATTTGAAAATATGATTTTTATGGCCCACACGGACAAAAAAAAATGTTATTTATATTTGTGGGGGACCCTTATTTTTATGTGAACAGCCCTTCTAAATTTTAATACTGGAACATACATAGAAAGAAAGAACCACAAGAGCTGACATTTTAATCATTGAAATCTTAGCTGTAAACGGTTACTAGTTTGCCAAACATAAATTCACTTACTTGACTTCTTTTCACTTCATGGTCGTTTCATCATCCATCAGTGGATGTTCCCATCAATGTGACTCTCTAGTAACTGAACACATTGTTTGCCTGCAGTTCTTTTGTTCTTGTATCCCCAGGCTTCTCTGCCAGTATATAATATGCCTCTTTCTGTTTTCTTTTTGTATCTTCAACCCTTCAAAAGAAAATTTGTACAGCCCCCAGGACCAAGCGTTAATTTCTCAATGCGGGGAGGCTCTACTAATGCTATCTCTCACAAGGGTGGAATTATGGCTTCTGAGGTATTCTATACCTTGAGTAGAAGAAAGCAAAACCTGATTTATTTCAGGCCCTCTGGCGCTCAAATACTTCAAGGGTTTTTTGCTAAAAGCTTAATGACTTTATTTTTGCAGAATTTACTTATTTTGCTATTGACCATTCATTACATTAGTTCATTGAAGTGTTTTCCTGACATGTCCGTTTTTAATAAATAAGGGGAAAGGGACTTGTTGTTTGCATAGCACCAACTTATTCTGCAGCGCTTTCAGGTAATTTTTGTTTATTACCCCCAGCAAGCTGGCTACTCATTTTACCAACCTTAGAAGGATGGAAGGCTGAGACAACCTTGGGCCGGCTACCTGAACCAGGCGGGGACGACCTTCAGGTCATGAGCAAGCGCTTAGGACTGCATACTGCTGCCTTAAAACTGTGCGTCACACGAGGAATACTTGTATTCCACATAATACAACAACTCTGAGGCCTAGTGTCCACGGCCGTGAAGGACTCCGCAAGCGGAATTCCGCAGTGGAGTCCGTCACGGTGCCCGCCCCCCCCCCCCCCCCAGTAACACCATACTCAACTCTGGATCCGCTGCCCCATGTCCCGCATCCCCTGCCGGTGCGCAGTATAGCACATGACGCGCCGGCCGCGTCATATGACGTGAGTATCTTTTGCTGTAGCACAGCGGTAGATAGCGTTTTCACGCTATCTACCACTGTGCTACAGCAAAAGATAGCATGACGGACAACTTCCATTGATAGAACATGCTGCGGGTGATTTCACCGTGAGCATTGCGCTATTAAGTTTAATGGAACCTAATAGCTGCGGGGCAACACCGCGGGAAATAGGCCTGAAGCATTTTTTCCTTATAACAATGTGAGTTAACATTCCTCTGTTATCGCTACGAGTGTTTAGTATTTGGGGGAGGGGGGGGAGGTAGCTGAAGTCTAACACCGTCCAATCAGTATTGACAGTGCCAGACTGTGTACGAACACACCCCTGTGACAAGAGGAATGGTAACTCCCAGCTAATTAATACATTTCTAGGAGGAATAACAGAGGAATGGCACAACACGAGTTCTAAGAAAATGTTACACGGTTGTTTTTTCATAGAGAATACAATGGGAGATTGGATAGGTCCTCCTCAACTCCTTAACGACATAGGACGTACATTTACATCCTGGGCATGCAGGCTTTGCATGGAGTGGGATCAGGAGCCAATCCAAAAAAAGAGCAGCATGCTTAAGAGGTTAAAGGGCTATTGTGGAGTAAACACCTTTTTCCATCCCTGCACCCCCACACTCTGGATATCTCCTCTGTATATTGCAGTCAATTCCATTTAGTGCAGCCTCCTGTCTGATGCTCATCAGGCACCATCCTTATGCTGAAAATTCTCCCTGCTTTCTCTTTCACTATTATGTACTATAAATCCCAGGATGCGCACAATATCACATGAGTAGCTAGAGCCTGTATCATCTCAATAAGCTACAGACCATAGGTATACAGTAGCTAGGAAGAGTTCTGATCTCCTTCATTATAACTGTATGACAGAAGCCTCCAATCATTAGCAGCAACTGATAGGAGTTTCTGTGTCCCCTCTTAAGAGCTTGTGTGGTAAGGTCCACCACATAGGAATTATGAGAACAAATATATCCATGTAAATCTCAGGCGGTCACAATGAGATTAGATGGCCGTCTGAGGAGAAGGATTGCAGGAGATAGAAAGGAATAACTAAACAAGGTAATACTTATGTATACTGAGGGGTGGGGGGTTGGAAGGGGCTAGTTACATAACGAATGGGAATAAAAAATTACCAGAGTGTCTCTTTAAAATAACATAATGTAATGTTTATTCAAACAGCATACAATATGTCTAATTGATTATTCATGCTTTTTTTTTTTTAAAGGTCTCCTTCTCTTCTCGGATCCCAGTTGCTTTTCCATCAGGAGACGCTAGCTCGCTTAGCAAAAACATAATGATGTATGCTTGTACTACCTCTGCCAAAGAAGCTGCTTCTGCTCTTCTGCAGAAAACGATGGCAAGTGACATAACTGTAAATACTTTGAGTGCGCTTCCAAATGGAACCAGTATGGCGTCAACTGTCATGATGGTTTCAAAGCATATTGATGGGTCGTTGAATCAGTGGGCTGTGACCTTTGCAAACAAGTCTGCCTTTTCATCCGTGCTTACAGTGTCACACAAGTTTCGGTATTGCGGCCACAGATTCCACTTGAATGATCTGGCCTGTCATTCTGTACTTCCTTTGCTGTTGACTTCATCTCACCATAATGTGCTAGTGACTCCAGACTCTGATGGCAATCCATGGGAGATAGAACGTGATGGCAAAGTGGTGGATCCTGGAAAGAATTTGAAAGGTTTCCCCAAGCAACATTTTAGGAATGCAGCTACTCAAACTTTTCACGACCCAAATGCAATTTACAGTGAACTTATATTATGGCGAGTTGATCCAATTGGACCCTTATCATACAGTGGGGGAGTTTCTGAACTAGCCCGTATTAACTCTCTTCGTACTGCTGCTTTTTGTAATGTGGCATGGCTTCCAACACTTATACCAAGTTATTGTTTAGGTGAGTGTTTTCAAATGTTCAAGTGCTTCATTCTGTTAAATACATGTACTCGGCTGAATGCTAAATATTGTGGAGCTCGAATAGCAGTTGATCAGGTTTGTGGATCCAGAGATTCTAATAGGTGGCTCTGCTCTGGACTCTCCTTAACTCTTGAAAATACTGTGTTTCCCACTGTAGGGATGGAATTTAACCCGTTGAAGACCAGCCGCAGTAAATATATGGCAGGTGGTCGATGATGCTATATGGAGTGGGCTAGGGAACAGAGTCCGCTCCATACCCTGGCGAGAGCGTGCTGTGTGCTTATGGCAGAAACCCCCTGCAACTGCAGTGATCAAAGCTAGATTTGATCGCTGCAGTTAACTGTTTAGATGCCACTGGCAAAGTTAACAGTGCATCTAAGTACCCAGTAGTGGGGTTGGGGGGCCGGCCTCCTTGGCAGTGCCTTGGGCTTTGCAGTCTATTAAGCTGTGCCACAGGCAGAGCTTAATAAACTGTCATTAAAAATACAACATACTGCAGTATATCGTAGAAATGATCAAGTTACTGGAAGTTCAAGTCCTCTGTGGGAACTTAAGCAGCCATAAAAATAAAGATTTTATTAAAATGTTTGAAAAATTATAAAAAATTTTTAAAAACCTATCAAAGACCCCTCTTTTTCCTATTTCTCCTTTTAAAAGTAAGCAACTGTAATTGCAATCACTGTGTCCATAAATGTTCAAGCTGTTTTATAATTTATAATATAAAATGTATAATTTGTTTTGTCTTACACTGTGAACAAGGTAAGACAAAACAATGGCACAATTGTTTGTTTTTGTTTTTTTTCTTTTATTTCACCCCTTTAAAAAATTTGTAAAACTGTTTTAATGCATTATATGGTACATTAAATAGAACTACTGTGTTTCCCTGAAAGTAAGACCTACCCAGATTTTTTTGGATGGGACTTGAGATATAAGCCCTACCCTGAAAATTAGCCCTAGCTACACTACGTGAAAGAAAAATAATAATAATAATACTCGCCTAGAAGGCACTGTCTGGGTCCCTCACGCTGCTCTCGGGTATTCCTGCAGGCTTCTGTGCAGTTGTCAGTGCTGACAGAACCTCTCTTGCTGGTAGCAGGGTTTGAAAACCCTGACTCCAGCAAGAGATTGCTCTGATTGGTTCATTGAGCGCTGGCTCTGGTTCTCGAGTGCCGCGCCTCGGCCAATCAATCAGAGCCATTCAATGAATGGCTGTGATTGGTTCATCACAGACACTGCACAAAAGTAGAATATGCTGCGATTTTATTTTTTATTTTTTCCCCCCTCAATTGGGTTCCGTGAGTGTGCAGGAATGGTATTTGCTGCAGATCTGCGGTGCAAATCTGTTCGTGTGCAGCCAGCCTTACAGTATAAGCCATGAAAATGAGATAAATATCCACATGGTGCAGGGGAAAAAAACCAGCAGTGTAAATTGTATCCGCAGCATGTCAATTTATGCTTAGGATTTTCAGCGCTTCAAATGATGGGGGGATTTTGACACAGATCTGCTCCAATTTCTCCAGTGGAAATTCCACTGAGCGTGAATGTAGCTGCGCAGCAAATATACCGTTATACTTTCCCATCTACCAAAGTTATCCCTACAAATGACTGTAATGTATCCACTGTATGAATTTCCCCTTTGCCCTTGTTAAATCAATGCCGTGGTCCTGCTCCACATCCTCGGCTCAGCGATGCGCATTGTATAACCGTTGACAGCCGATTGATCTTAGTATGAATGTCTGAACAGCAGGGATGCGGATACCAGTAGAGCCTACTATAGATAGCCGTAGCCCCGAGTGGTAATCTGAAATAGTGGTAACCCCCTAGATGGGAATAGAAGAAAGATGCAACCACTATTTAGAGGAAAATGTATACTAGACGTGCCAAATATTGTTAAATAATTTCTAGTCATTACAGAGACCAACTGTAATGCTTTAATATCCTGATGCAATCTGTGGTCGTAAAGCATCTTTGTTGTCAATTGGTTTTACGAGAAGTATTCCTAAGTGGTTTTAGAAGAGCAGATCAATAGTCTGTCTGGACCCCAGGGCTATGACACATTGTATAAATGATGTGTCGTTCTTCTTTATTTTTCAGGCACATATTGTAATTCGGCCAGTGCCTGCTTTGTAGCCTCTGATGGGACTAACTTGCGGCTGTATCAGGCAGTAGTCGACGCACGAAAGTTACTTGATGAACTCTCAGATCCTGAATCGTCTGTAAGTTCTATATTGTGTTTTCTGTATTGGAAAGCGGTTTTCTTAGCATTATTTACAGCCATACCTTTTGTCAACCGTTACTGTGAAATGAATTCAAATAGGAAAGATGGAAAAATACCTCTACAGCGCCATCTATTGGATGGCAGCATTCCTTCAAGTCAAAGTGACTTTATAACAAGAACAGGAAACCAAGCCAGAAAACCATGCATAGACTGACTGTTTCAGGGGGATTGCCCCTCATCAGTGTGCAGAAGGCTTCTGGCTTAGTCTCTGAGAGGCCTGTGATGTGGGTCAGAAGCGGGGTCATGTCTCTTTAAGGAGAGCACCCAAAAAGTGTATAGAGACATCTAGGGGGTGAGTGGATCAGGGAATGGTATAGTCTCTCACCAAGGAGAGCACCCAAAAGGGGTGTGGGGACACCTAAAAAAAAGGAGTAAAGAGACTTGTAAGGCCATGCTAGCTTCTCTGGGAAATGTATGCAAATAAGAAAGATGAAAAAATACCTCTACAGCGCCACCTATTGGATGGCAGCATTCCTTCAAATCCCAGTGACTTTATAACAAGTCTTATCAATGACTGGGAATAGGAAACCAAGCCAGAAAACCATGGCTTGCATAATTTTCCCAGAGCAGCTAGCATGGCCTTATAAGTCTCCTTACTCATCTTTTAGCTGTGTCTCACCCCCACCCCTTTTTGAGACTATACCATCCCCTGACCCACTCACCCCCTAGGTTTCTCCACACACTTTTTGGGTGCTCTCCTTAAAGGGGTTGTCCCGCGAAACAAAGTGGGGGTATACACTTCTGTATGGCCATATTAATGCACTTTGTAATGTACATTGTGCATTAATTATGAGCCATACAGAAGTTATTCAGTTACCTGTTCCGTTGCTGGCGTCCTCGTCTCCATGGTGCCGTCTAATTTTCAGCGTCTAATCGCCGGATTAGACGCGCTTGCGCAGTCTGGTCTTCTTCTTTTCTGAATGGGGCCGCTCGTGTCGGAGAGCGGCTCCTCGTAGCTCCGCCCCGTCACGTGCCGATTCCAGCCAATCAGGAGACTGGAATCGGCAATGGACCGCACAGAAGACCTGCGGTCCACCGAGGGTGAAGATCCCGGCGGCCATCTTCGCAAGGTAAGTAAGAAGTCACCGGAGCGCGGGGATTCAGGTAAGCACTATCCGTTTTTTTGTTTTTTTTTAACCCCTGCATCGGGGTTGTCTCGCGCCGAACGGGGGGCTGTTGAAAAAAAAAAAAAAAACCCGTTTCGGCGCGGGACAACCCCTTTAAGGAGA
This sequence comes from Eleutherodactylus coqui, assembly GCF_035609145.1. NCBI lineage: Eukaryota > Metazoa > Chordata > Amphibia > Anura > Eleutherodactylidae > Eleutherodactylus > Eleutherodactylus coqui. The sequence goes on along the minus strand of NC_089838.1, from coordinate 231,172,119 downwards.
CACAACACCGCTTCTGACCCTTGTGAAATGAATTGGCACACATGTATATTTATGAAGTTAGCTCCTAAATCTTTCCCCTCTAGAATAAGGCCGGCTGCACACAGGCGAGCCGCATTCTACATTTGGGTTCCCGCAGCGGAATGCAGCTGTGACCCCACATACCTGCATTACCTGTTATGTGGATGACTGCGGAGGCTCGCAGGATGTCATGCGTAGTACAGATTTTTTAAAAAATATTTGTATTTCTTATGTCATCGCTAGGCGGTGACGCGGGTACCCGCAGCCTATACACAATGTTAATTCTGTATGGGCTGCAGGTTGGACGGCCTTCATTGACTTCAATGGAGACCATCTGCGCAGAGTACGCAGCAAAATGGAGCATGCTGCGATTGATTATTTATTTTTTTCCGCTGACGGAATACGCAATTCATATCCACGAGTGTGAAGGAAAAAGTGAAAGTACATACCTTTCCATGTGTGCGATTTTGCTGCGGATCCTCTGTGCGGACCATGGATTTCACAATAGGAATCTGGTCGTGTGAAGCCGGCCTAATGGAGGGGCTTTATAATAGTAGTTTACAGACAAGCCTCCAATAGTTGACTGCTTTCTGTGTAATCCATTTGTAAGCAAGAAATTATGGACTGAGTGATAAAACTGCTGTGTTCTAGCGGATCCCAATTTAAGCGTCCCTCAGCAACATTCATGGACATGCTGTTTTATGTTATCTTCTAGTTATATATGTACTATTCCAGATCCGTAATTTTATATTTGATTATTTTAGAAACTGATTGGTGAAGTGTTTAACATCGTCAGCCAGCAGTCTACAGCCCGCCCTGGCTGCATCATTGAGCTTGATGCAATAACTAGCAAGGTAAGTAGTTCTGTACATTCATGCGTTTACTGTTAACTATTTTGATGTGTTACATGGCAGTTTTTATGTTTTGTATTTTTTTACAATCTGCCTATTTAAGTTGGCAGTTTGATGGCTGATTACTTTCATTACATGTGTCAAACTCAACCAAATATAATTTCTTTTCTTCCACCTATGCATGATACGACTACTCCTTGAGTCATGGACAGAGGTTATTCCTGTAGTATAGACTCTATGCTATAGCAATAACCCCTGTCCATTACTCAAGGAACAGTCTTTCTTACACCTGTAGACGATACGACTGTTCCTTACGATGTAGACAGAGGTTATTGCTATAGCATAGAGTGTATACTATAGCAATAACCTCTGCCCATGACTCTAAGAACAGTCATATTGTCCACAGGTGGTAGAAAAGAAATGATATTCGGCCCGTGGGCCATGAGTTTAACACTCCTATTTTAATAAAACCATTCTCTGGAACTGGCCGTCATGGCAATAATTTGACCTTACTAAGGTGACAAAGAAGTGAAATAATTACGTGTTTATTACTAAAATGGCAATATGGTGCCATATGTTACCGGTTTCTAAAATAAAGTGATCCTTATCTTCTCCCCATAAAAGGGAACATCTTGAAATTAAAGAAAAGGGGAGGGGGGGGGGAGTGTTACCAAAGTTTCTAGCCTGTCTGTGTGAAAACACATTTATCATGCATTCTGGATGAAATAAATGCAGTGTCAGAATGTCCTGTGCCACCACAAACCCACAATATGCAGAATGGAAGCTTTGTGACCACTCAAAAAGAAAATCATGTTCTCCATTTAGGCTGCCTGTCCACGGGCGATGATCCGCGGGCGATAAATCACGCTCTCTGAAGCTTTCCGTAGCGTTGCTATGGAAAGCGCAGCGCCGGCGTCCATGAGCAGAGAATCGTAGCGATTTCTCTGCTCGCGGAATTTAAATCACGGCATGCTGCGATTGCCGTGATTCTCCACAGTGAGCCTATCTATCAGATAGTCTCACCTTGGAGACCTGACAGCGCTCCCCCCTTCTCCCTCGCAGCGGAATATTGCTAGCCATATTCTGCTTCAGCCGTGGACAGGGGTCTTTATACACTTGCCGTCTTCTTCCAACCTGTTCTTAATCTCAACAAAGAAGCTGCACCCAACTGCTTTACCACCATGTACAGATGTCAAGAGAGGGGGGCAGGCTTAAAACCTCAATGAACAGTAATGGCAGCATCCGTCATCATACAACATGTACACATATGGTGCGCTTGAGAGAATTAAAGAATTACTTTATTTGTTACATTTGTTTATACTCCCTACATTGAAGTACAAGGGGACAAAATCAAGAAAAGTTGCATCTTTTTTTAATTTGTATCTGTTTTCCATATACAACTCAAATATTGGTAGACTACGAAATAAAAAAAAAGAATTCAACTTTACAATGCATTGGTCCAAAATACTTTAATGACCCTTGGTCCTGAAAGGGTTAACCCTTTCCAATCCACTGTCTGGCGTCTTAAGACATTGTGATTTAAGGCTGTACAGCTCCAATGTTGGAAGACGCCTGTCGAGGTTCTCTTACTGTATATTGCCAGCCTCTCTGCTGTCGGAGCCTATCCAACGTATCACCTCATGCAGTACTGGCTTTAGCCAGCATATAGCGCTGTTGTATAACAGCAGAAAAAGAGTAAGCCCCCTAGGAAAACCAGGGTACAAATTGGATTAGAAAGGGTTAAACTTCTTGTAATTATCAAAAGCAAGTTACAAGGAGAGCCTCCATAGTTTTCTCCCACAGAACCATCCCTGAATGTTTGGTTTTGGATGGAGCTCTCCTATAATGTCTGCCCCTCAAAAACTCGATGACAGTAGCACTTGCAATTACCAGTGCCCTCCTCTACACAGGGGTTGATACCATCTGCTTTCGCTCTGAATGCCCTGTTTTGTGGCGCTGATCAGTTGATTGGGCAGGGTTCTCGAGCGGTGGGCTCCAGCCGATCAACTGCTAAAGATCTATCCTGAGGATAGGTCACCAATAATATTTGCCTGAAAAACCCTTTGCAGTACGTTCCTGTGGGTCAGAAATGCTGTAGAATTTCCACAGCGGAAAATTCCGCCGCATTTACACATGCTGGGAACGTGCCCTTAAGGCCATTTGAACCATACAAAGTTTTAACGTTTAAAGATTGTGTTCTAAAGTAGGAACTTTAAATGCTTTTCATAAATAACGGTGCATGACCAACCATTGGTGGTCGTTCATACCATAATGAAAATGTATCTCTATTTAACTTTTGTTTAGTCTACTTATAAAGAAAAAGTTCCTATATTAGGACAAGCAGAGGGAGGTGTGTGCAGCATATAATAACTTCAGCCTGAGAAGCAGTGTTGTAGAGTGTAGCTAGTAGACCTTTCACAGTGTTGGATGAACATATTGTGATGAAGCATGGTCTAGAAAGGATGTAAATGTTCAATCCTCTAATAGTGAATGAGCACCATGTCCATCTAATACAATTTGCAGTGTGGATCACGGACCCAGCTACTTCATGTTTTCCAAGAGGACTTCATTTTGGGATACAAGCCACACAAAGATGAAGTCAAAGCAAAGGAACCTGAGGTTTTCTTTCAGCCATCGCAAGGTAGGAGCTTGAAATTCTTTTTTTTTTTTTTTTAATTCTTTTCTCTACTTTTTGTTTGCCTTTTAATCAACCTTTAAGTAGCACTTAAAAGGGTTTTCCGGGGACAAAAAATGGAAATTCTGTAAATGCTAAAATCTAGGAGGTACAGTAGCGGCAATCTGTACCTTTTATCTGCCACGCTGAATCCTCCTCTTCGTGCCATGTAGCCAACCATTCTGCCGCTGTATACATGCATCACTTCCGCAGTAAACACAGCAGTAGTTTGTTATGTACAACTTCCAGTATGTATAGAACTTGTCCTCCGGGCAGCGCTGTAGCTCTGCCCACTGGTCCTGCAACTTACTAGCACCAACCTCCCTCCTAGGCCGCATACGCTGGCAGCAGCATTCATGTGTACATACTTTCTTGAATTTTCATCTGCATGGCTCTCCGTGGGACATGCACAGGACAGATTTTTTAATATATCTTTTTTAAACTCTTACTATTCCCACAGAATCCAGGTCAGACAGCTTCCGTTAACTTCAATGGAAGCCGTCTGTGTGGACACCGCAGGAAAGTAGCGCATGCTGCGTTTTTTCTTTTCTTTTTTTTTTCTCCGCGAGCGGAAACCCCAATTGGTCTCAACTCATGTGCATGAAAAATCACTTTTCCATAGCATGCTATGAAGGGTATTTGCTTCAGTACCCGAAGGCGGCCGCCCCCACTCGTGTGCGAGGCCTTACTCAGAGAGCCAGAGAAAGCCTACTGAAGCAGACAGACAGGAACTTCCCGCACTCTGTACTGTACCTGAGCAATACAATGTAATGCTTCCTCCCATACTGCACTGCTCACAGGATGTTTGAGGCTATAGAAATGGAAGAAAGTAACAAATGTGGACCCGATGTCAGAGGAAGTGGATATATTTTTCAGGCAGAAGGTCACGTGACCTAGATATATAAATAGAAAATGAAGGACGTAGCTGGCCAAGTACAGTGAATTTATTACAAAATTACCTATCGTGATGATGTACATTAGATGTTAAAATGTGCCTGGAATACCCCTTTAAACTTTAAAGACTACCTGTCACTGGCTTCATGCTGCCCAAACCACAGGCAGCATGAACCCGGAACGAGTATGCCCATTGCCCACATGTATGTGGTGGTCTGAAACTGTGACATTTCTGAATGAACACTTTAAAAACCCTTTCCAATCCACTGTCTGACATCTTTCTACATTCTGATTGAAGCTTGTGCAGCTCCAATGTCAGAAGACGTCCGACAAGGTATTCTTACCGTCTACTGCAAGCCACTCAGCTGCTGTTGCCTCTGACGCACACACATTGGCTTTAGCGAGCAGATGGCACTGTTGTATAACAGCAAAAAGAGAGAGCCTTTTAGGAAACCCTGAATCCAAAATTGGATTGGAAAGGGTTAAAGTTTGACTCTGAGTCAAAGAGATAGGCCTGCCAGCTTATCCCTGTCCACAGCAGGTTGACTGACGGCTCTTCTCCATGCTTGTCTATAGGGAGAGCTTTATAGCTGTCAGTCAACGTGCTGTGGGCGGGGAGAAGCCGGCGTGACCCACCTCCCTGTTTTTCAGCTCCGCTCCGAATAAAGTGTGTTTTTACTTGGAAACGCTACAGCGTTTAAAAAAACAAACCATACACGGGGCAATGGGCACACCTGTCCCAGGTTCGTGCTGCCTGTGGTTCGTACAACAGGAAAACAATGACAAGGTTACCTTTTAACCCCTTGAGTGGCAGGTTTCTCACCACCCTGTCGTGCCCACTAGGGCAGGTTTTTTAAATGGGCCAATCCTTTAATTTCAACTAATTTTGCAGTCGCATTCCAAGAGCCATAACTTTTTCAATTTTCCATTGACGCAGCCATATGAGGGCTTGTTTTTTGCGGGACAAGTTGTACTTTTTGATGGCATCATTTTTGGGTATATATAATGTATTGCGTAACTTTTGTAAAAAAAATTTGTAGGGAGATTGGGGAAAAAATAAAAATTCGGCCAATTGTGTGTTTTTTTTTTTTTTTTCATTTTTACCACGCTCATCGTGCAGAATAAATGACATGATAACATTATTCCCTGAGTCATCACGATTCCGGCGATACCAAGTTTATACAGTTTTTATTTATGTTTTGCTATTTTTGTACATTTAAAACATTTTTTTTAAAGGTTTGCTTTTGTGTTGCCACATTCCAAGAGTCGTATTAATTTTTTTTTCCATTGCCAGAGCCCTAGAAGGCCTTGTTTTTTGCAGGATGAACGCTAGGCCTTATATATCTATTTTTTAGGAACATGTAAAATTTTGATCACTTTTTATTCCATGTTTTCTAGGGGTAATTCTGGCATGTTTTTTATTTTTATTTTTCACTGCATTCTCTGAGCAGTATAAATAATTAAAGTAATTCTACAGGCCAGTACGATTATGCCAATACCAAATTGAAATAGTTTTTTTCTTTTTCACAACTTTTACAGTTTAAAAAAAAAAAAAAAAAGTAATAAGTTTAAATCACCCTCCTTTTGCCATATCAATAATAAAAAAAATCTAAATCATAAAAGAAAAATACATATTTGGTATCGCCGTGTCCACAAAAGTCCGATCCATGAAAGTAGTACATTATTATTAACCCTGCACGGTGAACGTAGTCTGAAAAAAAGAAAAAAACCGCCAGAAATGCACTTTTTCAGTCACCCTGTCTCCCAGGAAAAATGCAATTAAAAGCGATCAAAAAGTTGTATGTATTCCAAATTAGCACAAACGTAAACTACAGGACATCCCGCAAAAAATGAGCCCTTGCACAACTTAGTCGACGGCAAAATAAAGTTATTGCGCGCACAAAATAATTTAAAAAAATTAAATGTATTTAAAAAAAAATACAAGCACTACAGCAAAAAGAAAAACTATACAAATTTGGTATTGTAGTAATTGCACTGACCCATAGAATAAAGTTATGTCATTTCTGTTGCAGTTAGTGTGCCGTAGAAACAATACGCACTGAAAGATGGTGGAATGTCATATTTTTTTTCATTTTACTCAACTTTGAATTTGGTAAAAGTTTTTCAGTACATTATATGGTACTTTAATTAGCACCATTAAAAAATACAACTCGTTGCGCAAAAAACAAGCCTTCATGCAGCGACGTCGATGAATAAATAAAGGAGTTACGATTTTTTTAAACGGGGAAGGAAAAAAAGGGGCTCGTCATTAAGGGGTTAAATGTACTTCTTTCTCTGGATCTTTATGATACCACGTGTAAAAAATTAAAAACAAAGTTAAAGGGAGAAAAGTGTTTTTATTTTTATTGTTTTAATAATATTTTTTACCTTTTTTTTTAATTTTGTCCCTTTAGGGGACTTTTACAGAGACCCATCAGGACCCCTTGATCACATTGCAGGGGTCCGATGGTGACAGCCCTTTACATGCTGCAGTCGCTTAGGCTCTCCTCTCTGGTTGATAGCCTAATAGTGTCTGTAAAAGAGACCCTTCAGAAAAAGGATTAGGCACCCACTTTATCTGTGGAAGATTTTTCTTTAAGACTCCTGATGCGTTTCCCAAAGATCTTTCCCTCTCAGAGTTCATGGAGATGTTAGAATGGAACCTTCTTAAGAAGTAGTCGTCGTCTTCATTGGTGGAACCCTCCAATGTCCCGTTTATCGAAACACATCACCCTGCCTGTGGCGGACACCTTGTCCTTTAGGGACATACGTGACAAAAAACTGGAATCCCTAGCCAAAACTTCCTTTGAAGCACTGTGTTTAGCACTTTATATATTCTTTGCTTCTATTGGGTCAGTAGGCCTACTACTGAATGAGCTAAACAACTCTGATGTGGAATTCTGTTTTGCTCTTCTCCGGAAGAGTTAGCAGACGTAGCACAGCAGATGGGTCATGCGGGAAAATTTCTCTGTGAAGCCCCCTTTAGATGTGGCTAGGCAATTGGCCCATGCATTAGCTGCTTCGGTTTCCTCTCACCAGACTTTGCGACTCAAAACCTGGGCTGCAGGTGCCACCTCTAAGCTGTCTTTAACACGCCCTTCCTTCCTTGGCTCTTGGTGCCAGACTGGCTGAAATTATTTCTGAAGCCACTGGTGGTAAGAGTTCTCATCTACCATAAAACAAAGCCAGCTGTATGAGATCTGTGCAGAAAAAGAGTCCCAGTTTTATTCCTTTTGCTCCAGCTCCTGGTCCTCTGATAACAAAAAAATTCATGCAGCACCAAATCTGAAGGCCCTCCTACAAGCTGAGTCCTTCCTGGCATCCCTGTCCACAATCCTCCAAGTCCGCCTCTACTAAATCCTCCACATGAATGGCGGTCCCCACCCAAGCCATGCAGAGTGAAGGGATGTCTTTTCCTAGTCAGGAAAACTTGGCTCGCCCACGTCTGGGTTCGTGAGGTCATCTCTTCGAGCTACACCATACTTTTCCACCCGCCCTCCAGATCACTTCTTCAGTTCCAGAATTCTGGTATCTTCTTCAAAGGCCAATGCTTTGGGTCATGTGATTCACACTCTTATCCTCCCAGGGTTTAATAGTCCCTTTTCCCCTTCCCCCTTGTAATGTAGCAATTGATTCTATTCAAAGGTCTTCATGATACCCAAGAAGGATGACACTGTCTGACCCATTCTGGATCTTAAGCAGTTGAACCACTATGTCGAGGTTCGACCTTTCCGCATTGGTTTCTTGGAGATCCTTCCTTGCTTCTGTGGAAGTGGGGAAGTTCCTGTCATCCATCAACATCAAGGATGCTTCTTTTCATAGCCCCATCTGTCCTGTACATCAGCAATTCCTACGCTTTACCATTCACTGTTTGGGTTTGTCACAGCCCCCAAGTCTTCACAAAGTTTCTGGCATCAGTGATGGCCTTCCTCCACTCCAAGAGTATAGCAGCAATCCCCTATCTCAAAGGCCATCTCGGTGAATACCCCGACTCAGTTGGACAATTTTAAAAGTCTCCACATCATTCTGGACACTCCGTCCTAGTTTGGATGGATCATCAACCATCTTAAATCTTAACTCTTGCCATCTCAACATCTGTACTTTCTGGGTCTCTCCTTTGGTATGGCCCGGGTCGAGGTCCTACTACTGTAGCAGAAATACATCTCCTTCAGGGGCAGGTTCGTTCACTCCCTACAATCTCAGACTCCTGTGACCACCCACCACTACATGAGAGTGCTGATGGTCTCCTCCTTTGAGACTATTCCATTCGGCCAGTTTCACATTTAAGCTCTCCTATGGGTCATTCTCTCAGTTATACAAATCTGCGGACTCTATTGTCAGATCCCCCTGACTCGCCTACTTCAGCGCAGGAAGTAGACGAGTCAGGTGGCCTGACTTCTGCAGGAAAGCCTGGACATGGGATTGAGCTTCAGCTCTCAGAAGGGTCAGGTGTTGGCGCTGTCCATTCTGTTTCAACGCCCTCTGACTTCTAAGTTGCCTGTCTGTGCCTTTTTACATGAAGTTGCCCGTGCTGCTACTCCATTTCGTTCCCCCAACCCACCTTGGGACCTCAATTTGGTACTGTACGCCATGCAGTCTCATCCCTTTGAACCCTTATGCAGTGTTCCGTCTTGTTCAGCCTTGTAAGCCAAACCTCCATTCACCATTTTCGATCAGGACAAGGTGGTTTTGTGTCATTTGCCATCCTTCCTCGCTAAGGTGGTGTCAAAATTCCACATTAACAAAGATATCATTATTCTGCAGGTCAGCCACTCATCTGTGGGAATGTGCTCTCCACGAATTTGGATTTGGTTTGATCCTGGTTAATATACCTCTCCCAGACGTCTTCCTTCACACGATTTGACTCTGTGATCCCTGATGTTTCACTACGCGGCCTGGCAGCTTATAAAGCTGTCACTTCTCACCGGATCAGATCAGCAGTAGCAGAGGGCTACCATGCCAAGGGCAGGGAGCCTTACTTCCGGATTACTGCTCATTCGACTCGGGCAGTGAGTGCTTCTTAGCGGCTTGCAATGCTGCTTCCACCCTTCAAGTTTGGAAGGCCACCACTTGGGCCTCTTTTATACAACTTCTCAAAACTCTATTGAGTGCTTTTGCATCTGCCGATGCTTCTCTCTGCTGTAAAGTTTACAGATGACCATTAACTGACCACATGATCACGGTATACCTTTTCCCTGCCTCCAGGGGACTGCTCTGGAATGTCCCATAATCTAAGCTGTCCCCCCCCCCCCACCACCACCACCACCACCCGCAATGCAACAAAGGAAAAAACAAGATTTTTGTACTTGCCATAAAATTTATTTCTTAACACGTCCATTGAAGTGTTCACATTTTTCACCTTGTTAGAATTTTCTCTCTGGAGTTCACATGGTTCTCAACGTGTTGCCGTCTTAACATTTAATACTTGGCTTGTTTTCTCTCTCATTCCCTACTTGACTGTTCCTATTGCTTGCATACAAACTGATTGGCTTGGTGCCTGCAGGAGAGGTATAGCTGGTAGGAGGAGCTAAAAGTTGTTTTTCTGTGTTAATTTTTTGCTAAGTGTCTGACTCCTATGGGCAGTAGCTGTACCCCTGTGGTCTAAGTTGTATTCTCCAATGAACATGATGAGGGAGAGATTTTACAGTAAATACAAAAATCTTGTTATTTGAGTTAATTTAGTGTCTGCAATTTCTGTGAGCTACAACTAAGGCCCAGTGCACACGGGCGGATTTTTGCTGCGGAATCCGCGGCAATGACTGTCCACAGCATGTAATGTAAAATGATTCTTACACGCACACAAGCGGAAATCACTTCCGCTCGTAGAGGAAGAATCGCAGCATGCTCTATTTTTGTGCGGGGCTCACACGAACGGCTTCCATTGCAGACAATGGATCCGTGTCATCGACTGTGCTGCACTGCGTGTGCGCGCCAGCTGACACATTTGCAGCACAGTGAAGAAAATATCCGGAGAGGTACGTGGGGATCAGATTCCGCTGTGGAATCCCGCATGCAGAATCCGACCCGCCTTTGTGCCATTGTCTCCTTTTTATTTCATTTATTCATTTATATCTTCCAGGTTACCGACCACCTCCCTTTTCAGAAAAATTTTTCCTAGTTGTAATAGAAAAAGATGGCAAAAACCGTTCTGTTTTAAATATGTGGCATCTTCATCTGAAGTCTGTACAAGCATGTGTTGGTAAGTGTCTGCATGATTTTATATCTGATACAAAATACATCTTATTGTATGTAAAATACCTTCATGTTTGCATCCAGAAGAAGCGAAGTGAGATACACTTGGGCTGAGCTGTAGTACGAAGCACAGCCGCACATACTGAGGCGCCGTGTTGATTAGATAAATAAGCTATCAATGTTTTGTCCTAGAAAAGGCCTTTAACAACTGCTGGAGTTATCCATATCAGTAGAAATGGTTTAGTATGATGCCGTTTTAATCTTGTTTTACAGCAAAACCTGCAGACACAACTGCTCCGTCAGAAAACTTTCTTACAATTCCTGGGCAAGCCGTTGTTGAGTCTTCTCCAGAAACCTCTCCTGGCGCAAGCCCCATGACCCGCTCTGCATCAATTGCTAATCTTCAGACAGCCAGTAAATTGATTCTGAGCTCCAAGCTAGTATATAGCCATCCTCTGGATATCCCAGATGGTGTAGAAGTAATCCGAGCAACGCCATCGGCAGGTGAGTCTACGTGAGCTAGTTTTTAATTTCTTTCTTTGTAAAGTTTGCAGGAAAAGAAAGCTAGCATCTCTTAATAACTTTTATGATGGATTAAATTGGCCCTTTTTGGTGCCGGAATCCCTATTGTAGTGTGTTAGATGTTCTTCTATATGAACACCAGACAACTAATCCTTAAGATGTACTTTTATAAACATGTATAAATCATTCTTTGATTTTAAAGGTCTCACGTTTTCTTCTACCAGGCCATCTTAGTTCTTCATCAATTTACCCAGTGTGCCTTGCACCATACCTAGTGGTTACTACTTGTTCAGACAACAAAGTGCGATTCTGGAAATGCAACGTACAAACAATTCAAGAGTTTGACGGAAATGAGGAGCAGTGTAGCTATTCCTGGAAGGAATGGTCTTTAATGAATGAAGGACGTGATGAGAACAGCAGTTCAGTGTGTGTAGCAGGAAAACCAGTTGCAGTAAGTTGTTCTTATACTGGAAGACTTGCTGTGGCATATAAGCAGCCCATCCAGCATAATGGCTTTGTCTCCAAAGAATTTTCTATGCACGTATGTCTCTTTGAATGTGAATCCACTGGCGGATCAGAATGGGTTTTAGAACAAACTATACATCTTGATGACTTAATAAAAGTTGGCACCATGCTTGATGCCCACGTGAGCGTAGATAGTAATTTATTTGTATACTCTAAATCAGACGTGTTTCTTAACAGAGACAAGCATCTCATGCCGAACATTAAACATTTGGTACACTTGGACTGGGTATCCAAAGAAGATGGCTCACACATACTTACTGTTGGAGTTGGATCCAATATTTTCATGTATGGACGATTGTCAGGCATTGTCACAGATCAGACTAATAGTAAGGATGGTATTGCCGTCATCACTTTGCCACTAGGTGGTAGCATAAAACAGGGCATAAAATCTAAATGGTTCCTGCTCAGATCCATTGATTTGGTGTCTTCCGTGGATGGTACACCTTCATTACCAGTGTCTTTGTCTTGGGTTAGAGATGGCATATTAGTAGTTGGGATGGATTGTGAAATGCATGTTTATGCTCAATGGAAACATAATCTAAAACTGGGTGATGCCGACATCTCAGCCACCGAAGGGAACACTGAACGGTCAGAACAAACTAATATGATTTCAAAGAAAACCAGCGTAATTGATGGAGCTGCTATCGTCGATGATGTCTTTGGCAGCCCAACTGTTATTCAAGATGGCGGTCTTTTTGAGGCTGCTCACGTGCTTTCTCCAACTCTTCCTCAGTATCATCCAACTCAGCTGCTTGAACTCATGGACTTGGGAAAAGTTAGACGAGCAAAAGCCATCCTTTCACATTTAGTTAAGTGCATTGCAGGGGAAGTTGCAATTGTAAAGGATTTAGATGCCGGGGATGATGCTGCTCCGAAACGTCACCTCTCACGGACTATTAGTGTAAGTGGCAGCACGGCCAAGGACATGATTATCACTGGAAAGGATGGGACTCGAGAATACACAGAGATTGACTCTATTCCTCCACTGCCACTTTATGCACTGCTATCTGCTGATCAAGATGTAGCTTACACTGCTTCTGAAGAACCAACCAAAAAATCACAAACCTCTAAACTCACTTTTGATAAGAAAACGGATGACCAGTATTCGGATTTATTTCAAGTACAAAATGTAACCACTGATGATTTTATAGGCTTTGAGACTGAAAAGAGAGAAAGCAAATCAAAAGTTATCAACCTGTCTCAGTATGGGCCTACTTACTTTGGCCGTGAGCACGCCAGTGTACTTTCAAGCCATCTCATGCATTCCAGTCTACCCGGTCTGACCCGGTTAGAACAGATGTTTCTAGTGGCTCTAGCAGACACTGTAGCAACAACCAGCACCGAGCTCGGGGAAAGCAGAGATCACCGCTACAGAGGTAATATGTCATCTCAAAACATATATAGTATAAACGGTAATATCTATGTGTGTATGTATGTTATACAGATATAGCAAGGAGCGTTAAATACACAATTGCAGAAAACTTTACCTTGACTTTTCAAAGGCAAATGTCAATTTAAAAGTTTGCTTAAACATCCTACTAGAGCGTTCCTATGCAAATCCCAGTTCTGTCTTCATTCTATTAATGTCATAGCATGATGATTGTACGTCCACCTAATAAATATTATGTTTCTAGGAGGAGACAACCTTGATGAATGTGGCCTGAGGTACTTGTTGGCTATGAGGTTGCATACTTGTCTTTTAACTTCCCTTCCTCCATTGTATCGTCTTCAGCTACTCCACCAAGGTACTGTTTATTTTTATTTCCCCTTCAAAACAGAAAGTACTTCCAATCTGAATGACAAGCTGGTTAAGGCCTCATGTCCACGGGAAAAATCAGGCCCACCGCAGATTCTTCATGTAGAATCCATAGCAGGTCCCTCCTGCCCCGCAGACATGAGGCCTAAAAATCAGAATAAACTCACCTGCTCCAGACGATGCGGATCTTCCTTCGCGGCCGGATCTTCTTTCTTCAGCCCGGCGGATGTGCGGCCGAAGTAAGAAGATCCGGCCGCGAAGAAGGGAAGAACCGCATCGTCTGGAGCAGGTGAGTTTAATTCTGGTACGGGTCTCCTACGGATCCGGACAGCTTCCACAGGCTTCAATAGAAGCCTGCAGGAGCCGTCCCCGCGGGAGACCTGCACTAAAATGGAGCATGTCCATTTTGTTCCCCGCACGCGGATCTGCGCCTGACGGGAAAAATGACATCCGCAGGTTTGGTATTTAACTACCTGCAGGTGTCCAATGCATCCCTATGGGTCGCGGATCCGCGTGCGGGAAAAACGCTGCGGATTTTAAGCCCGTGGACATGAGGCCTAAGGCACTATTTATATCTGCGCTCTTTTTTACCAAATTTTAAAAAACAAAGACCGCATACAGGAAACAGACCCCATTACAAGTCAATGGGGTCTATCAGGCATCATTGCTGTCCATCATACGATAAATCTAACGGCTTCAGTTCAATTTTTCTGCTTCTGTGATGGAACAGATAGAGGTAATTCACAATGCAGATCCTCATTTGTGGACAGAATTATTGCTTTATGCTCCACTAGCATACTAGATATCTAAGACCGCTGGTGTATATCATCTGGATAGGTCATCAGTGTATGATCGACAGGGATCTGCCACTCTGGACCTTGTCCATCAGCTGCTCATGAAATCAATGGAAGTGCCGTGCTTTTCTTACACTTCCTGCTTTTCTTATGGTCAGGACAGGAAGAGTAAGAGAGGCGCTCCCACTTCCTGCCGTGACCACTGAGAACTGTGCCCGGCCCGAGTGGTGGGCTCCTGTCAATCAACTACTTATGACCGTCCTCAGTTTTAAAAGCCTGGAATACCCCTTTAATTATCCTGTAGCCTGTATTGGAAATAACTCTCCCTTTTGGCTAGCATCGACAGAGTTGCAAGGGGATATTAGAATTGTCAGTGTCAAGATCATTCAGACTTCAGGGCAGGGGGGTAGTGTGAAGCACTAGAACTTTGGGTAAAAGCTGGCCTTGAGTTTTAGTCAAATTGTCACTTTAAGGGTGGCTTCACACGACCAAAAGTGCAAAAACAAACACAGTATTTTTGCAAAGTGCATGTCACGCTATGATGCGCGTATCTGCGCCTTACACTGTACTTTTTGCGCTGACCGCAAGCTGACACAGACGCGCCCCAAGTTAAAAGGCTATTAAGCCTAATTAATTGCTGGTGTGTTCTTTTGCTCATGAAATTGACACATGTATCGGATGCGTACTTGTGCACCCCCTCATAGACTCCTATGGTTCCTTTGGCTCAGCAAAATAGAGCATGTTGTGTTTTTTTTTTTGTTTTTTTTTGTTGTTTTTTCATGCACGTGAAATGTGCACGCTTAAAACAAGAAATGAGAGTGAACCCATTGAAAACAATGAGTTCTATTCTTTGCGTCTTGCGTGTACAAATACACCCGTGTGAAGCCACCCCAATTCCTACTTGCACTAACCTTTTTATGTTGGCCTGTGATTATTTCTCCCTTTCAGAAGTATATCTTAACGGTTTTCTTAGTTTTAGGGCGGCATGCTTTTTGTTGCTAATTCATTTAGTGGATGTCCTGACTGACGTTTTCTTGTTTTGTAGGGTTATCCACGTGTCATTTTGCATGGGCCTTTCACTCAGAGGCCGAGGAAGAGTTGATCACCATGATCCCAGCAATTCAGAGGGGTGATCCACAGTGGTCTGAACTGAGAGCAATGGGAATTGGTTGGTGGGTGAGGAACATAAACACTCTCCGTAGATGCATAGAAAAGGTACCTACCGTATTACTTCAATGTCATTTGATTTTAAAAATGTATGTAAAGTCTTATTTGTCTTAAACTGCTTTGTTTCCCTAATAAAGCCTAAGTGCACTTGTGTATGTATGGGTGCACATAATAAAGGTAAGGTTGCAATCACAGCAGTTTGAAGGTAATGTGAAGAATTCTACTACTTTCATAATCCCCTTTCTATTAGAAAAAGGAAGATAGTGATCTCTAAGATATCGCTGCCCTTATGTGGTTCTGTACAAAGAATTTCTGCTCTTTTGTTTGAAGGCCAAAATACTTTTACCAGTAGCCGCAATTTGCTAGTTTATCTAAATGTACTGTTTTGAAGGAGTCATCCCACAACAAATTTAAATCCAGGCCATTGTACAAAAAAAAATTAGTATTTTACTTTTTTTTTTGTTTTTTAGTTTCTATTTCCAGGTATTCCAGAACTTGTTAAAATAGCGCCACCTGCTGATTCTATTATTTGTCCACCTCACAAATTATGCAGAGGTGGTCAGATAAGCTCAGTATGCTACTGAGTGTGTGGAGGGATGCCTGGTGTAGTGAGGTGTCTGCTTCTGAAGCTCCAACATCTTCTCAGCTTGTGGAAAGAGCTTCTGAGTAATTGTAGTAACGCTTTCTAAGTCTTATGACTTGCTCAGTGTCTCCTCTGACAAACAGGGAAGACACAGCAACTTCAGAAGCGGCCACTTACCATCCTTTGTATAACCAGTGGTGTAGAGAGAGAAGCTAACTGAGCATGTGTGAACGCCTTGGAACAATTGAAGAGCTTGTTCCTAAGACCAGTTAATTCTCTTTTGCAACGTTTCTAAGATGGCAAAGTAATTGTAACACCATATCTGCTTGTGTTCTGTGCTGTGCACTTGTTGTAGGTGGTATACATGTTATATAAGTTTTTGTAGACTACAAATACAAAAGCTCGACTTTGCCGGTTGTATACTACTGAGCACTAAAAGTCCATTGACTGAAGTTGTTTTCGAGCAGGTTGTCCACTTTTTCTGGGGATAAAATATGTAATTCTATGTGTATTCACAACCAAGTAATATATTTTCATCTACTCTGGCTAGTGTCACAGCTGATCAGTCAGTTGTCAGTGCTGTCCACACTAATATGTAATCCTCATTCAGAACCAAGAAATATACTACTTTTTATTTCATCAGAATGTGGACTGACCTAGTTTTCATGAAAAGGGAAGATAACGTGGTCTCGTTTTCATCACATTTGGACTGACCTTGTTTTGGGATTGAGGTCTTTTAGTTAGACTTAGATGCAATAGAAACAGCAGGTGGCGCTATTCTAACAGTCCTGGAATATCATGAGACAGAAACATTTTTTAAAGGGAGCCTGTCAACTCGAGCATGTTGTCCAAACTGCCGGCAGCATGTTATAGAGCACAAGGAGATGGGTAGATTAATGTATAGCTTTCAGGGAAAAGATTCTGTATAACTTTTATGTTATGCATTTAACCCCTTAGTGACGAGCTTTTTTGCTTTATTTTTTTATTTTCATTTTTTCCTTCCCCCTTTTAAAAAATCGTAAGTCCCTTATTTATCCATCGACGTCGCTGTATGAGGGCTCGTTTTTTTCCGGACGAATTGTGTTTTTCAATGGTACTATTTAATGTACCATATAATGTACTGAAAAAGTTTAATAAAATCATAAGTAGAGAGAACTGGAAAAAAATAAAATTCCGCCATCTTTCGGTGCGTCTTGTTTCTGCGGCGCACAAACTGCAACAAAAGTGACACGATTACTTTACTGTATGAGTCAGTGCGAAAAAGAATTGCATTACTACGATACCAAACTTATAAATGTATTTATTTATTTATTTTTGCTGTACTACTTGTATTTTTTTCAAAGATATATATATATTTTTTTAATTATTTTCTGCCGCTATCTTCTGTGCGCAGTGGCTTTTTTATTTTTTTCGTCGACATAGTTGTGTGAGGGCTCATTTTGTACAGTACGTCCTGTAGTTTGCGCTTGGTACCATTTTGGAAAACCTACAACTTTGTATGCTCTTTATTGCATTTTTTTCTTGGAGACTGTTACCAAAAAATGTCTTTTCTGCCGATCTTTTTTTTTGGACTACATTCACTGTGTGGGGTAAATAAAATGTTACTTTGATAGATCAGACTTTTACAGACGCGGCCATACCAAATATGTATTTTTCTTTTATGATTCAGATTTTTTTTATTATAGATATGGCAAAGCAGGGGTGATTTTAAACTTTTATTACTTTTTTTTTTGCCAGTTAGTTAAACTTTATTGATCTTTTTTTTACCTTTCTTTTTTTTTTTTTTTTTTAAAAACCTCTAGGGAACTACATTTTGCAATGCTTTGATCACTCCTGCAGTATGATATAATGCCATAGCATTACATCATACTGCAATCTGGCAGGCAGTCTATCAAGCCACCCCACGGGGACAGCTTGATAGGCACTCTGCCATGACAGCCCTGGGGCCTTTCAGAAGGCCCCCCGGCTGCCATGGCACCTTTACAGCTCCCTGCGATTTCATCACGAGTGGGTGGGGGCGTACAGGACCCCTGAACATCGTTCGGGGAATTTAATAATAATAATAATAATCTTTATTGTATAGCGCCAACTTATTCCGCAGAATTGACAGAAGCATTTAAATGATTAACAGCCCCGATGAGCCACGCAGCTCAGCGCAGCTGTTGCTGCTCGGTGTTGTCTGTAAGAAACCTGTATGCCTCCATGCTCACCCGTATCACATTTTGTATCCAAGCTAGAGGCGGTACAACAGGGTACTAGAGCCTCCATGCCCACCCATATCACATCTTGCATCCAAGCTAGAAGCGGTACAACAGGATGCTAGAGCCTCAATGCTCACCCATATCACATCTTGTATCCAAGCTAAATGCGGTACAACTGGGTACTAGAGCCTCAATGCCCACCTGTATCAAACCTTGTATCCAAGCTGGAGGTGGTATAACAGGGTACTAGAGCCTCTGTGCCTACCTGTATCACATCTTGTATCCAAGCTAGAGGTGGTACAACAGGGTACTAGAGCCTCCATGCCCGCCTGTATCACATCTTGTATCCAAGCTAGAGGTGGTACAACAGGGTATTAGAGCCTCCATGACTACCTGTATCACATCTTGAATCCAAGCTAGAGGCGGTACAACAGGGTACTAGAGCCTTCTACTTAGGAAATGTGTCGTCTACAAAATGAGATGCTTTAATTTTTTTTTCTCTCTTGTATGGGGAGTCAGTCTCATTCTCTCCTGATCATAATTGTAAACTTCTACATAGGGAGGCAGCCCGGTAATACAAAACTATTAAATTATATGGGGATTATGGCATACTTTATGATTTTGATGTCCGCATGTATTTGATTTTATTGCACCTGTTTTTATTAGGTTGGTAAAGCATCGTTTCAGAGAAATAATGATCCATTAGATGCTGCAATTTTCTACCTAGCTATGAAGAAGAAGGCCGTTCTCTGGGGTTTATTCAGGTAAGTAGTCTCTAAGGAAATTGTGATATTTTGAAAAACAGAATTATTGCACAATGTTATGTTTGTTTGTTATTTGGCTCACAATAATTACCTAGTAAGGTCTCATCCAGACGGCCGAGTCGGATCCCGCTGCGAGATGTGATCTGTGCCCCGACATTCACCTTATACTCACCTGTCCAGTGTCCTCTCTCTGCACTCCGATGTGGCGGCTGGCGCACAGCCACACGTGCGCAGTGCAGAGCCGGTGCGTCAGCTCACACAGAAATAGGACATGCCGCGATTTGTTTACCGCGCGAGTTTTCACACGGTCAAATCACGGCTGTCTGCATATGATTGTGCATTTACCATCAGATTTTAAAAAAATAAATAAAATTTATTTTACTTGCGCACATTTTATCGCCATGCATGGAATATAATCATCCTGCTACTGTCCATTCTCTCTTGCATCGGGTATGGAGAGATGCAACTGCACCATGGGCGGGACAGTTGGTGACACGACCATCAAACGCCCAGCGAGTATTGTGCATGGCTCCTATTAATTTGAACAGAAGCCATGCACAATACTGCATGAATGTTGGACAGTAGCTTCTGGAAATGTACTGCCCAGCATAACGTTGTATCTCTCCATGTCTAAAGTCAGATTGGGCAGGAGAGTACGCCTGCACAATCCCTGTAGTCAGTGAAAGTAATATGAGAAGTCAACCTTCTGTAAAGTATGCAGCGATGAGCAGTTACATAGTTTGTTGATTAGTTAATGGTCTGGTGCATACCAATGCTATTGTATAAATGCTGACATAAATTTTTATTTTTACTCATTTTAGGATGATTTTCAGGTAAGGGCTTATATATTTAAGCCCTTCCCGAAAATTCATCCCGCGCTCGCCGGCAGCCCATTGCTTTCAATGGAGCCGGCTGTATTGCCGGCTCCATTGAATTTAATGGGCTAACATCGTTCTTCTCTGCCACAGCTGTTACAGCTGTGGCAGAGGAGAACGATCTTTATGCTGATAGTGCGGGGGGGGGGGGGGGGCACTCTTGCCGCTATTGTGGCTTAATAGTGGGACCTGGGAACTTGAGATGCAGCCCAACATGTAGCCCCTCGCCTGCCCTATCCGTTACTGTGTCGTTCCCATCACTTTCGTGAATTTCCCAGATTTTCACAAATGAAAACCTTAGCGAGCATCGGCGATATACAAAAATGCTCGGGTCGCCCATTGACTTCAATGGGGTTCGTTACTCGAAACAAACCCTCGAGCATCGCGGGAAGTTCGACTCGAGTGACGAGCACTCGAGCATTTTGGTGCTCGCTCATCTCTAGTGATTAAGCCTTAACACTAGAGTTTCATACTCTGGTCTTAATTTAAAGCCAGCTGGTGTGGCATGCAGCTTTTGTACTAAGGGAGGTTTCGGTGCAGATCCACCTGAAAATACAGGAAGAAAAAGCTCTGTATGTAGTGCTTTTTCTTCTGTCCAAAAGTTGGGCAGCTGAAAGGAAAGCCAGCGAGCCCCAATATAGGTGGATAGTCCATCCAGTCCTGTTCGGCTTTGTCCAGAAATGGAACCGTTCAGCCATGGGCATTCCCCTTTCCTGCTTCCTGAATGGAGCAGGAGAGCAGAATCCCCTATCACAGATGTGAAAGCACCCTAAGAGGTGCCAACCTCTTAAAACACTTGGTGCATCCATGCACCACATCCTAAAATATATGCCAGCTATCAGCTTGCACAGATTTCTGCTACAACTTACATTTCTTTGGAAATGTGGCAAGAGTTACAGAAAAAGCTGCTTATTTTTACACAAGTACACCATTCTCAAAATGTGACTTTCTGCTTCGTGGGGGCACACGACCTTTCATAAATTCCCCCATTTGGTTTTATTCATCTTTAGCATTGCAGACAAAGTATTCTGTTATGAAACTTTTCTTTCAGGTCACAGCATGATGAGAAAATGACACAGTTCTTTAGCCATAATTTTAAGGAGGATCGATGGCGAAAAGCCGCCCTGAAGAATGCGTTTTCCTTACTCGGCAAGCAACGCTTTGAGCAGTCTGCAGCTTTCTTTTTATTAGCTGGTTCCCTAAAAGATGCTATTGAGGTATACAGATGTACTACTATTTTATCATTGTTATCAGAGTGTGTGTCTTTTTTTTTTTTTCCCTCAAGTACCTGTTGTTTCAGCAAATATTGAAATAAATAGTAGTGCTTACTTCTCAGGTAGTATAATAACGAGATTTACGGCTCATACCTTTTTTGTTATTTTCCTGCGGCAATTGTATAATCCATCCCCTCCCTTTCAGTGGGCAGTAACCCTGCCCGAGAGGTCTGCCAGTACTTATGTGATGGCACTTCCTTTCCCTTAGTTGCTGCCACCTCTCTTCCCTAAATGGAGAGAACAAGCAGGGAGACGTGGAATAGAAAAATTGTCCCAGTAAAGGCTAAATGCACCAGTTTACCAGATCTTCCTGTGAACATTGATGACCTCCTACTTCTACATAGTGACAGATTTCATTGCTGATGACCAAGCTCTGCACTGCTCAGATCATTGTGTGGTACTTGCTGACAGTCACTAACAAGTATTGCTGCTTTACAGGGCAATTCAACATTGCAGCACAACTGCTTTTTTTTTTTTTATGCTGCAGTAATCGTGGCAAAATACACAATTTTACCCCAAAGTGTAATTGCACAGTAAAGTAGTAATACTTTTTGGTTTCACCACTCGGTCTACGCACTGCTAAGCTGTGTTCTCTACAAGAGCACAGTGTTCACAGGAATATCTCCTGAGCTGTCGATATGAGAGAGACGGTGTAGCAGGCTTGTAGAAGGACAGGACTGATGACTACTTACCGTACAAATCTGAGACAGACGTGAGGACAGGTATACTAGGTCACAAGGCTCAAAGAACAGCAACTGGGTTGGCTGTGTGTACTGCATTAGGCCGGCTGCACACAGCCGGATTTGCATTGCGGAATCTGCAGCAGGCATCCACCTCCGGATTCTGCTGCAAATGCCACCCATAACGTGCCATGGAAAAGTGCTTTTCCTGTATAGTCACGGAGGGAAAATCGCAGCATGCTGTATCTCAGTGCAGATTCAACACAGATGGCTTCCATTTAAGTAAATGGAAACCATTCGACCCGCGGCCCTTCCGCTATTACAACACAGGAAAAGCAGGGACTTAAAATTAAAAAAAACAAAAAACTGTACTACGCATGTCCAATGGCTCGCTGTGTGGATCGTCCGCAGTATAGAAGAGGTGGCCAAATAACGGGTACGTGTGAATGCCCGCTGAGTACAGGGTGGGATTCTGCTGCAGCCGGCCTTACATATACAGGGGGTGAACAGAATTATAGAAACACCATACGAAATGCATCGGATTTTAATCATTAGCACTAAGCTGCCCCTTTGACACCTGCTTGCCTGAGAGCTTTCCTGACAAATTTGTGTTTACTTCACCTCGTGCCCTGCTCTAGGGGGTTTTGGGAGCCAGCTGGTAACAGCAGTTAAGTGGCTCAAACCCCTGACCAATGGGAGAAACCTTGTTGCTCGGGCAGATGTTCACTTCTGCCCTCCAGCATCTGTGTCATATAACCTCCAATGGGTCTCTACATGTCTTATTGAAATATGATTTATAATCCCATGTAATTTCAGGCATGCATTTCGTACAGTGTTTCTATATTTTTGTCCACCCCTTGTATCTCCCTTATGCTAGCTGAGTCCCACCCTTACTTCCAGTAATCCATCTATTACTAGAGATAGACATCACTTGACAACCGGCAATGAGCAGCATATTAAAATGAAGAGAGACCCCTACTGGCCAGCACTTTGGAGCCATTTTCCAAATGGAAAACATCAATTTTAATCAATAATGTAAACTACAACTACTAACGACAATGACCTTTTAATACAGCAGTGTGAAGTAGTATCCAGTGCTATTTATTTATTTGCCTTTTAGGTCTGTCTAGAAAAAATGGAAGATATTCAGCTGGCATTGGTCATTGCTCGGCTGTATGAGTCAGATTTTGACACCTCTTCTACATACGAGTCTCTCCTCTATGAAAGAGTGCTAGGATGCCAGAAAGATGGCACCGGGTTCCTCTGTTCGAAGCTGCATCCTGACCCTTTCCTTCGGAGTATTGCTTACTGGATAATGAAGGACTACACTAAGGCATTGGATACTTTATTAGAGCAAACCCCAAAGGAAGATGATGAACTCCCTGGTAAGGATACAGTGGTTCCCTTTTTTTTCGTTTTGACATTCTCCTACAGATTAATTTTACTGTTGTCCTAATCCACAAATCGATCCCATCATGTTCTGTAGGGCAGCATAAGATAGTATGTAACTGCATGTACTGTATGTAACTTTTTATTTCTTCATAAGTAGTGTACGTCTCTTTTATAACAGGCTTTAACTGTTCTCTTTTGTTTCTTTTTTTTTCTCAAGTTTTGGTCAAGTCTTGCAATCCCGTGGTGTTTAGCTTTTACAACTTTCTTCGGACTCACCTACTTTTAATTCGCCGTCGTTTCACGGCGCCAGAAGCTACTGTTGGTCTGAAAACAGACAAGAACTATGTGGATGAAATAAATCTCATAGAAAGGAAATTATTTTTTACCACTGCAAATGCTCACTTCAAAGTGGGATGTCCAGTTCTTGCTTTGGAAGTTTTGTCTAAGATTCCAAAACTTAGCAAATCAATGGCTAATAATGAAGATCTCCTAAGTGTTGGATCTATTGGGCTAGACAATTTGCTGTTTATTGGAAAAAGTCACGTGGAAGAGGGGAGCGAGTCAGAATGGAGCTCCCCAGCAGCTGCATCAGCAAAGCAGGCACCCTTTGAAGAGTCTGTAAATAATTTTGACTGGGGCTCTCCACTTATTAAAATTGAGGACGAGCCACTTCAGCTGGATTGGGGTGAGGATAAAGAGAGTGACAAAGAGGAAGAGGAGGGTCTGGTGTTAAAAAGTTTAAATTTAGAGCAAAAGGATCAAAGCCCAAAAGATGTCAGTTCTGAAACGCCAACAATAGACAACTCCATACCAACTGGGAATGAAGTTGATGTGATTGCAGAACAGCTTAAATTTAGAGCATGCTTGAAGATCCTTATGACGGAACTGAGGACGTTGGCTACAGGACATGAAGTAGATGGTGGAAAATTGAGGTTCCAGCTGTATAACTGGCTGGAA
The DNA here is from genome assembly GCF_035609145.1 of Eleutherodactylus coqui. Classification (NCBI taxonomy): domain Eukaryota; kingdom Metazoa; phylum Chordata; class Amphibia; order Anura; family Eleutherodactylidae; genus Eleutherodactylus; species Eleutherodactylus coqui. The sequence goes on along the minus strand of NC_089838.1, from coordinate 231,148,000 downwards.
AAAGAGATAGCTGCAATGCACAAAATATTCAACCATGAAGAGGATAGCAAAGACTTCACCATTGAAACTCCTCCCCCCATGGATATGTTGGACAGTCAGGAATTTGCAGATAAATCAGATATAGGATCCTATGAGCGACATCAAATTGAACGTCGCAGGTTGCAAGCCAAGCGGGAACATGCTGAAAAACGGAAGTGGTGGTTGCAGAAGAACCAAGCTCTTCTTCGAGTCTTCTTGAGCTACTGTAGTTTACATGGAGCACAAGGCGGTGGCTTGGCCTCTGTAAGAATGGAGCTGAAGTTTTTGTTACAAGAGTCTCAGCAGGTAATAACGTGACACTTTTTGTCTGTTTTTATGCTTTTCAGTATTTTAAGACTCATTAACTGCACAATTGCAAGATCATATCACTTTCATTTAGTCAGATCCAATCAGAAATGGTGTTTCCGGCACATTACCAGATTTTTTTTAAACTTGATGTTTTACCAAAATATTTTTGTGCATGTACTTAAATTTTCTGTATTTTCTAATGCTTTTCCATATAAACTAGTACAGTGTATGGACAGGGTTCCCAGAGCAGACAGCCCGCACAAAGACGATGTAATGCTTTAGTTTCCTACAAAGTAAATTATACCTTGCTGCGTGTTTTTAAAGTTATTGCAGTTGGCTGCAAAGCATCTTCGCAGCAAGACCCTCACAAAATAGTCACGATGGAATTGCTCAGTGAAATAGACTAAGGCCTCATGTCCACGGGGAAAATCGGGCCCGCTACGGATTCTACATGTAGAATCTGCAGCGGGTCCCTCCTGCCCCGCGGACATGAGCGCTGAAAATGCAAATAAATGAGAATAAACTTACCTCCGATCCGCTCCGTTTCTTCTCTCGTCGCGGCCGGATCTTCATTCTTCGGCTCGGCGGATGTGCACGATGACGTCGGTGACGTGCCCCGCGCATGCGCCGGGCCGAAGCAAAATGATCCGGCCGCGGCTGAGAGAAGATGACGCGGCGCCGAAGAGAAGAACCGGAGCGGGTAAGTAAAATGTGATTTTTGTGTCCCGCGGATCCGGACGGCTTCCATAGGCTTCAATAGAAGCCCGCGGGAGCCGTCCCCGCGGGAGACCCGCATGAAAATGGAGCATGGTCCAGATTTTTTCATGCTCCTTTTTTTTTTAAATCACTTTTATTGACGATCCGCGGGTATTTATCTACCCGCGGGTGGTCAATGCATCCCTATGGGGTGCGGATCCGCGCGCGGGAGAAGAGTTAAAATCCGCTGCGGATTTTAATTCTTCTTTTCCCCGTGGACATGAGCCCTAAGTGATAGAACTTGCCTCTTTTTCTGCAGTTTAGAATATTATTGATATTGAGGAAAAGATCTGTGCAATGTGAAAAAAAATCAATATCACTCGCAAAATATTTTGACTGATCCATTGTTGAGGGGCTTGAAATAGGGGAAGCATTTAATTCTGCTTTGTTCCATTTCTGTAGCCAAAAAAATGAATTAAAGAGACAGCAAGCCATAAGACAGGTGTGAATGCCCCTAATGAAGTATAGGAGTATATGAATATCTCCCATAGTGGTCATGCACACTGTGAATCTAGTCGTACATTACATTTTTGCAAAGAGTGTTACTTTTTACTTGGATCTTTTTTTCCAGTTTTTTTCTGATTTGTTAAACAGCGTTTAGCACATGAAATCGTCAATGGTACAGAATCTGCAGTGACAAATGTCAGCAAAAATAATCGTACAAAATAATTGTAATAAAGGCTATAGTCGCATCTAAAAAAAAAGTTAAAATTGTCTATATAGGTCAATTTCAGTACCTGAAAAAATTCCACAGCGTTCCTTCTATTTGCTGGATTTCCTCGTGTCGTGTAGCTTTTTAAATCTCCTATGTGGTGTCACAGGTGCGGATGCTCTCTTAGTGGCAGAGGGTCACAAAGGACCTGTGTGTGTTGGATATTATACCTGTCCATATAATGACCTCCCATTGCTCTAGAATTTGATTAAAAGATCATATATCCAAAAAAATTTGCGCTGTCCTATAACATTCAATTACCAAGCCTGCCCGTCTATGTTCAAATACATCTAATCCACCGCTGACCTACAAAATGACATTGCAGGTCTCTTCTGTCCTTTAGAATTCCTTTTCAATGGATGGAAAGTCGGACAAATACATGATATATATATTTTTTCCTTCCCACGTCCGGTATGTTTAATAGAAGAGAGTTCAGCAGGAGACATAAGGGCGGTGGTTATGTAACATTCTGGATGATTTCCTTTTAGTTAATGGGTCTCCATTAGGCAAAACCTTCAGAATCAAGGAACCATTATTTCCTTCGCATTTTCCCACATTCTGGTTTTAAAGTAAATTGTCCAAGTAACGCTAACCTCTTAGATGAATGTTGCCTGTGATCCATATAGTGAGACGTGCAGAGCAGTCTTGGTCCCTGTGACCTCCTCGATGAAGTCCCTTGCCCTTCCATAGACCCAAATCCACAAGCTGGGGTGTCAGCATTTGGAGACCCGTCACACAGTTCCATGTAACAGCAAGACCCCCTTCACACGAACATATGCATATTTGCGCACACCTATGCGCTGCGTATTTGCGGAATGAATAATGCTTTTTTTTCCGCACTCATCAGCGTATTTTACTGCACTTTTTTGCGCCCACAAGGCATGTTCATTTGCAAACAGACGCACTAATTATTCCAGATGTGTTTTTTTTTTTTCCTGGGCAATTACGCTGTTTCGTTCTAGCGATCGGTTGAGGTCTCGGCACCAGGGCCCCCAGTGATCAAAATTTTTGGCATGTCACTGCGACAAGTTAAAAGTTTTTCAAACACACAGTTACACTTTAAAAATACTTACATAATTTAGTATGGTTGAAAAAAGACGTGTCCATCAAGTTCATTAAAAGAAGAATTAGAATTATTATTAACCCTTTAATGCTCCAGGACGTACAGTTACGTTATGGAGTTTCTGGGTTTGTAGGGAGCGGGTTGTGGGTCAATCCTGATCTATACAATGCAGATGCCAGCTGTCTCTCATAGTTGATACCCGCCGGCAATAGCTGCAGTCAGCGCTCACACTGATCATGGCTGTTAAGCTTTTAAATGTCATTGTCAATTCTGGCAGAGACATTTAAATGCCCCAATCAAGAGTTCGGGATTCCTGAACAGACCCCCCCATGATGAGATCGCAGGGTGCCGTTCAGTTGCCATGGCAGCTGGGTGCTTTGGTAAACCCCCAAGGTTGCCATTGCGGATTGCCTATCGAGCCATGCCTGTATCATGCTTGATAGACTATCTGTCAGATCGTGGTATTCGCCAAAGATCTACCTGTCAGATTCCCCCCAAAGATGGTGCAATTGCATTTTTTTCCATTTTACTTAGATTTTTTTTTAAAATTTTCAGTACATTATTTGGTACATTGCAAATACAACTTGTCCTGCAATACAAACAGCTCTGAGATAGCTACGTTGGTTGGGAGAAAATAATGGGGGGAAAATGCTGCATCCTTAAGGGGTTAAAGTTCATATGGGTTGCACAGTTTAACTAACTGCAGAACAGCTTATAGGTCTTCAGGATCCCCATTAGATAGACTGTTTCCCATTTCCCAAAATCAGACTGTAAGAATTCCTACTATTTTCGCCAAAATCAACTTCAATTCAAACAAATAAGTTGCAGTGAAACCTTCATCAATCCTCCTGATCCACCGGTGTCCCAGATAGCTGCGCTATTGACTTCTGTTGGTGTGCTCTGTTATAGGAGCAGAACAACGAAAAGCACATTTGTGCCAGATGCGGCACATCATGGACACAATTATCACCTTAAGGACCCCCTTAACTATGATGGGGTCTTCCAAGTACCAGACATGCTGCTCAACATTTTACAAAGTGGTGCAGCCTGCTGCTTGCCGGAGATCGAAACGTCCACCAGATATTCAGAGCAATATTTCAAACCAGGGATTGTTTCATGTAAATGAGCACGTGGAATATAAATATATATTTGCACTTAGCTCACTTTAACACTTTTTGATATATTTTTTCCCACAGGAGACAACAGTGAAGCAGCTTCAATCTCCACTTCCTCTACCTACAACCCTCCCGCTACTGTCCGCAAGCATCGCTGTGACCAAGACCGTGATCGCTAATCCTGTCCTGTACCTTAATAACCACATCCATGACATTCTCTACACCATTGTTCAGATGAAGAATCCTCCACACCCGGACAACCAGGACCCAAAGGTAAGATAGCTGGTAAAATAATGAACATAATGACTACTTGTACCTCAGACTCCTTGTAGACACTCTAGATAAATCACAACTCTGTATTAAAGGCGTTCTTCAGGGAGAATACTATCGATGATGTATTCTTAGGATAGGTCATCAATAGTTGATCGGCTGGGGTCGTCACTCTGGACCCCAACCGATCAGCTGAGCGGGGGCATGCTGTCACTGCTGCAAATACACAGAGGTCGGAGCTGAAGCAGCGCCAACCTTCGTGTAGTGGCCGGTGCTTGTAACTGCAGGAATGGCTCGCGTTGATTTCAATGAGCGACGGACCCCAGCCGATCAACTATTGATGACCTATCCTGAGAATAGGACGTTAGTAGTATTTTCCACGGAAAACCCCTTTAATAAAAGCTGAGCTAAAAAACAGCAGGCATTGAGGAAAATGACTAGCAGGAAGGCACTACCTGTAGCTTCTGACTTTCAGATCATTCTGAGCTCATGGCTGGGAGGGTCACGTTAATGGAAGGCTGTGTGTTCCTCCCCATGAAGGGGAAACACAGAAATTATAGGAGGTATTTGGTTACAATGTTCACTGCAAAAATGGTGTTAAAGCCGTTATTAACCACAAAAATAAGAATAATCCAGATCGGAGCTGCTTTTCTCCTCCCAAAGTCTTACCAACGTGTTTCCTGCTATCAGGAGATCCATGACTGCCAACTTGTCAAGAGCCAGCTGGCAAACCTGCACAGGAAAGCACTCCATTATCTCCACAAGAGATGCTACTTTATTCTTGTCCTGACTTGATTATTGCTGAATTCTGGATCTTTTTTTTTTTTTTTTGCACAAATTAACAAAAAGAAAGCTAAGTAGGGCTGATGCAGCAGGACTCTTTGCAGCGGCATGGAGTTGGGTTGCATGGTGCGCTGTGTATACAGGTCTGTTGAGGATGTCGGAGCTTCTGTACATGCAGAATTGATAGTGTTCAGACTCTACAATCATTCTAATATAGTTTATTTTCCAGAGGACCGGTCTTCTCTCCTGTCACACTTGAATTTGCCATAATGTAGCAATTCTGAAGCATCTTTTCTTAGACAGTGTGCTGTACCTCTGTTATTCCTCCTGGAAGTAGATGAATAAATTGATAACTGGATGTTACTCCTCTTTTTAGCAGTGCAGTGTGCCTTACTGACATAGGGAAATCAGTGCTAATCTTGTCAGACTGTGCAGGGTGATATACTCGGACTAGCAGGTGAATGGTGACGCCCACTTGTCAATTTATTATTTATGTATATAACCCCAGCATATTTGCAGCACTGAACAAAGAAAAAATACAACATTGGTCCCTGTTCCTCCACCCGACTCACAATCTAGTCTCTAAGTTACTCCATTAGTGTTCTTTCTTTTCTCTGTTCGAGAAAAAACTGGATTACGCAAAGAAAACTTCCACAAACCCAGAGAAGATACAGACGGTGCAAATGTTGTCTATACGCCTAATTCACAGGACCGTGATTTTGGCATGTATTACACGTGTAATTTATGGTCGGGTGACACGCAGTGAATGGAGTCACCCATCAGTTTACATTAGCGTGTAGATACACACATGAAAAAGATCACAGCATGCTCTATTTCACCACATATCACACAGCATGAGCCCTATACTTTTCTATGGGTAGTGTATGCAACACTGTCCATACACAATGCATTGAGTATGGAAGATGATACATGCACAACCCCGCTAGGAAACAGAGCGAAGAATAAAAAACAAAAAGACAAAGGTCACACTGTGCATGACAGCGCCCGTGAGATACACACTCAGTCGTCTGAATGAGCCCTTAGTTGGATTCAAGTATAGGACCCCAGTGCTGCAAGACAGCATTACTAAACACTGGATTGTTATGCTTAAACATTTCCAGGAGGAATAGCAGAGGAATGACACAATGCAGAGTTCTATGAAAGAAGTGCTGCAGCATTACTTTATGGAATATACAGATATTTGCTTAAATATACATGTCAAGAGAGCAGGCAGATCGGTTGATTATATAGTGCAACTAGCAAAATACGTGACCACACAAGGTGTACAGTGCTTGCCTTACGGGTGCATTCAGATGACCGTATATCAGCCGGGTATTTACGCCGGCCGATATATGGCATCTCTCTCGGCAGGGGGAGGAGGCTGGAAGAGCTGGGAGCAGTGCTCTGAGCTCCCGCACCCTCTCTGCCTCCTCTCCACCCCCTCTCCGCCCCTCTGCACTATTTGCAATGAAAGGAGGCGGGGCTAAGTTCCGAGAATTCGCTCTGCCCCCGCCCCACCTCTCCTCATTGAAAATAGTGCAGAGGGGCGGAGAGGAGGCAGAGAGGGGGCGGGAGCTCAGAGCACTGCTCCCGGCTCTTCCAGCCTCCTCCCCCTGCAGAGAGAGACGCTGTATATCGTCTGAGCGTGAAAACCCAGCCGATATACGGTTGTCTGAATGTGCCCTGAGGGCCATTTATATGGGATTGTCACGCAAAATGTATTCTAATGAACGAAAATGCGTGATAATGGTTGCGTCTAAATGCAAAAAAATCCTTCACTTTTTGTTATCTCTCACTTTCAACCAGCATAAAAATCAACGCTAACTTCTCGCTGCGTGTAACTGTGAAGCGCTCAGCGAGAAGTCAGCGATGATCTGCCTGTCTAAACGCTATGCACGAGCGCCAACAACTTAGTGATGACATCTGCGCTCGTGCAGTTGTGTAGATCCTCCCGTCTAAGTGATGCATTAACTTTCTTTGTATTTTCTTTTTTTTCTCTCTGCCCTAGGTATACACGCTTCATTTGTTGGCAGCTTCACTTTCTGCATCCATATACCAAGCACTGTGTGACAGCCATAGCTACAGGTAACGCCAAGTCTCCTGTGGTTTTTAATAGTTTGTGACTTTTTTTTTTTTTTTAATTTAAAACCCACATTATTTAATTTATTTGTTATTTCAATACGTTTATTTGCATTTGAAAATAGACGTCCCTGGCACATTATTATTGTATTATTGCCACATGGCAGAGTCCTGGTAAGGGCACTTTCACTCATGCCAAAATTTTCTGCAAAAAGCAGTGGAATATTCTGCCAAAAAATCCCTTACCAAAATCCACATATCTTACATGCAGATTTTGACACAGATTTGTAGTAGAATTTATCCATTTGCAAATCTGTAACAAAACCTGCATATTAGACATGCGGACTGCGGTGCGAATATCTTCATGCAGCAGAATTTGACTGAGTATTGCAGAATATTCCGATACTTGTGAAAGCACCCCAACATGTCTCTGTAGTCACTAGAAATTAAAAGGGTTGGGCCAAGATTTGGAATGCATCTTATATTATAAAGCAGCCAAAAATATGACACTTGCCTATTAAATGTCCTGTTCAAAAGTGTTTTATTTGCCCCAGTAATACCCCTTCCCCCCTGTGAGACCCAGAAATCTTGTTTGTTTGTAGGTGACCAAATACTTATTTTCCACCATAATTCCCAAATAAATTCATTAAAAATCAGACAATGTGATTTTCTGGATATGTTTTCTCATGTTGTCTCTCATAGTTGAGGTCTACCTATGATGTCAATTACCGGCCTCTCATCTTTTTAAGTGGGAGAACTTCTACAATTGGTATCTGACTAAATACTTTTTTCCCCACTGTAAGTAGATATACATAGAGAAATAGTATGTGTACTGTACATCCATCTATACATATAGATCTACTTCCTGCTCATATATATGTGGGCACTAGTATACGAAGAGAGATGCAGTGGCATAAACACATAAAAACAGTTTCTGTACAATTTTCTCCATCCCTCTGGACACTATGCAGTAGGCAACCTGTATAGTAATGAAGGAAGAGGAGTCTGGTGGGAGGAGCCAGCACACAGGTCACAGTGTAGCTCCAGGCTGCAGCACCGCCCACAGAAGTGTTTTAAAAGGCCACGGCTGCCCGAGCAGTGGGGGTACCAAGAATGGAAGGGAACAGGCAGAGGAAGTTAGTGAATGTATAGTTACAGTATATGTACAATGTTATGAGGATTTTGGAAACGTTACTGCCAAGTAGAAACTTGGCACAACCCCTTTAAACAAACTCTTTCGCCATAGTTTTGCACTCCTCTCTGAAGGCAGCACGAGGCAGTGATAGTGCTGTGTGGATCTGTGCAGTAGTTTTGGAGAAACTTGCTTTTTATCATTAGCAGCACAAGGTTAGAGGATGACATCATGTAGTGCTGGATATTCATGAGCTACGGGCTAAATATCATGCTTCTTGAGAGACGCCATCGTAAGGAGATATAATCAATCTTATTCACTTCACCTGTCAGTTTAAATGTCCTGGGCGAGCTGTGTTTGCCAGGGATTACGCTTGTGACAAAGCGTATGTCTGTGTGCTGTGATGATCGTCAGTATAACTTTTGTTTTAATTTTGTTGAAATGTCTAGTTGACTATGGCTTTCTATGCTGATGTGTCCTACAAAGAACCCTATCCCATGCAGTGTAGAGTGGAAGTGTACGGTGAGGTAGAGAACACCTACCTGTGTGGGAACTGGAGATTTTCCCAGCATAGGTGCTGAATGGAATGGAAGCAAGATGTAAACAGAACTTTAGATGTGCAAGACTAATATTCATTTCAGCAACTTCTGAAAGGGACTGCATATGAAAACCTGCCTTTGTCAGGTGCAGCCATATCTACATGTGAACATCTTGTCAACCTGCGCTGTGTGGGATCCTGATGCTAAGCAGCTGTGGTGTCACTTATTATACGTCTCCATGTTCTTGTTATCTCATTGCTATAAGCTGGACGCACATCTGGGCATTAGTGATTTGTTACTGTAATGTAAATATAGGGCGTTTCTCACCAGTCTTTGTGTTTTATTACCTAAATTAAATGCCAGCACCTTTTATCTGCGATCCTCTAATATGATTGTAGGACAGCAACTATACATCAAAGCAACTCGCACGTTATTTGTTTTCCTGAACATAACAAAACCATCAGATTGCAATACAAAGTAAAGAATTCCCATTTAAAAGGAAGGTTCTTTCAGGCCTCTGAAGGGTTGACCTTCATCAAAGGATTTCCAAACTGGAATGGTCAGCTTTCATCTTTTCCATATGCACTGCATTTCAGCAGGGTTGATTGGAGCTTTAATTAACTTGTATATTTTGCAAATTAAAACATACATTTGTGATACACGTACAGTACTAATACATTTTTGCTTTCTGATACTATCGGTGTAGACTGCATACTTGACACATCTCACTTTTTTAACCAACATTGACCTTCTTACCAATTTAAATAAAATAAAATAAATCTTGTTTATTTGTATAGCGCGAACTTATTCCGCAGCGTTTTCAGGTAATTAATTTATTACCTCCCCTTCCCACAAACCTGGGTACTCATTTTACCAACCTCGGAAGGATGGAAGGCTGAGTCAGGCTTGAGCCAGATACCTGAACCGTGCGGGGATTAAACTTGCAACCTTCAGGTCATAAGTGAGAGCCTAGGTTTGTATTTCTGTTGCCTTAAAGGGGTTGTCCCGCAGAAGCAAGTGTGGTTATACACTTCTGTATGGCCATATTAATGCACTTTGTAATATACATCGTGCATTAAATATGAGCTATACAGAAGTTATACACTTACCTGCTCCGGTGCTGGCGTCCTCGTCGCCATGGCGCCGTCTAACGCGGTCTTCTCCTTCCTTTAGACGCGCTTGCGCTGTGCGGTCTTCTGCTTTGTTCAATGGAGCTGCTCCGGCGTGCTCGCGCCGGAGAGATGGTCTGCGCATGCGCAGAAGACCTCGGCGGCGCGAGCACGCCGGAGCGGCTCCATTGAACAAAGCAGAAGACCGCACAGCGCAAGCGTGTCTAAAGGAAGGAGAAGACCGCGTTAGACGGCGCCATGTCGACGAGGACGCCAGCATCGGAGCAGGTAAGTGTATAACTTCTGTATGGCTCATATTTAATGCACGATGTATATTACAAAGTGCATTAATATGGCCATACAGAAGTGTATAACCCCACTTGCTTCCGCGGGACAACCCCTTTAACACTCTGAACCAAAAACAGGTTCTGCATTCTGGAAAATAACAAAGGAGTTCATACTGGCTCCCCGCGTGTCCCTAATCAACGGCTGTGGGTCTCCGCTGTGACATTGTTTAAAGGCTGCGGAATAAGTTGGTGCTATACAAATAAAGATTATTATTATTATTATTATTATTAAAGGCTGCAGTAGCCTGTGTTTTGGGATGTAAGAGGCTGCTGCAGCCAATCACAGACCCCACCTCAATCACTGAGCCATGTGAGTGGCTGCAGCAGCCTGTAAAATACAGCAAAGCGGAGACCTGGAGCTCTTGATAGGAGACACGTGGGGAGCCAGGGGATTGAATATTAGGTCGTTTGTTATTTTCCAGCACGGGAAACTCATTTTTACAGTTAAAAAAATTCTGTTAAACAACCCCTTTAACCCATTCTGAACCACACCAGGTCAATTAATGGACGGCCGGGCTCATCCATTTTAATTTACATGCTGAGTTTGATGGCAGTGTGCACTTCTTGACACAGCACCATCAGTAAGATCAGGCTGTCAAGCTGACCGCCCAATCCTGTAGTGTGTCAGGGAACTGAAATAATCCATTCCCCATCACAAAGAGCCCTGATCATAGAGCTCCTATTGAGCACTGTGTTCCTAAATGTAGAAGTGCTGCTTCTACATTTGGGGGGTTGTTAGGGAGTTCCATGGTGTCAGTAATGACATCACAAATATTCTCTGTAGACGGGGACTTAAAGGCATGAAGAGAAGACATGATGTGCATCTTCTCCATGTCTTTGCCTGCAGATCACTGCTAACAATGATCTAAAGTGCTCTTCACATTAGATCACTGTAGATCAATGCTCTTTATGTGGGGGCAGCAGGGAACACATCGATAATGTGTTCCCTGCTAATCTGTGCCCCCTTGGTAAAAAAAAAAAGTAATAAATATGGTAAAACGTTGAAAAATAAAAAGAGAAGAAAAAAATAATCTGAAAAAAGTGCTCCTCACCAAACTTTGTGCACAAATTGTAGACATCCTGTGCATGTGCATCAGGTGTTCATGCATTAATATGTTCCTGTCATGCACAATATATGTTGCGTTAATACATACAATAATTACACCGAACACCAATTTTGCATTGTTCTACTCTGACCCGACTTATTTTTGCACCTTTGCTAAAAAAAATCTGCACTTGAATGATTATGATCCATGAACAGAGGCTGCGGCTAAAATAGTATTTTTGTTTTCAGTGCTATAGTGACATCATATGTATATTACAATGCGCATTTGGTATCATTATGCACGGGAGAATTAAACTATTAATTTTTGGTGTAATTATTTTTAATTGAACTAACCACGTTAAAGCATGGGAAAATAAAGTTAGTTTTTTTTCTGACTATTTTTTCCTTAAAAAAAAAAAACTGCAAAATTATTTGATGTCCACCCAATTTTAAATAACAAGTAAGCCCATGTGTCCTGTATAAAAAAGGAGGTAGACTAAGAAACAAAAAGCAGTGGGAAAAAAACTGCAGCATTCAAAAAGGTGAAATTTTGTTCTGAGCATGAAGGCTCATAAAAACCTTGGCCATGAAAGGGTTCAATATGTAATTAATGGAGAAATAACTATGGACTATAAATACAAGCATGTGAATGTTTCATTAGTGTAGCTAGTACTTTATCTGTTAGGTCAGCTGTTTGTGCTCCAGAGCTGCTGTTCCTTCTGCATTTAAAATTTGTGATTACCATAATTTCTCATGTTAGAACGTATGACTAACTGTCCTCACTCTGCTGGGTACCATACAAGAGTATAAAATATATCTTAGCAAAAAGTTAGAAATAGGTTTTGGCACCACACACAGACCACTGAATGACTTCAAAACTCTGGCGGCTGTCAGCTTTTGTTTTAATTCACAGCAAACACTTGTGGAACATACGGCAATTCCAGGGTTCACAACCCACAGGGTCTCCATCACTATCCCGCACCTAGGGTGTCTAGAGGGCGTGCTACTCTGTCAGACCTTATGACAGGCCCAGAGTGGTCCATGCTGGACCTCAGACCGCCAGTTCCAGATGGCTGCTGCTAAAGCCTCTTACTCTGGATGGCAGGCAACTTCCCCAGCTTCCAGCTTTGGACTGAATGTGTCTGGTGGTTTTAGCCCTTCTAGGCACACCCACGCAGCTGTCCCTGCTGATTAGCACACCTTCCAGTACACAGAAGGCCTGTTTGAAGGGCCCTGCAGGCCATTCTGTGTACTTCCTTCCCACAGTATGTATTTGCTTTACCTGCACTATTTCAATGTCAGAGCCGCCTACAGTTATATTGTTGACATGTAGATAAACAAAATTGACTTTAATTGACAAGCCTAAATATTTAGTCACTGAATTCTCTGTCAGACCTGAAAATGGACTGAATAGCCCTGACAGCTCTAAACATGTGAAAAAAAGGGGTAACGGCTTCTGTTGAGTTATTGGTCTTGTTTTTTTCTCATTTAATTTATTCAGCAGTCAAACAGAAGCAAATCAGTTCACAGGAATGGTTTACCAAGGCCTCCTCCTAAGTGACCGTAGACGACTGCGGACAGAAAGCATTGAAGAACATGCTACTCCAAATTCACCACCAGCCTCATGGCCGGGTAAGACTATTGGTTGGGAACACACTTTCAGCAGAAGACTACCCAAGTGGATTGCAAAATGTGGATCTTTTATATGCTCTTAAGCTGCAGCAGGACAACTTTCCACTCCGCTTGGCCTTCAATAAAAGACATAGAATGTTGGCTTTCTCCCCTTGGCTAAGCCGCACCTCATTTACATGCAAAGACAATCTTTCAAAAGATTGACAGTTCTAACGATCATTTTGCATAAAGTGCTAATGAACACTAATATCTATTAGCACTTTATAGTCTTCATTTGCATGTAAATTAGCCTCCAGGAGCTGTTTGCAGCTTACAGCAGGTGGTCTGAGCTCTGCAATCAGCTCCTTTGTTTTCACAGGGGATATCAGCTGAATACAATATAATCAGCCGCTCCCGTGGCAGAACACAGCGTGCGGTTCCTGTTATCCTCTCTGGCAGAACAATGGATTTTAAGGTCACCTCAAAATCATCCTACAGCCAAAGAGTTAGTAATGGCAGCATTTACACAAAACGATTATTGCTCATTAACGAATTTTGAGCGATAATTGTTGCGTGTAAATAGGGCTTTAGTTTTCTTTTGGTGACTGTACAAAATAGTCCAGTACTTAAAGAATTTAAGGGGTTGTCCAGGATTTAGCTTCTTTTTGTTATATAGCTGCCTTATACTAGCAAAGTCAGGGGACTTTGCAATAGGATTGCTTTTCAAAGAATGACCCGCTTTTGCTCTCTAAGCTCTCCACTGAACAAGTCTGTACATGGATGCCCACCTCCCTCACTGACTGTGCAATGTAGAAGTGTCCCACTCATTGCACAGAGGGTCTCCCAATACTGCAGTCAGGTCACACATGTGACTTGTACTTTGCACAGACAGTGGTATAGACTTGAGTGCTGTAGGGCAAGAAAGAGGGCGTTTATAATTACAAGTTTTTATTTTTCAGTTAAATCTCAAAAAAAAACCTTTAAATCTTATTCATTCTGGTGAGCTGTGTGTGTTCCCATTCTTCACTTATATAGAACCCTTTATGGACCCATATCAAATATAAGGCACATTTAGATTAACCTCTTTAAACACAGATGTGTTCTAGTTGTTTCTATTAATTGTGCCCAGATTTGTCCTTCTAGACCATTATGTGTTGGGATATTTGTGTGTATACAGATTTTATTGCAGTTTTTTTTATTTGAAATTTAGTTTTTAATCTCTTCACTGTCTTTTTCTTTTTTGTTTCCAGGCGTCAGCTCTCTAATAAATCTGCTAAGTACAGCCCAAGATGAGGACCAGCCTAAACTCAATGTATTGCTTTGTGAAGCAGTTGTTGCTGTCTACGTGAGCCTGCTGATTCATGCCCTTGCTACTGACTCTAGCACTGAACTGTTTCGCCTCTCTGCTCATCCTCTGAACAACCGGATGTGGGCAGCGGTTTTTGGGGGTGGAGTTAAGCTTGTAGTAAAACCAAGAAAGCCGCCAGAGAGTATTCCAGGTACAAATTCTGCTTTAGAAATTTTTGTAAATATGTTTTTCCCTTTTAAACTACTGGTGTGCTTTAGTTCAATTAGTTTTTCCTATCTTTAAAGGGGTTGTCCTACTTCTAGCTGTTTTGCTTCAGGAATCGGACAGCTCCGTACATTGCACAATGGCTCGGGTTGGTACTGCGGGTCAAGTTCTATTGAAGTGAATGGAACTCAGCCTGCAGTACCAACCCGGGTCACTGCAATTGTATGGAGCTTTCTGCTTCCTGCGGCAAAACAGCTAGAAGTGGGGCAAGCCCCTTCAAACCATTTATCCTAACTGACTTTTCTACATGTAGCTGAATTTTACTTGCAAACAAAAAAGCTATGTCTCTTGCCAAACATGGGATGTTCATAACTGGAAGATTTATTGATATTTCCTTAAATGGTGTATCTCATTCAGGTAGAACCACGAGCTTTGATGTGCATAAACCACAATGTGTTCCTGTATTGCCAAATGACGAGCAGCCTACAACAGAAAGTGCTTTATTTAATACTAAAAACAATGCTTCTGTTCTTGATAAAGGGCAGGAGTCTCAAGTGTATGGTGAGAAACCAGTGTGATTGTTGCTGTGCTTGGAATTCCTATCCTTCAACCACTGCCACATAAAAGCACTTTGTAGTTATTGCATGCAACAAGATGAGGCCAAACGACACATTGGCGTTAAAATCTCACTGCTAAAATCTTTATTTTATATCCGTATTTCAAGTCTTCCATTGGCTGCTAATTTCTGCATGCTCCACAGTAAGGAATACTGTATGCTGCATTTTGGAGAGGTTTGATATATTCTGTTCTTTCAGCGATTCCTGCCTTGTCTGAAGAAATAGACAAACATCGTCGCCGCTTCAATATGAGAATGCTGGTGCCTGGAAGACCCGTGAAGGACGTTGCTACACCACCTCCAGTCCCTGCGGAGAGACCAACCTACAAAGAGAAGTTTATTCCTCCAGAATTAAGCATGTGGGACTATTTTGTGGCCAAAGTATGTTGATTAGTTAATGTAATGTTTTCCGTATAGTTCTAATATTTACGTTCAGTAATGTATGTAAAAAAGCAAACTTTGACATCTTTCTTACCTTCCAGCTTCTTACATCCACCATTTTACTGGACTCTTTGTACGTCTCCGGAAACCATCTCCGTGCCCAAAAAATCCATCTGTATTAACCCTTTCCAATCCACTGTCTGACATCTAAAGACATTTATGATTTAAAGTTGTACAGCTCTGATGTAGGAAGACGTCCGTCAGGGTTCTCTTACTGTATATTGCCAGCCTATCCAACATGTCACCTCATGCAGTACTGGCTTTAGCCAGCATATAGTGGCGTTGTATAACGGCAGAAAAAGAGTAAGCCCCCTGGGAAAACAAGGATACAAATTGGATTGGAAAGGGTTAAATATGTAAATAGAAGACATGGTTCTGTGCACTATACTAAGACCAAAGTAGCCCAGGAAAATGGAGTAGGTCCAGCATAGAATAAAAACCCTTTAATGAAAAAATCCAGACAGACTGAGAGCAACAAGAAGCATTTGCGTCTTGCGTGTTTCAGGCAAGCATATTGCTCTTAAGTCTATGATTAAGGGAAAAAGAGCTTTTATCCTATGCTGGACCTACTCCCTTTTCCTGTGCATCTGTTGTGGGTTTTAGCCAGTCCTTGTGTGGGAGCGACTACAGAGGAGCTGGTTTCTGATTTGCAAAACCAAAGTAGAGTATGTCCACACATTGCGGAATTAGTGCAGATATGCATTAAAATCCACATGTTTTTACATGTACATTTTGGCATGGATTTCACGCCTCATTTGAAGAGGTGAAATCAGTGGTGGAAATCCACAGTATGAATTGACATGCTGCAGATTTAAAGGGGTTGTCCCGCGGCGAAATCCCAATATTTTTTTTAACTTACCCCCGCATTCTGCCCCGTTAAAATCAATTCCGTTAGTTATTTAAAAAAAAAAATCACTTACCTGCATCCCCGTTCGCGCAGCATCTTCTTTTCTTCTTTTAAAGATGGCCGCCGGTCCTTTCCCAATGATGCACTGCGGTTTTCTCCCATGGTGCATCGCGGGTCTTCTCCCATTGTGCACCATGGATTGTCTTCTCCTTCCTTGCGTTCCACTGCCGATACAGCCACCTAATTGGCTGATCGGCACCACGTGACGGGGCAGAGCTACGATGACGACGCGCAGACCAGCTCTCCGGCGCGAGCACACAGCAGAAGACCGGACTGCGCAAGCGCGTCTAAAGAAGCAAGAAGACACCGAAATTAGACGGATCCATGGAGACGTGGACACCAGCAACGGAGTGGGTAAGTGAATAACTTCTGTATGGCTCATATTTAATGCACGATGTATATTACAAAGTGCGTTAATATGGCCATACAGAAGTGTATAACCCCACTTGCTGCCGCGGGACAACCCCTTTAAAGTCCGCAACATAGTTCTATTAGTCTACTTACAGTATAGATTTGTTTTCTGCAGCGTGTGGAAGAGATTTCTTGAAATATCATCCACGGTGCCTGTACTGCAGCTTTTCTACAGCCAGTTTAATTGTGTCACATTTAAAGCAGTTTCACAGCTTGTGAACATACTCTTTGGGCAAACACCACAGCAGAAAGCAAGCAAACAACCAAAATAGTCATTTACTGTAATTAGAGGGATGGAAAAGTAACCTAAAGATGCAGGTTAGACGTAATTTTTACCTGCTCTTCATCTAATGTATATCTACAGCTGATCGCAGCGTCTTAAGAATGACCAACAAAGTAGATGTTCAGATCAGTCAGCAAGTTGTTGGGCACTTCATTCTGTTCATTTTGCACTCTTCTTTAACCCCTTAAGGACCAAGCGCGGTAACTATAAGGCACTTGGTCCTGGGCTTTAATGTCGGCTGATAGCGCAGGATTAAAGCCTGTGCTGCTGCAATGAAGCAGGTGCAGGTCGAATTCTCAGTTGTTAGTCACAGCTGAGAACCCGGAGGAGAAGGGAGAAACATTTTTTTTTTAACAATGAGCACTATGTATTTAGAAGAAGAGGGTTTCTTCCACTATGGGAACTGGCGATCACTTGACCCTCATCAGCTCTGCCAGTAACTGTTGTCACTACAGGGGGTGTTTTGCTTCTACGGATGACCCAGCTACAGTAAAAAAGTGTCAAATAGTAATTTTTTAAAAAAGCATGTAAATGACGCCCAGAGATCTTATATGATGTCATGGGAGTCCTAGATGGTAACAAAAATAGTTACAAAAAGAAGTAAAAAAAAAAAACAGAATAAAATAAAAATATATGCATGAAAATGACTTTCTGCCAACGCCAACTAAAACCGGCGCCATATGTGCCCTGTAATCCAAAACTATATAAATTATATATCAAAACGTTAAACAAAATGGGGAAACCATTCCTTTACTTTATTTTGGTGTATATTTACAAATTTTTTTTTTTTTTTAATCTATAAATGTTAAAAAAAATAAAATAACAATACCGCCAATAAAAGTTTTTAAAAAAAAAGGGTAAGTGGGGAAAAAAGAGAAATAATATCCCTATGTGTCATGGGGGGGGGGGGGGGTGAACGCAGCAGAAATAATCTTGGTATGTGAAGGAAAAAAAATAGGACAGTAAAACCACCACATGGGTAAAATCCCTAAAAAGTGTCTGCTCTTTTAGGTACAAAACAGCCTAGTCCATAAGGGGTTAATACACACCAGAAGAGGTGTGGAAAAAAAAAACCCCAAGTGTGTGGCTAAAATAAGTCTAGTTTGACAGCTGTATTTGGAAGCAAGTCTTTGATGTCAGCATGTTATAAGGGCTTGAGTTGTTTTGTTACGTTTGCATAGCTGTTATTGTCACAGTTTTCAGCTATTAAGTAATAGAATAGACATGGCAACTAATTCTATCTGATGACGGAGATGGATTGTACATCATCCTCTCCTCTATTCAGCAGACACAATATTTGAAGGTTATGGATCTACTTTGTTCCCTTTGCCTCGTTTGTTTTTTATCCACCAGACACAATATTAAAGTGTTCCTACATCAGAGTTTTTTTCTTACTGAGTGCATGAAGCAGGTTTAGGAAATGTTCCTCTTAGGTTTACTTTGATGCAGAAGGTAAAACGTAGACATTTATATGTGATTCTGCTATATAATATTTGACAGAACAGACTTTCCAGTCAGAAATAATATAATCAAAATAGCTCTTCCTCAAAAAGAAGAAAGCTGTCTCTGCTGCCACTTTAATGTAGCTACCGCCTGTCAGGTTAGCCGTCTATATGCAGTACAAGAGAAGCTGTTTCCCTATGGAGGAAGCTATTTTGCTTTTTTTTTCCCCATAAAACCAGTCAGGCTTAAAGGCTTTATAGGGTTCCCACCTAGAGTAATTGGGAGACCATTTTACTCCTTCTATCACAGCCATACAGAAAATGGGTCAAAACATGACTTAATGTTACCATATTCAATCAATGATTGGCATAGATCTGCAATTATAGAATCGCCTCACAATCTTGATAAGATGGGTAAGAAAAAAAGACTATATATAAATTTGAATATAAGATTTCACATATGACCAGAGTGAAAAATCCAAAATCAATTGTTTAAATGCAATGAAGGACCTTAGATGACGTCTCCTTCAGGTGATAAAGGGTGAAGCATGTAAGCCCTTCATCTCCAGTGCGTTGCTGCTTCTGATCCCTGTCGTATGGGATGAGCAATGTAGATGGGATGAGCACAGCTCGTGTGGCCCATTGCACTACCAGAAACACTGGTTCTATAATTACTAGTACCCTAATTACCACCTATGCCTAGACGAAGTTGACGCCCTGAAAGAAGTAGGTCAATTCCGGAATCTCACCCTATAAACCCTTTATCACCCTACAAACAAATTGTCCTACGAATACCTTTACAGATGCATAGAACTTATGGTCAAAAAAGGGTTAATAGAGTAACTCCATTAATACATATAATATGGGCTAAATCCACAAATGAACACCTTAATGTGTGATACCAATATACAAACCTCTATCAAAGCCTCCTAATAACTGCAGGTCCCTATGCGCTTCCCCCTTACAAACAGCCGTTAGGTTCATCAGGGAGCCACAGAATAGAGCAACAAAAGAAGCAATATTCCTATTAATTAGTACTCATCTTATGAAATAGTCATCCCCATATTAAACTGATCTCATCAGGCATGTGTAGGCAACAACAGACTGATGATGTGGTCAGTAAGAAAACGCTCAGAAACGTACGCTTTAGTATCAGAAGCACACCATCAAAGTTACATTGCAGGCTAAAGGGCAAAACTTCAAACCAATAAGAATCCCCTACTGACAAGTTCTTAATAACAACCAATCAGAGGGAGATGCATCCATACACCCTCCCCATCATAACGCTGAGTGTGCACAGACCAGCTTATCCACAGCAACAAATCCGTAGTAACATCCAGTCATTGCAGGGGTGTGACCGCCTCTTTATCATACATGTCATACCTCAAGTCACTTAGGACATAACCATGTGCATTCGCCAGATAGTCACTGAAGACACCTCGCAACAATATATTGTAAACTTGCGCTTGGCTCAAAGCATTCCTTCATACTCAGATTCATATACCAGAGGCGCTCGCCCATGTAGACAGGGTTAGAAATGCATCAGAAGCGAAACATTGATTCCTACATCAATGATTAAGGTTAACATGACTCAAATAGAACATATTACCATGAATCGTCTCTAATGATTGCCTGATGTATATGAGTACACATGTGCCATAAGATATAGTCCATATTCAACCAAACATAGCCAAAAGGCGATCGCTCATGCCAATGGGATTAAAATCACATCATGAGCCGAGAAGTAATACCCAAGTTCAATACATCCCACACACATCAATTATGTATACATGCATTAAATGTATTTCTCTTAAATCAAAGTATATTATGTTTTCCAAAAATCCCCATAATTATACTTGCTTTTATTAAGCACTAGCTTACCTGTCGCGCGTTGCTGCGAAGACAGACATACATACATTCGTTTTTATATATCTAGATAACCAATCACAGCGCAGCTTTCATGTTACCTCTGCGGTATAATATATAACAACCAATCACAGCGCAGCTTTCATGTTACCTCAGTGGTATAATATATAACAACCAATCGCAGCGCAGCTTTCATGTAGCCTCAGTAGTATAAGAAGTAGCAACCAATCACAGCACAGCTTTCATGTTCCCTCAGCAGTATAATATATAGCAACCAATCACAGCACAGCTTTCATGTTACCTCAGCAGTATAAGAAATAGCAACCAATCACAGCACAGCTTTCATGTTACCTCAGCAGTATAAGAAATAGCAACCAATCACAGCACAGCTGTCATTTTAGCTCAGCATTCTCAATATCCAGCAATTGTCAAGCGAAACGTTCGGTGGATGCATCATTTTGTAGTTGAACACGCATCCCGTTGCTCATAATGCCTTTTGCTTTCGTGCTTGAGATGGAAATCAAATGATCTTTGTCTGGGGGGGCATAACTGTCGATAATGCTCACACGCACGCCACCTATCGTAGGATAGATGTACTATGCCAGTAATCTTCCCAGGAGTGTACTCAGCAACTTCCCAAAGTTTCATGGCGATTGGATAAATAGTATAGTAATGCATAAAGGACAGACAGACAGACATATATAGATGACATCAGGAAGTGAGAGAATTAGATTCCGTACGTAAAATTTGGACGCTAATTCTTTTGCACTTAGAATTAAATAATCGAGTTGGGACCCATTAACTTTTCCTATTTATGACATATTCAATGCTCATGCCATATTTCAAGTATCTGTGACATTGGGAAGTGATGGAATTAGATTCCGTACGTAAAATTTGGACGCTAATTTTTTTGCGCTTAGAATTGAATAATCGAGTTGGGACCCATTAACTTTTCCTATTTATGACATAATTAAAGATGAGCGAGCGTACTCGGAAAAGCACTACTCGCTCGAGTAATTTGCTTTATCCGAGTATCGCTGTGCTCGTCCCTGAAGATTCGGGTGCGGGGAGCTGCAGGGGAGAGCGGGGAGGAACGGAGGGGAGATCTTTCTCTCCCTCTCTCCCGCCCGCTCTCCCCTGCTCCCCGCTGCGACTCACCTGTCAGCCGCAGCGGCACCCGAATGTTCAGGGACGAGCACAGCGATACTCGGATAAAGCAAATTACTCGAGCGAGTAGTGCATTTCCGAGTACGCTCGCTCATCTCTAGACATAATCAATGCTCCTGGCAAATTTCAAGTTTCTATGACATTGGGAAGTGATGGAATTAGATTCCGTACGTAAAATTTGGACGCTAATTCTTTGGCGCTTAGAATTGAATAATCGAGTTGGTACCCATTAACTTTTCCTATTTATGACATAATCAATGCTCATGCCAAATTTCAAGTTTCTATGACATTGGGAAGTGATGGAATTAGATTCCGTACGTAAAATTTGGACGCTAATTCTTTGGCGCTTAGAATTGAATAATCGAGTTGGTACCCATTAACTTTTCCTATTTATGACATAATCAATGCTCATGCCAAATTTCATGTTTCTATGACATCGCGAAGTGAGAAAATTAAATTCCGTACATAAAATTTGGACGCAAATTTTTTGGCGCTTAGAATTGAATAATGGAGTTGGGACCCTTGAACTTTTCCTAATTATGACATAATCAATGCTCGTGCCAAATTTCAAGTTTCTATGACATTGGGAAGTGATGGAATTAGATTCCGTACGTAAAATTTGGACGCTAATTCTTTTGCGCTTAGAATTAAATAATCGAGTTGGGACCCATTAGCTTTTCCTATTTATGACATAATCAATGCTCATGCCAAATTTCAAGTTTCTATGACATTGGAAAGTGATGGAATTAGATTCCGTACGTAAAATTTGGACACTAATTCTTTTGCGCATAGAATTGAATAATCGAGTTGGGACCCATTAACTTTTCGCATTTATGACATAATCAATGTTCGTGCCAAATTTCAAGTTTCTATGACATTGGGAAGTGATGGAATTAGATTCCGCACGTAAAATTTGGACGCTAATTCTTTGGCGCTTAGAATTGAATAATCGAGTTGGGACCCATTAACTTTTCCTATTTATGACATAATCAATGCTCATGCCAAATTTCATGTTTCTATGACATCGCGAAGTGAGAAAATTAGATTCCGTACGTAAAATTTGGACGCTAATTTTTTGGCGCTTAGAATTAAATCGAGTTGGGACCCATTAACTTTTCCCATTTATGACATAATCAATGCTTGTGCCAAATTTCATGTTTCTACGACATTGGGAAGTGAGAGAATTGGTGGGAATTATGGAAATCAAACGATCTACGTGGGGGGGGGCATAACTGTCGACGCTCGCGCGCGCGCCATTTATCATACGATAGTTGTACTATGCCTATAATCTTCCCAGGAGTGTACTCAACAACTCCCCAAAGTTTCATGGCGATCGGATGAGTGGTGTAGTAGCGCATAAAGGACAAACAGACAGACACGCAGACAGACAGACACACATACATTCAATTTTATATATATATAGATTACCTGTGTACCCTGTGTGAAGGACTGATGAATATAAATAACAGGTATCAACAAAATCTACCCAGGATACTCTATTAACCCCTTCATGACATGGCCTATTTTTGGCTTAAGGACGCAACAATTTTTGGTGGATTTTCTTCTCCATTTATCAAAAGTCCTAACTTTTTTATTTTTCTGTCGATGCGGCCGTATAAGGGCGTGTTTTTTGCGTGGCGAACTGTAGTTTTTATTGGCGCCATTTTTGGGTACATATTGTAAAACTAAAATTTTTTTTTTTATGATAGCAGGGGGAGAGAGCGCATAAATTCTGCCATAGATTTTTTTTTTTACAGCGTTAATCATGCAGCATAAATAAGACAATGCGTTTTTTCTGCGAGCCGGTATGATTACAATGATACCAAAATTCTTAATTTTTTTTAGGTTTTTCCACTTTTCTGCAATAAAAACCCCCTTTTTTTTATTCTTTTTTTTTTTTTTTCTTTCTAAATCGCTGCATTCAAAGTCCTGTAACTTTTTTATTTTTGTATGTATGGAGCTCTATGAGGGCTTATTTTTTGCGAGACGAGCTGTAGTTTTTATTGGTACCTGTTTGGGGTACATATGGCTTTTTTGATCACTTTTATTGCGTTTTTAGTGAGGCAGTTTTTTTAGCTTTTGTTTAACGTTTTTTTTCCATGCACAGTCAAAAGCATGTGCAACTTATTGTACGCGTCGTCGCGGACGCGGCAATACCAAATATGTGGGGTTTTGATTTTTTTTATGCTAATCTGAGAAAAACATTTTAAAAGGTTTTTTTTTTTTTTTTTTTACCACATTTGTGTCCCCATGAGGGACTTTCACCACAGCCCTGATGATCGCTGTAATAAGGCATGGCAGGGCAGCGATCTCAGGCACTGGCAACACAGGGTTAAAAAATGGATCCCATTGATTTATAATGAGATTCATCAGGCTATTTTTAGCTATTTTACTGGCCAGAATGGCGCAGCATCCTTTATTTTTGCCGAATGACAGCCTGACGGTAAATCAGCAACAAGGACATTGATTATATAAGGAGCATCCTTTAGTATCTTGATATGTTTCATATGAATAACTGCCCCGAGAATGCTCCCTTTTACAAGATCATACTTAAGCTCCGCTGTCTGCTTATACCTCACTGTGTAACTCAACTTCAGCTATTCTCAGACCTCTTACCTCTGCTAGAACCACTTGAACTTGACATTGTATATCATGTTTTGTTCCGGATCCTATCTCTCTGATTTCGCCTCTCTTCTGCTTATCTTGGGTTTCATAGAGACTCAGAGAATTTAGGCAAAGTTTACGGATTTTCATACAGAGACACATGCTAAGCTAATTGTGCCTGCAATTTATAAGATTTGTGACTGTTTTGTCACATTTGTTTAATGTTCTACCAATATCTGTGAAATTGCTTTTAGGAGATTAAAATATTCACAAAATAAGTAAAATTGAAATACTTATTTCCTCGGATAATAAACC
This sequence comes from Eleutherodactylus coqui, assembly GCF_035609145.1. NCBI lineage: Eukaryota > Metazoa > Chordata > Amphibia > Anura > Eleutherodactylidae > Eleutherodactylus > Eleutherodactylus coqui. The sequence goes on along the minus strand of NC_089838.1, from coordinate 231,123,547 downwards.
GCTTTATGACTTGATATTAAATTCATAGCGGAGTCATTTTCTGAATTGTTTCTCTTTATGTTTGCAGCCATTCCTTCCTCTGTCTGACAGTGGTGTCATTTACGACTCAGATGAAAGTATCCCCAGTGATGAGGAGGAGGATGATGATGATGCTTTCCTTTCTGATACCCAAATACAGGAACATATAAAATCTAGCTCTTACAGGTAATACAAACCCGTGCATCCTCTGAACAGATTGTTAGCTGACATGCATAAATGGACAGATATGCATCAATGTGTAAAGTGTTCATATGTGATGATATTTACATTTTTGCTAATCCTATAGTGTAATAAGCAGTACAAGCACAGTGACCTAGAAACAAGAATTCTCATTTTTAACACAAAAATGTAGTTTTGGCATTTTTATTTGCATTTCTTGTCCTCTTGCATTTACAATTGAATGCAGATAACACTAATTTTTTGCTCGTTCGCCATGCTTGGTGTAAAACCAATCTTTTGTATGTACAACCGTTCACAAGTTAAATTTCTCCATATAACATGCATGTAAACCATATTTTTTGGAACATTAGATGCACTTTTTAGCCAGAAAAAAAATCATACTAACAATTCTTACAGCCTGGGGTCAAGGGGGCCCAGCAGCACAGGACCCCCCTGACCTGTTTCCCTAATGATGTGCCAGAGCACTCACCAAGCGCTCTCCCAGATCACTGAGAGAAGTGTGTGGTTACTGATAGGTGTACAGTTCACTCTCCCTGAATAAGGATGGGCTGCGCCACACTTTTGCATATTACTGTGTTTCCCCAAAAATAAGAAACCGTCTTATATTAAGTGCTAGGCCGTACTTTACTTTTGGATGGAAAATCAATCACTTGGTCTGCTCATAAACCGGTTCACCAGACATCCTCTTAATGACGTTCTTTTATGTTTTGTTTTATTATATATGTTTTCATAACTGATCAATAAATGAATGTTTGTGTTGGTTTACTTTCAGCTGGACACTTATCCGTTTGGCAATGGTGAAACTTGCAGTCCATAATCTTAAGAATTTCTTCCCAATTGCTGGACTAGAGTTAACAGGTTTGTTGCAGTCTAGACTTATGAAGACTATAATATAACATGTTCTATTGGGGGTGTCACTGAAGACCATCTCTGCAGATGTGACATGGCTGTGACTTTAAGTGGTAAACGCTACTCCACAGCTCAGTCTTACACTTGCCCAGGCTACAAATTCAGCACAACGCGTACCTCCAACAGTCCAGACACTCATGAACACTAGTGCTGTCACCACGTATCCAGTGTGGGTGTTTAGTTCCAACGCCACACATGCAACATACTCGCTAGCAGAGTTCTAAGCATTGTACATTGGAAAGGAAAGTGATAAAGCAATGTACTAATGAGGTTCAATAAGCCCAATAACAGCTCTAGTTGTGTGTAGGGTATGCGGTATTAAACTCTTTTCCAGAGCACTCAGCTTAGAGTATGGCCTCATGTCCACGGGCGGGTCGGATTCCGTGGGCAGGAGCCCGCAGCGGAATCCCACCCTGCCCACGGACAAGGACATTGTTTTACCTGTTTTGGGTCTGTGTGAAAAAAAGATTGCAGCATGCTCTACTACACCGAGTACCACACAGCGTGAACCCTATTCTTTTCTATGGACAGCGTATGCAACACTGTCCATACGCAATACATTGTGTATGGGCGGCAATTCATATGCCGCAATGATACAGAGCGGGGAGTTTACAAAAAAAAAATTAAAATCGCAGTGCGCAAAACCGTATGTTTGAGATAGGCGATCCCGCACAGCGCACTCCTTGCCATACGCAGTTTCTGCTGGTAAAAAGGTGTGGGAGTCCTGCAGCGTTTTACAGATACAGTCTTGTGAATGAGCCCTAAATCGGCATACTGTGGATTCGTGGAGGAAATTTTCCACTCCATATGAAGGCGATGTTTGACCTCTCCTCTTCATGTCATGGCTTGTCCTGTAAATACTGCAGAATATCCGCAGCAAATTCCACAGCATTTATGGCCTATGTGAAGGCGGCCTTAAAAGATACTCTTAAGGGTTCTTTAAGGCAATAAGGCAAACCTATTAAAATTTTCTTTTTACTATACAAAGGGGCAGTGCTTAGTACTAATAAAGAAATAACAGGTATATAGATATATATCAAGGGGGTGGTCTACTCTGCCTAGTGTCAATGAAACGGGACGTCAGCCATTGACACTGAGCAGTAGAAATGGAGCCCATTGTGGGTGAACAGGGGGGGTCTAAGAAGTAAAATAAAAGCAGCAATGGAGTCAGGAGAGAGATGGCTGTAAAGGTATGCACCCCATCCAGAATGTCTGTATGAGGGTCTGACACATCCTTACGAACAGCCAGACTTCTTTATGTGATTAAAACAGAAAAAGGATGTGGGAGGCGGTGGGTCCATTTGTGTTGCTGACACCCCAGAGCCGCTACTCAATCAGATGTTAATTGTATAACAGGAGACAGGTCTGGGGAGTGTTTATCAGAACACCATTTGGGAGGTGGTTCAGATTTGGTGCAAGAAATGGGTGTGTGTAAGTAAATTGTTTTTTGTAAGGGTTATTGAGAGATTCTGAAAGAAACTTAAAAAAAGTTGAAAATACTGGGTGTTACTAGTTGGGGGTCATTGTCCAATCACGGCTGATAGTGTTAGACTGCGCATGGATACACCTCTTTGACCAGGCGAATGGTAACAGGCAGTTGTCAACTTATTCGTACATTTCTAGGAGGAGTAACAGAGGAACAGCACAACTTAGTCATGAAAAAAAGATTCTCCAGAAATGTTTCATGGAGAATAAATTATTTAGTAAACTGGGCATATCAGGGGAACCAACCAATCCTCTTTAAATTAAAAAAAACTCTACCTTAATACTTCTGATGCAATATATCATCACTTACTTTTTTTTTTCTTAATACTAGATCTTCCTGTAACATCTCCTCTTGGCATTGGAGTTGTCAAAAACCTGGAAAACTGGGAACAAATTCTACATGAAACAATGGACCAGTTTGAAGGACCCCCACCAAATTATATTAATCCCATTCCTAGTGAACTAACTGTAGGGACTGGGCCTGCTATTCTACGTCACAAGGCTATGCTGGATCCTGAAAATACACCATTTAAGTATGAAACTTAACTTGATTTAAAAAAAAAAATCCATCAAGTTACTTTAAATGTAATTAGATAACGTTCTTTAGATTGAATTGACACCGAATTTAGGACTTTAAAAAAAAGGATGTTCAAAGTTTTAATACCCAATATGTACTGAAGTTAACTGTCTGGCTGGGTTCACACAGGGCGGATTTGCCACAGAAATTCTGTGCTCTCTATGGGAGTGCCGGCTGCAACGGAAAAGCATGCAGCCAAGCCGCTCCAAAACCTGCAGCTAAGTGCCGCGAGTTTTAAATCTGAGCTTTCCCGGCGGAAATCTTGCAGCTTTTTGCTGCGGCAAAACCATGAGACTTCAGGAGTCCGCCCTGTGAGAACCCGGCCTATCTGTTCACAATTTTTTTTGTCTAGAGTATCTTACTTGGCTTATCTTTATGCAGGTCCAGAGATTACACCGCACTTCCTGTTAAGCGCCTCTGGCATTACCTTGTCAAGCAAGAACTTCTCCAGGAAACTTTTATTAGATACATCTTTACCAAGAAAAGAAAACAGAGTGAGGTATTCTTACACCCATTGTGAGGCATTTTGAGCAGTATGGCTTGGTATTGTATTGCCCTCCCATTCTTCTGCTTTTATATCGCCTTGCTAAATTGAACAGTTTATATTATATAGCTATTACATGGGGGAAAAAAATACCTATATCACTAGAAAGCATCTAAGAAAAAAAATACTTGATGTTCCTAACTATGTTCACTTCAGAAATGCAAAATGAGGTAAATGGTAAATATTGCTAGTGGGGCATAGAGGTTGAGAAATGTCTGTGTAAGTATGATATTTCCACCGTGGTGTTCCCTGGATTATTTACCATTTAAGCTTCTTTTTGTTTGCTGTTTCTTTTAATTTTGTATTAATTTAGTATTCTTAGTATTTGATGTTTCATGTGTTGTCTGATCATTGTGAGGTCGCCATAGGTTGCATTTACTGTGCATGACAAAGCATCACGCAAGTATTTGTCATGCTAAAATGATTGTTTCTGATTAGTGATCTGGAATGTCTCATACATTTTCTTTTTTTGTGTGTGTTTCTTTGTGCATGTGTTTTCGTATTTGTGACTGTGTGGTGTCATGTAGTCTGTAGAAGACAGTGCGGAGCGTTTCAGAGTAGACTCCATAGCAGATCTTCAGAAGAACCAGGTAGTATGTCCTTCAAAGGCTCCTACTCCTCTCGCACTTACCTACTTGTTCACTGGTACCAGCATTCTACTGTGTGTTTGGTTTTCTCTTAGTTTCTTCCTTTTTTTGACTTTATTAAATGTTCACATTACTTGCTGATGGTATGCATTGCTGTAATTTACAAGTACTCTGAGATTAGCAAGATTTAGCATTATCTTTGTATACAAATAGTCTTTTGTGTTAAGGTGCATTTAGATATCATTCAAAAAAATCATTCAAACAAAAGTGAATAATCATTCTATCAAAACACGAGCCAACGACTGAACAATGAAGGAAAATCGCGTGATTCTCGTTCATCGTCCAGTTTCTGCAGGACTAAAACTCATCGTTGGCTCGATCACTTATCACTCCGCCTAAACAGCGATCATTCAGTGTTTCACATGAGAATCGTTCACTTCTCGTTTTGTGCTTCACATCCCTAACAATGTATCTGCCTGTTTAAAGCGACTGCACAACGTCACCAGCCCATTGGCTCGTGCAAAGAGAATGGTAGAGTTCTCATTCCGTATAAGAGGAGCGTTCGATGTCTGCTCATGGCGGACAGCAGCAGTGTGCCTACCCTCAGCAAATTCTGCTAACCCCTCACTGACCAATGATTTTCTCATACTAATAACTATTTTGATGCTTTCTTTCAAAATTCTTTTAGGAACATTTCTATGTTCATCTTACGAGTAAAAAAAGAATTGCTAAAACTATATAATATCTTTAAAATGCTGGAACAAGTGAACTTCAGTCACACTAAGTAATCTCGTTTGTGCCTGTAAGAAAATGTTTTTTTCCAAGACTTGCTGTGGTGATGCAGAGATTTTTTGTTTCTTCGCAGGTTGAAGCTGATCTTGGTTATCCAGGTGGAAAAGCAAAAATAATTCACAAGGAGTCTGATATAATTATGGCTTTTGCGATTAATAAGGTAAAGACATTTTAAACTTGAAATGCTAAATCACTTTGTATATAAACTATTTTATTGAAGTTAATGGAGCATTACTTCAACCTTTCTGATTGTTCAAGAAAATTATTGGAAGAGCCTCTTCAAAGAAAAAGACCTGCTGACGTGAGGACAAGACAGATCCTCTTTTTTTTCCAAAGTAGTATACCATTGATCCCTAAGTGTCAAAACTATGTGCATGTATTTTGTTTCAAGTTTTGTTTATAATGGTCTAGTCAATAATATTGAAATTCTTAAGACATTAAGGAGAGTTTTTCTGAGACTTGATATTGATGACCTTTCTTCAGGATAGGTCATCAAAATCAGATCAGTAGGTGTCCGCTAATTAGGACTCTCACTCATCAGCTATTTGAAGTGGCCATGGCGCTCAAGTGAGCACTGCACCCACTTTAGTGCATACCAGTCAAAGCGCTAGTGGCATATTGGGACCCCAAAGTGGCCCTGCAAAAAATATTATAAAGTGGCCTTTTGTTTTAGGAGGAGCAAACACAAGTAGGCAGGGGACAGCAAATCGCCAACCGCAGCCGTGTAGGTGGTAGCAGGGGAGAAGCCTATGTGGTGTGCATAGCTAAACGCTGCAGATTTTCTACGAAGCAGAAAACCTTTTCGAACTGGAGGTATACATTAAGGTGCCACCTATTTTTAACCCGTTAAGCCACCAAACTTTTACTTAATGAACACCAGTACAAAGAACAAAATTACCAATGAAAACTATGAGGGACAAATAATGCCCCCAGACTGTAACTATATAATACGAATATACTGTTGCAAGAAAAGCTATAAAAAATTTTTAAGAAATAAAATTAAATTATGTTATTTGTATAGCGCCAACTTATTCCACAGCACTTTCAGGTAATTTTATTTATTACCCCTTACCAAGCTGGGTACTGATTTTACCAACCTTGGAAAGATGGAAGGCTGAGTCAATCTTGAGCTGGCCACCTGAAACATGCGGGTATTGAACTTGCAACCTTCAGGTCGTGAGCGAGGGCTTAGGACAGCATTTCTGCTGCCTTAACACTCTGCATTTAACAATCTACCATTATGATTTCTTTCCACCACAACTTCAATAATGCCTTCTTTATGCTCCCACTCAGGTAATAATATCCATTTTTTGCCACCACTCAGTAATAATGCCACTTTTATCCCAATTCACTAATACCCCCTTTTGTTTTTAGTTAGTAATAATGCTCCTTATGCTCCCAGTTAGTAACAATTACCCTTATGCCCTTATTCGGCAATAATATCCCCTTTGGCATCCATTTAGTAATAATACTCCATTTTATCCCCTTTTAGAAATAATGCCCCCTTTTTCCCCTCACTTTAGAAATCATGTTTCCTTATGTAAAATAGGCTAAACTTGGATGCTTCTTTCGCTTCTCAGCTGCAGTAGCCGGCATACTTTTGTTCAGTTCCTCCACTGTCTTTCGGGTTGTGCGAACATGTGGCAAATGTGATTGCTGCAGACAATCCCGTCTCAGGCTTAGTGAGGCTGGGGAATGTCTTCTGCAATCATATGAATTTGTCACATGATCACATAACCCAGTCAGTGGGGGGCTGAACAAAACTGCCTCGACTACAGTGGGCACAGAGCGACAGAGGCAGGTTAAGTGTAGCCTGGTTTTTGTTGTTTTTTTTTTTTTATTAAATACACTAAAACAAGCAGCCTGGGCCAACCTGCAACCACCAGGAAGACCCGAATGGTCCACCAGGATTTCTTCTGGTGTACTTAGTGGCCAGTCTGCTCCTGCACAGTGCCATACATTGTATAGCAGCTCAATCCCATTCATTTGAATGGAAATAAGCTGTTCTCAGGCCATGTAATCGATGAACATCACATGCCTGAGAGCAGTCCGTGGCTTCAGACAGCTGATCAGTGCGGTTCCTGAGTGGCAGACCGGAGGCTAGGTCATAAATATCTTAATCTAAGAAAAAAATCCTTTAAATGAAATCCACTGAAATCTTTTAATTGGTGTTGTTAGTGTGTTCATAAGTTGTAATAAAAACCAGTGTGTTTTCTGAGGCGCTTAGAAACCCTGGAATAGTCAAAAATGTTAACTACAGAGGCTATGCAGGCATCCCTGTGTCCCTAAGATCACTGTTGCCATGAATATCAGTATGTTTAATGCATTCTGGACTGAAGCCAACATCCCTGAGTGTCTCCTCAAGAAGAAAACTGACTGAGGACTGATGAAAAAGAACAAAAGATTACGTCAAGGGTACTTCAAAGCTGACCTTCAAGCTCAATATGCTGCATTTTCAAGTTCGTTCATTGCTGACCAAATAAATACAGGCTCTATGGGTAGCAGATCAAGGGACTCCAATTCTGAGAAACACAGACAATTTCTCTGCTTCAGGAGATCCTCCTACAGACAAATGATTCATCACAATTCGATTTCTACAGACAACACAACAGCACTATCCCAACTGTGACACAAGGAGGTGACTCACTCATGTCTTGGGGTTGTTTTGCTGTCTGTGACACTGAATGCCAGCAATTTATGCAATGGACAATCAATGCATTCTGGTCAGAAGTGTACGGCTCGATATTACGAAGCCATTGCACATCATGAGTCTTCAGAAGGTTATTCAGCCAGAACTGAATGCAAAATGTACCTGAGAATGGAGGAGAAAAAAACCTTGGATTGTTTTAAGTGGCCTCATCAAAATCTCTTTCATCATCTGTGGAAATGGGAGATCTCACAATGCTTCTACAGTGCCACTTTTTACAAGATAGTTTCCCTACAAGTCAATGTCTGACCTTCTAACAGGCCTTGCAACATGACGATATAGGATAAACCACGCTTTTCTCTTGGGGAAATATATGGGGAAAATATACCCATGGAAAAAGTTCTGGTTTGGCTTATATCCTTAGTCATGTTGCAGGGCCTGTTAGAAGGTTGCACATTGACGTATAGTGAGACTACCTTCCGAAAGTTATGGTACATTACACTATTTCCAATTTGCATCCCAAATTTACATGGTCTGTAAATCTGCTTTTTCATACTTGGTGATAAACAGTATGTCTCCTGACCAATATTTGTGAAAAGAACTCAAACTTGCATTTGGAAGTATTTGGCTCACAAAGAATGGGCAATATAGCGAAGAAAACTCCTTCAGTATTGCAGAAAGTACTTGACTGCAGTTAATGTTTTGAGTGCCTGTGCAGTAAATTTAAGGGTTATGAACACCATTTTTTGACCACACAATTTTCATATTCTGATTGCCAGATTGGAGTTGGAAGAATTATTTTTTTTGCCTTAAATAGTGTATTTTGGCCATGCAATGCGAGCAGAGTCGCTAGAAAAATCTATAATGCTTGGACAGATCAGTAGCAAAAGAAGATCTGACTGCCAAAGGACACGATGGCTGATACTGTCACGGATATCACACAACTGAAAGAAGCAGTGCAAAACTAAAAAACATGGAGGGAGGGAGCCTTTAGGGTAGCTGAGGTTGTGAACGACTAAACGGCTAACAAATGGGGAAAATTGGCTTCTACCACATTGGATTATTTTTGCCTTCCTCTGGATTAATGTTGGAAGGTAATAGACTCTACTGGATGGACATACTATATAGTATGTTACTATCTTATTTATTTATACTTTATCACTTGTTACCTAAACAGTTTAGGCATGTTAAATCTGAAAAAAGACCGGTAGATAACAAATCAGTACATTTACTATCAATTTATTAGTATGTTAGGGAAGAATTAAGTTTTTTTGTTTTTTTTTATTTTGCAGGCTAACAGCAATGAAATTGTCCTAGCTTCTACACATGATGTGCAAGAACTGGATGTGTCGAATCTCTTGGCTGCTCAGCCTTACATATGGATTGGAGAGGAATATGACCGAGAATCTAAAAGGTCTCTTTCTCTCACTGTCGCTCGGTATCTCACTCAAACTCTCATTTTGAGTCAAGTAGAAAGCTAATTATTGCACTGTTTATTTCCCCTCTTAGTTCTGATGACCTTGATTTCAGAGGGTCTACTACAGCCATTCATCAGACAGGTGTGGCTCCCTTTCACCTGGGACAGATGCAGTCGTCTTCATCTATGCCTTGGTTGGGGAGTGGCCAGACAAGCACTGGAGCCGGCATTGTATGCACATATTGCAGTTTATATTCTGAAGTATTTTATAATGGTGCTGTCACTCACTGATGTATGCTTAGAATTGTTAGATTTATTGACTGTTTGCAGAAAAATAAGAGGAATTACTTAATTTTTTTGTTCATGTACGTCATGAAATGTCCCTGTCTAAAGACTCAATGCCATACATTTAAGTCAAGGCTTGGGCGCAGAACCTTTACCTAGGTCAGCAGTTATTGACAGTTGAGCTCCTGTAATATCAATAGGGGTTCAGAGAAACCACTGATCCTGGCTGTCTGATCCCTTAAATACTGTGGTCAGCGCAACATCTGAGGAGCTTAACAAAGGGTGGGGACCCATCTATGCTCATCAACGCCATCACAGCCGGGGACAAAGTCCTTCAGGTCTGCCCCAGTGTTTTATGCAAAGTATTATGCCAGCAATCAAATGATTATTTGGGGAATAAGGGGTTGTGTCACCTGAGAGCGTCTGTTGGAACCTGCTGCTTTATAGGTCTTTAGGAGTGTGTGTGTGTGTGTGTGTGTGTGTACACGTACTTTTTACTATTATACATATCACAATTCATTAGAAGTGTCAGACAAAGCAGATGTCAGTTACCCATAATATGATGGATGCATGAAGTAATTATGTAGTAATCTTTATGATGTAATTTAGAATGTATTTTAAGGGGCTTTTGAAATCCATTGACTTCTTACATGTAATTTCTCTTTTCTCACTCTTCTGAAAGCTAATAAAAAGGAATCTAAATAATGTTAAAAGAATGACCTCACACCCAGTACATCAGTACTGTAAGTACCCAGCTTGAAAATCTTAGTTTGTCGAAACAAACATTGTATGCCATTCTAATCTTTATATAATTAATTTACTCTAGATCTTACTGGCGCTCAAGATGGCAGCGTCCGCATGTTTGAGTGGAGTCGGCCCCAACAACTTATTTGTTTCCGTCAGGCTGGAAATGCCCGGGTTACAAGATTGTACTTTAATTCCCAAGGCAATAAGGTTTGTGTTTCTTTTCAGTCGGCCATTGATGCTGGTGCATGGTGGGGCTACATATGACTAGATCAGCCAAGTACCATGTATATGAAGACCCCAGTCTTGTGTTATTCAGCATCCTACTTTGTCGTTTGCAGTGTGGTGTTGCTGACGGAGAAGGATTCTTGAGCATTTGGCAAGTTAATCAGACAGTCTCCAATCCAAAACCTTACTTGGTAAGTTCCTAAGAAAACAAATAGTTGTCTTGTGAATGGACAGTTTTTTTTTCTAATAAATACTAAATCTCTCTAGTACAATATTAAGGTTTTTGAATTTATTCAGAGGCTTGAAAACAATCACAGAAAATGGCCATATACTTACTCACTAAGGAGTGCATATAGATGCATCCTCTCACCATGCAGGTAGCAGACCACCAAATGAGGGAGCTAATTGCACCTGTGTGGGACACCGATGAGACAGCCACTCACACTGCCTCTTGATATAGAGGGGGGTAGCTGCTTGGTGTATACTCCCACACAGTGGAAATTAAGTGGCAGACCTTCTGATACATGTAGTTCACCATGCAGACCAGCAACCTATTAATGATGCCATAATAATTCGGCGGGTTGCCCTGCACTTCAAACAGTAAACCACATTGTGACTGCTACCCTGGGCTTCCACTGGAGTCTTAAAGCCACACTGCATGTGAATGATAGATAATAAATGCAAGGCATTAGTTGGGTTTTGGCCAAGATACATCAGCCCACTAACCATGTCACGGTTACACCAAGCAGCTACCCCCCTCTATATCAAGAGGCAGTGTGAGTGGCTGTCTCATCGGTGTCCCACACAGGTGCAATTAGCTCCCTGTTTTGGTGGTCTGCTACCTGCATGGTGAGAAGGATGCATCTATATGCATTCCTTAGTAAGTATATGGTCGTTTTCTGTGATTGTTTTTATGTTTCTATATTTCCCCTTTTGTGATGTATTCAGAGGCTTGGGTTTATGCCCCTTGGATCCTAGTGCAAAGATTATGCAAATAATATTTCAGACCATCTATGATTTAGTTGCTCCCTATTTTACATAAAGGTACGGTATTGGCGATTTCACTAATATGAAACCTTTCCATGGTCATACAAATGACTTCACTTATCCAAGGTCACATACTGCACCTTCTAAACTCATACCTCAAAAATGTATACATATGCTAAAAGGCTCTCTTGCCTTATGTGTTGTGGGTTCTGTTTCTAATGGAAACCACAGCACAATTCCTGATACATCATACGACTGCTACCAACAGTGCCTGACGGACACCTTTAACTTATGATGGGGTCCTTTTAGGTTGTGCTGTGGTGTCCATCATTTTGATGCCAAAAATAGCACTGCATACAGTACTATTCTTTTCATCAAGTCAGAGGTAATCTGCAACAGAAGCTTCAATGCAAATATAAGGTGTTAAACAGCGGGGATCGCCAGTTTCTCTAGTCCCTGCTGTTTGAGCAAGTGCCAGGCTGTTGTTCAAGAGCCAAGCATCTACTCCCCGTGGCAAGGAAGAACCATGCTAGGCTTCTGATGCGGCACCATAAAAACACAATTGCACCAGAATAAAGCCCCATAACATCTGGCGTAAAAAGGCGTATGGGCGGTTATTAAGGGGTTATTCCCTGCTTGATGACTTTGCATGCTAGTGGAAAGCAGATAATAGTGTCATTGGTATCATTGTAGTTTGTTTACTGTACTTGCTCATTTTGTTAATCTATATTAAATTCTGCATTTTAACTGGTTAGCCAAAACTAAAATTTTAATTTGTAATTGACTTATACGACGGTTTACAAGCAATTGGCACAATTCTTTATAATCACAAACTATTTACTATTTTAATGCCTACATCCCTTTTTACTTATGGGTTTGGAATCAAAAGCATGTTTCAAGTAACTGTATACAAAGCAAGTGTTCTTTGAGTTTAGGTATATCCTTTAAGAGTACCGCCTGGTCATATAGTTCATGGCAGTGACTCTGTGTGGTGTACAAATGTATGACAAATGGGACATTCTTGTATTTCTACAATGTTAATTTCAATCTTTTCATCAGTCTGTCATTAGGACAGTGTCAAGGTTACACTTAACCATGAAAATGCACTTTGCCAAAACTGCTGGCTTTTTTACTTTGTTGAGCAGAGGTTTGTAATAGTAGTAGACACGTGTGTCTTGTATTCTATTTGTGGCCTTCCACGCCTCTGTGAACTCCGTTAACTGCATCCAGAAGCAAATGCTTTTTCTGTCCATGACTTTGTATCTATAAATTGCTAAAGTATAGTGAGAAACGGAAGATTTCTTCCTTGAAGGTAATTTTTATGTTTACAGCTGCAGGTGGATTGATAACCGGATTAAACTTTTTCATTATACTCAGTTCGAATATGTATTCACATTGAAGATGTTGAATTCAATTATAATCATGTGCTTTCAGTAAACCTTAAAATTACTGTGTTTCTATTTTTGTGACTACATTTGTATATTCTATGGAATTAAGTTGCCTTTTTCCATACAACTCAAAGTAATCAACTATTTCAGATTATTTTTCTTCTTCTTCTAAAGCATCCTGATTGCAGAGTGTTAAATCTTGTTAGTAGGCTATTTTAACCATAGTTTGCATAGAAACGTCTAGAAGAAAATGAATCGCAGACCGTACCTTTTTCTCGTTGTGGTTTAGGCTGCATATATAGAAGATACTGTAGACAGTGTTCGCACTTCCATAATTTATTTTTTTATTTCACCTATCTGGTTTCCATCACTCTTCCACATCCACAATAATACAGCATGAAGCTCTAATCTATTCAGCAGAACAAAAATCATAGCAATCTTGCATCCAGTAAAACCGAAGCCACAGTACAAATACATCCTTAGGCTAGAGAATAGGATTAATTTTTAGTAATCTAATATAGTTGCATCATTTTACAGTATCATGAAAACACTTTATGAAAGGGTGGTGGGGAAGAACCCTGTCCATGGTCGACACAATTTTCTATCTAGCTAATGGACTTAGTGCACTGCTTTTTTGATTGGCCAGTGCTGATCACATGTGTAGCACAGATCAATCTAAGAGAAGGTATAGTGCATCGTCAGTCTACCACTATGAGTAAACTATGCGGATGAAGTAGTTTGAAGAGTGCGTGGGACTGTGAATCAGTGGATTGGATAGATGGCAAAGATGAACAAGTGCAATATATCACCCGCCCCCTATAGTCATGGACAGTACTTCAGCCCAAACTGGGAGGGTCACTTAAAAAAATATAAAAAATCGCTATACATACTATGTTGTTAGCATTCCTGAGCTGCTCTTCATGGTGATTGCACTGTTTTCAGTGCAGTGCTGGCTTTATTCAGAATGTTAAATATATAGTTGATCCTGTTTTGCAATGCAAGGGGTGAAGATACTCTCCACACTATCATTGGGCCATACACTTTTTCCTCCCTTGGAGAACGTGCTAGCGCATGTGAGACAACATTGGAAAAGTCTCAAGATTTGAGGTGCTTTGTTGGGTAGGCTGGTTTCACTTACTGCTCTGTTTAGGCACTCTGCCCAACCCACCCAGATTATGCACATCCCCTCAGTTGGTAAACCGTGATGGAGGCGCCGAAGGAGGTTCATTCCCAATATCCTTCCTAAGCTATGTTCATATCAGCATTAGGGTTTCTATTTCCCACCCTGTTATGGGAGCAGGAAGATGGAATTCCCTAGCCGAACGGATCTGGCTTATGACAGAAATGAACAGCGCCAAAGTGACCCCGTAGATTATAAAGGGATGTGTTGGCTTTCTATCATGCTGTGAAACAGTTTGTATTTAGCTTCAGGAAGAAATTGTACTTTTTAAATTAGGTGCTTTAGGTAACTGATGCAAAAGTTAAAGGGGTTTTCTGGGCCTAAGGTATTGATGCCTATCCTGAGTATAGGTCATCAGTATCACTCTGATGGGGTCTGTTGCTGGAGACTCCTGCCAATCAGCTGATTGAAGAGGTTGCACCTCCAGTGAGTGCCACAACCTCTTCTCAAACATGTGACATCCCATTCATTGGTCACATGGCCTGAGAACAGCTTAGTCCCATTCAAGTGAATAGGACTGTTGGCAGTAACAGGCACAGCTGCTATGTACAGCGCTGTGTCTGGTATGCGGTGAAGTGACAGCACAGCTTACCTGAGCGCTGCAACCACTTCAGGCAACTGATCCCAAGCTGCGTCCCCCCCCCCCATTAATCTGTATTGGTGACCTATTCAGAGGCTAGAGCATAAATCTCTTACACCCCATTTACACTGACAGATGATCGCTCATAAGCCGCCCATACGACAGTTTGAGTGACAGTATTGAGCTATCATCTTTGCATAGTTTATAGTAGCCAAGTAGCTACTTAAGAGCTATGCTGGCGGAGCGGGACACCACCACTATCGCTCGGCGAACAATACAGCTGTTTTGCATGAGGATCAAATCCAAGTTCTGTATAATGGTTTTTCAAGATCTCTCCTTGTCATATAATGGACAGAGGTGCAGGTCTTGTTAGTTACAGTACACTCACCAGAACTGTGTAATAAGCCATTTATCTGTACTTCCAGTGGCAAGAAGAAATCAGTCCTGCCCATGCAATGGGCACAAACAATGAACTATCATTTAAATGACAGCAATCGAGTGTATTGAAAACTGTGATGAATTGGATAGAAAGTATATTGGAAACTTTGCATCACGTAACAACTTATAATGAACGTGTAATTCCCTTTTTACTATTAACTATGTACGGCTCTGTTCACATCTCCATTACAAGGTTTCCATTATGGTGTTCATAAGAAATACCTGAAAAATTAGCGCAGCATGTCACGCTATTTATTTTTCACTGTGAAATAACAGACGCCATCACAAGAATAGAACAGAGCGCATTACAGCCAATGGGTTCTGTCATGTGCCGCTGGTCTCAGTCATTTGATGGATTCAGCACATTGGGTTTGTATTTTATGTGACAGAACAGAAAAAAGGAAATGTTTCTCACATCTTACCGTGTCCCACAAAATAAGGGCGACAACATAAAATCATTAAATCATATACGAGAATCATGGATTAGAACTAAAGATGAGCGAACACCAAAATGTTCGGGTTCGCGTTATTCGAAACGAACTTCCCGCGATGTTCGGGTGTTCGTTTCGAATAACGAACCCCATTGAGCCAATCAGAGGCAGCCCTCACTCACCCATTCATGAATTCATGAATGGGTGTGAGTGAGGGCTGGCCTCTGATTGGTCAGGCTGTGACCATTCAGAGGCATCTTATTCAGCAGGCGGGATTTTAAATCCCCGGCTGCTGAATACTACTCACAGCTGTTCAGAGCAGTTCAGGAGAACTGCAGCCTGCCGCGCTGAACTCCGTCTGCCGGCACCACGTGAGTATATATATATTTTTTATTTTTACACATTTCTGGATGAATTGCAGGGAAGGGCTTATATATTTAACCCCTTTCCGACAATTCATCCCGCGATCGCCGGCAGCCCATTGCATTCAGTGGAGTCGGCTGTATTGCCGGTTCCATTGAATTCAATGGGCAAACATCGTTCTTCTCTGTCACAGCTGTTACAGCTGTGGCAGAGAAGAAGGATTTGTCTTCTATATGTTCTCAATGGGGTTGGCGCTGCTGCCGCCGGCCCCATTGAGCGCATATAGAAAAGATTTCTCAGGGAAGAAAGTTAAAGTAACCCGAACATCCGAACATCGTGTGGTGTTCGTTACGAATAACGAACATCCCGAACACCCTAATATTCGCCCGAGCATCAAGCTCGGACGAGTACGTTCGCTCATCTCTAATTAGAACATATCGGAATTAAAGCGGTTTTATGGTTAGAATAAACATTCTAAAATCGGAGCAAAAGGGTTAGAACACTAAAACAAAGGCTACTTGCCTGTCCTCGGCCACATGATTTCTCCGGTCTTTGTTGATAGTGGAAGCAGAGGCCGCAGGGTCCCCACCCATTCTCCTGGCACCAGTGCTCACATCTTGGGCACCATGATGCCAGGCGTTCACAACAGTGATGCTGCAGCCTCTGGATCGCTGAGGTTAAGGACCGGTAAGTACCATTTGTTTTATTGTTTTAACCCCTTTTGGCTTTGATTTTAAGAAACTAAATCTAACCAGACACCCCTTTAATCTCCTGAGATTGAATAACTATGTAAATTATACTCTGTTAAACTAAAAGTACATATACAAATAAAACAAGGCAGCATGTATCCGTTATGGAATTAAGTGTCCCATGTGTCTTTTGTTGCCCATCTAAAATGAATGACTAAAGGCCCATTTAGACACAACGATTATCGCTCAAAAGCCGCCTGCCATTGTGTACTTTTCATCAGTGATTTCTAGCAAGCTAGAAATTAGCAATAAGCCTTATCAGTGCCACACGCTGATTTTCTCAGCGGGTTGTGCTGATAACATTCTTTCAGCTGGTATCCCGCAGCAGTTCTTAGCAGGACACCAGCTGAAGGCACCGAGAACAAAGCAGCTGTTTGCATATACAAAACAGCTGCTTTGTTCTCGGAGCTATCACAGCTGTCTCCCGTTCTGCCTGCATAACCTCTTAAGTAGCTAATTAGCTACTTAGAGTTATGCAAAATGATTGCTGACCCTGCGGATGTGCCGCGGGAAAGCAGGACATTTAAAGGGAACAAAAATGCTCTGCATATGCGCTCGGCGCACTGAGTGCATCCACAGTGTAGATTTCTGCACTTGAAATCCGCGCGTGCCCGTGGACATGAGGCCTTAGGATAAGCGAGCTAATTATCATTCTTCAATCATCGGCAATGTTTACACTGGACAATTACCATGCATTTTCACGCGATTCAACAATTATTTGAACGATGATCATTCCATGTAAAACGATTCATATTCAACAATTCGTAGAAGACTTCACTATCCCTACATTAGCATTTGTAAATTGCTGCACAGAGAAAAATTGATTTTTAGACCATTTGATCCTTATATTATCTGTGTGGACTAGAATGTGTAATTGTTTAAAGTTTTTATCATAGATTACCAGTCAATCACAAAAACAGCTTAACTATATATAATTTCTTTTTTTTTTCCCCAGAGTTGGCAATGTCATACTAAAACCACAAGTGACTTTGCATTTATTACCTCATCAAGCTTGGTTGCTACTACAGGACAATCCAATGATAATAGGTATGTTGTATGGAATAGACCAAGTATGTTTGTATTTAATGGCAGATTCTAACACATTCGAGATAAAGATATGTGAATATTTTCCCTTCTGCCTAGTAGTTAAATGGGTTACAGAAACTGAGTATAAACTGCCCAGTTTCCATTATATGACTTTTAATCCATAGAGGATTTCTACGTTCTTCAGTACATGTTATCTGTATTGTTCATGTAGTAGCTGCATTTACACACTATTCTTATGTTCCCAAGGAGATAATCTATTCACTCCAACTTCTAAACACTCTTTAAAAGTAACATTTTGTGACCATCTTCAGATTGAGTTCATGGGTAAATTTGAAGGGCGCCAACCTTTAGAATTCTCTTCTTGGTAGCTAAGCATTCTTGTATGGGGTCCTGGCTGCTGTCTTAGTTCCAGCTAGCTCAGTGTTTGCAAGTGTTTCTGTGGATAAATAACAGGAGGACAGAGTAGCACATTTGGTGAGAATGTTAATGTAGCTTACCTCAAGATAAAAATCCTTTTACAACATCATTTTATTGCCTAAATTATAAAAAAAAAAACATATATGACCTTACATTGTCGTAACATTCACACAAAAAAATAAGGATGATAAATATATTCGTCCTTTTGTTTAACTTATGAGAATGTAAGGTCATACATGAGTTTTAATTTTTGTAATAAAATGACGCCTAAGGGTATGCTCACGTGGCGGAATGTTGCAGCAGATTTGGTATGGAACTTGCGCCTATTCTACAGAAGATCCGTATTCCATTACTTTCAATGGGAATCCACGCCGTAGTCTATATAGTGCAAGTTTCAAACAAGAGGTGACATGTCACTTCTTGACATGAATTCCGAGTCAGTAATTGCACGTGCAGGTTTACCCATTGCAAAAGGCTAAATCTGTGTGTAGATCTCTGCCGGTATACATGCGCATAAGCTGCAGTGCAAATACTCGAGAAGCGAAATCGGCATGCAAAAATCCACATCAGATTCTTTAGGCTGTTTGTTTTATGGTTTTGTTTTGTAAAACACAGTAGAAAAAAAAGTCGATGGGAGCTTTCATATACCTACAGCTAGTCGTTCCCACCAGCATCATAATGCTGATTTAAATAATAAAAGATTGTGATGTCAATCTTTAAGTCTTTTGCCTTGTTGGAATAAGCTTCATATTTGAGAATCCCCCATTGCAGATCCAGCTGAAAATGTTGAACGAAAAAATGCTGCATGCAGCGCTTTTTCTTTCGTACAGAAGCTGGGTGGAAAGCAAGCAGAACCCATTATAGACCATGGGGTCCGCCCAGTACTGTTCAGTTCCATCCAGAGACTGAACTTTTTGGACACAGGGATTCCCCTTTCCTGCTCCCCAAATGGAGCAGGAAAGCAGAATTCCCAGTGCAGATGTGAAAGCTCCCTACCTCTAACCCTCCAGCCTGTGTCCTGCAGTAAATGGCGGTTGCTATAAATGCATGCATTCAGTTTAGAATAGTTTAAAAAAATGTAGTTTTTAAATCTGCATTAAAGTGAATGAGTAGAATGATAACTAATCACCCTACTACATGTGTGAGTTCCTGGCATTAAATACCTGTAAAATAAATCAGCCAAAATGCTGAAGGAATGAACTTGCAAATTTCTTCCTTGGGAAATAGCAACATTACTCCCATAAAAAAGGCAAAGGCATCAACCTGAAACAAATCCCTGTTATTCCTGTACTATGTGTCTTGTTAAGATTGATTTTTACTATTGAAATCCTGCTTACTTAGTTAACTCTTGTTTTTTGTCTTTTTAATTTTAGAAATGTTTGTCTGTGGGATACACTAATATCCTCAAGTAACAGTCTTGTTCATGGTAAGAAAATAAGGGCACTACAGGGTTTATACCAATGCTTCAAGAAAGGGTATTGGAATGCGTATATTACAGACTTGTTACCTGTAAGTCTACTGCCAGCTTGAGAGGGTCGAGAGGGATGAGTTAAATGAACACTAAACCTAGAAATAAGAAAACTGTTTCACTATTTAGTCTGATTTGCTACATGTTCCTGAAACCGACAATCATGTGGAAACCTTGCAGAGAAAGTAGTTAACGTCGTCTTCATTCTTTCTGGTTTTGGCTGGCAATCAGCTCATGGGAGGGACTTGGTGTTTGTTTTCTCATATTGCTGTGGAGTAGGGCTCCCTCTGCACGCAGTTTCATTAGAGCCATAAGGAGGAGGATGGGAGACATGGCCAATCCATTTTTTTTTTGTTCTGGGTACTGCTATGTGGATAGCAATTCCACATGAGTGCAACACTATGGCTATAACTACTGTATGGGAACTTACCGGCTGCACTGTATGGGTACAGCGCTGCTAATTTAGGTTTACTATGTTTAGCTATCATTTAAGATGCTATTATGTAGTTGGCAATGCAAAGTAGGTTTAATTATGCTTACATAGATTAGAGGTACTTTCATGTCATTACACTCTCTAAAGTGGCGGCTCATAAGTAATTACGGTTTCTATAAGGACACTCATGTGGCTGGCTCTACCATATTGGCCCTCTGTTTTATGGAGCAACTGTGTATAGGCATTGCAGCCTGGAGTTAGACTACTCTGTGATTATGGCAGTAAAATTATGGACAGTCTGTTTACCAGCAAGAGTCTCTGTCTTGCCATAAGTTTTCATCGCTGTATTTATACCTGTGTTTATACAGGTGTCTGGCCATCTAGTCAGTGACACTTCATGTTCTCTAGATATCACTTCTCAGCAGTCATCTCATTATCATCACAGGCAAAGTTACAATGAAAAGTAACCGCTACCATGTTTCCCCTGAAAATAAGCCCTAGCATGTTTTTTTAAGGATTTTTAGGGAGACTTGAAATATAAGCCCTACTCCAAAAATAAGCCTTAGATGCCATTTCTAAGTCAATAGAAATGCATTGGGTGCGTGGAAAAGGACCGTAAAAATGCAATGGCTGCATTTTTACAGCGCTTTTCGCACAAGTCAACCAAGTTACTTACCCAGCAGGTTCTGTCCAGGTCCTTCCCGCTGCTCTCCAGAGTCCAGGTGGGGTTCCCGCCTCAATGAAGTGATGGTTGTGATTTGGTACTTCCAAGTGCTGCATTGATTGGCTGAGCAGCACTAGAAGAACCAATTACAGCTACTGCTCAGCCAATTCATAAATCCCTCCTCCACAAAGTAATGGCTGTGATTGGTTCTTCAATCACTGCTCAGCCAATCACAGCCATTGCTTCATGGAAGCAGGATTTATGAATCCTGTAACCAGCAAGTGATCCTGTGTGGGCGGCCGAGGACTGCAGGAGCCGTGCCAGGGCTCTTGGGAGCAGTGGAAAAGACCTGGACCGAGCCTGCTGGATAAGTGACTCAGCTGACCTGCATCAAAATAAGCTACCTCTGCACTGATAGTACAGCATGTGGGGAACACTCTTCCATCTATATAATGTCTCAGTCGCATGAGCTTATTTTGTCTATGCATTACATACACATTTTTTAAGCATTTAACACGCAGTGCTGAAACTAAGCAGGTCTTTTCTTTGTCTGTATTACGGACCAAAATACTCCTAAACGTTTAATGGGAGCTGTAAAAATACGCTTTGGATATGCATGATACATATTTATCTAGAAGAAAGGTGAAATCTCCCGTAACTCTGTGTGTGGTTTCTTTCTGGCTTTTTTAAGCATGTAAATATATAGTGTAAATATACAAGCAAAAAAACAAAATGCACAGAGAATTTGTACTACTCGACCGAAATATGATATGCTTGTGTGAGTTATATCCAGACTAGAGGCTCTATGATCCATAAGGTTGCTGTAAAGCATATCTACAAATGTTAACGGTAGCTCAGGCAAGCTGGCCACCCCCAGAATCATGTACAAAAGCAGAATTTAAAATTTTACAGTCGGAAACAAAATATTTCACACAGATCTGGTTTTAACCCTTTCCAATCCAATGTCGGGCCTGCCCCGACATCATCATTTTCCTCCACAGCTCCAATGTCGGGGCAGGCCCGACACTGCAGTGCAGGAGTGCATCTGCACCCGATCGGCAGACACATCGGGTGCAGATACACTTGTGCACTGGTCCCCATCGAGGACCCCCTAGGAGAAGGCAGAAAGGGTTTTTAACCCTTTCTGCCTTCTCCTTTACACATTACATAGCGCTCAATTAGCGCTATGTAATGCATAGAGATTCCGGCCGGCCGGCGATCATGTGACCGCCGGTGTTACCTGACCCCCGACGGTCACATGAACTCCGAGCCGGGAGCCTGCACTGTGGGACCTGCTTACCTGACCGGCGTCTTGTGCGTTCTCCTTCTGTCTCCCGGCCTGGCGATCATGTGACCGCCATGTGCCACCTGACCCCAGCGGTCACATGATTGCCGAGCCGGGAGGCAGGAGGAGAATGTGGAAGACGCCTGACAGGTAAGCAGGTCCCTCCACGGTGCAGTGAGCACCTGCCCCCTCCTAAACTCTGTCAGTTCAGGAGGGTGCAGGGAAAATGTATTTTTTCTCACCCATTTTCCCCAGTTCCAATTTATTTGGAGCTGGGGAGAATGGGTGAGAAAAAAATAAATGGATTGGAAAGGGTTAATTAGTAAATAAAATATAGGCAATATTTCAACATTTAGACATGCTTGCAAATAGTATACTTGTCACCTACATAATTAATCAGTTTAACCGCTTTTACACACTTATTGGTTGAAAGAGGAAGCTGGGAAAAAAAGTTTAATTTGGGTAATTAGATTACATTTTACAGTATGTCAATACCCCCCTTTTTTTTTCTTCCTTTTAGCTTTCAACTGTCATGAAAATGGTGCCACCGTTCTGCAGTATGCACCAAAACAACAGCTCCTGATTACTGGTGGCAGGAAAGGATACATCTGCATCTTCGACATTCGACAAAGGCAAATGCTTCATACTTTCCAGGCCCATGACTCGGCTGTAAAAGCACTTGCCTTGGATACGTCTGAAGAATGTTTTGTCACTGGCTCAGCGGAGGGAAATATGAAGGTAAATCATAGAATTGGACCCATATACATCCGATTATTTCAAGTTATTTACAGCTTCACTAAAATCTGTTTCATAAGTGAAATGCTGCTAAGCTAAATGGCTATATTTGTCTTGTAGGTATGGAAGTTAACAGGCCATGGTCTACTTCATTCTTTTAAGAACGAGCATGCAAAGCAGTCCATATTTCGGAATATTGGTGCAGGTGTCATGCAAATTGAAGTAGGAGAGAAAAAGCGAATCTTCTCCTGTGGAGCAGATGGCACTCTGAAAATGAGGATGTTGCCTACTGCCTTGAGGACCCAGTCCGGCATTTTCGATATTCTCTAAACACTTTAACTTTTAGGCCTGTCTCCACCTTCAGATGTTGATCCACTGATGCACAACATGTAGGAAGGTATAGAAACCAAGAGGTTAGAAGCTGCTTAAGGATGAGACCTAAAGAGTTATTTATATTAGAGCCAGGTTTTTGCTGCTGAACAATGGATATGCATGTCTGCCATATAGATCTGTAAAACTGAGTACATGAAGGTTTTCCTGGTGAGCCTAGAGCACGCGTGCAAGCATTGCCGAACTTCTCAGCATCGTTCACACTTCTTGTTGAGATGCTATTATTTAATTTTGAGGTAGATCAGAACACAATAAATTGCTGTAATCTTTCTGGGTTTTAGGTTGATTATAAGAGGGATGGACAGAGGACCAAAAGGGATGTCATGGTCGTTAGCGTTGACATGGTTTTAGTCATAAACGCCTGCAAGCATGTAGCTACTCTACACCGCAGGAGAATTACCAGAGCCACGTACATATACACAAACCGTATATGGAACAAAGGTCACCACAAAGGAAGTCATTCACTATGTCCCTGTGGTCACTTTAAGAAGTAAAAGTTTTTAATTCTTTCCGTTTTTTAACTTTTTAAACTGTTTACACATATTCCAGACATTTGCTTCCAGACAGTTATACTTTTCAAAAAGCATGTCTATGTTTTCCTCCGATTTCCGTTTTAAATGAAGGTATTGTACGAGTATGTGTTTACCGACTCTTTGAGATACAACAACCAAGACAAACCAAGAATGAAATTTCCCTAAAGCTCATTCATAGCTTTTTAGGGCCAGAAGACCCTCGTCTCAATCTTCATTGAGTGGGTGGTCATTATTATCTTTGGTTGGGTATCTTTTTATTATTTTGTATTGCTTTTATTTATGTTTCGTTTTTAAACACTGAAATTTGCACATAATTTAACT
Source organism: Eleutherodactylus coqui (assembly GCF_035609145.1). Classification (NCBI taxonomy): domain Eukaryota; kingdom Metazoa; phylum Chordata; class Amphibia; order Anura; family Eleutherodactylidae; genus Eleutherodactylus; species Eleutherodactylus coqui. The sequence continues at coordinate 231,099,704 of NC_089838.1, read as the reverse complement.
GCTGTGTTTACCATATACGTTACTTTGCACATTACCACTTGTCCGTCTGAAACTTTGGCTTTAAGTTTTGTTTTTTTATTCATTGAAACCTATGTGTTTGTTGTAGTGAATGTGCCCAGAGTTCTTTGCATTCATGCTTAGTTTTTTATTTTTTATGCATTTTGGGGGTTTTATGCACCTCAATGATTACACTCTGCTGGATGCCCATCTGTCTGGCAATGAGCAGGACCCAACTGGATGTTGTGATCGCTGCTCTAATAGATTTCACAGCAACATATTTTAAAATGAATGTCAGGCTTCCTGTGGCCAGATAGTGAATAGTGGAAAGCGATATAAACTAAATTATTACACAGCATATGTATAACTATGCAGAGTTGAATATTGTTAGCTTGTAAAATACAAAGCAGTGTTGTCTTATTTTGATGTACTTTCTCTGTTGTAAACACATTGTTAATAGGCTTCCCAGGACTACTTACTGTCTATGTATTTACTTGTCATCCTCCAAGTTGTCTTATTATTTTTAATGCAGAGTTTTGTGTGTGTTGTACTGTAAAATATAATGGCATTTCATGCACCTTTCTCTTACTTTGCATTCCTTGAAGAATACTTAAAGGTATAAAGTATGTATAGAAAAGGAGTCATTGTTAGTCTACCTTTGTAAGTTCAATTAAACCTCTTTTATTTCATGGAAATGTGGTCAGTGATTTATTGCTTTCGTTAAAAGTAATGGAAATAATTGTACACATTTAGGCCGGTTTCACACAGCCAAGAATCTTGCGCAAGATTTGTGCGTTGAGGCACACAAATATGAACCCCCGCTGCGTGACCTATATTTGGACATGCCCTTGTATCGCCCATTGTTTTCAATGGGGCCAGCAAACCATCGCACCGCGTGGTAAGTGCACATGAGTGCGATACGAGGTTTCCCATTGAAAACAATGGGAAACGCTCTTCGATCAGCCGTGCCGGAAGATCGCTACTTCCTCGAAGTGATGCAAGGTGTTTTTGATACAAAAAGGCCTCACATTCACAAGGAAATCACATGATGACAAGCACAATATGAGGCTGAGTTTCACTGCCTGATATCGCACTCACCCGTGTGAAATTAGCCTTACAGAAACAATGCCTGTGATTTGGGGATAAAATATTAGCAGTATTGAACAAGCCATAATACAAATCAGTTGTTGTAATCTCGTCTACATCCAGCTGCTCTGGTAAAGTCTCCCATTATAAAATGTGAAGTGTCCTTCATTTGCAGGGAACAAACGATTAATATTTACCTGTGACTCCCCCCCCCCCCCCCCCCCTCCCTTTCCCCCATTCCCCCCACTTTGGTCGTAGCCAGTTTCAGCCTTATTGACTTAGTCCTATTTTTCAAATCTGGCATCTCACCTCATAGAATGATGATAACTTTGGAATGCTCCTATTTGTCTAAGTGATTCTGAAATTGTTTTTTCATGACACATTGTACTGTGTTAGTGGTAAGTTTTAGTTGATATGATTTGTATTTATTTGTCATTTAAAAATGGGAAATTTACTTAAAAGTTGGAAAACACAGTAATTTTTCTGCTTGTAAGATAGGCATACCACACAAAATTTAATAAATTTACCCTTTTTGTCTATTTTATGTTGACATTTTTTAAGTATGTCAGAAGGCTTATATGTTGAGTAACAATTTTTAAAATTTCAAAAATTCAAAACTTGTTTCTTTAGGGACCAATTCAGTTCTAAAGGGTCTTTATTTAGATCTGTATATTAAAACCTCCTCCCCCAACACACACACGTGTCCTAGGTTTAAAAAAAAACACACCTCTAAAAGTATTTAAAACAACATTTAGTTTCTGCAACCTTTTATCTAGTTCACAAGAATTTGAAGCAAAGTGGAGGTGAAATTTCAAAATTCTATATTTTCAATTTAATCATTTTTTTGTTCTTTAACATAGCAATATAAACCACCAGTATAAGTAAATTCCCCATAATATCTATTAACATTATTCTGGTAACAGACGGCGAACCAATTTAGCCATTTATAGGACCAGACCTGGAAACAACTGAATTGATTCTCAGGCGTGGCATGACTGGAGTCCCAAGATACAAATAAAGTAGTTAAATTAGTTCATTAGCAAACACTGGCAGCAGAGACCAAAGCCGAGGAGAGTCAACCACTGCATTGCCACAGTGAACCATACTGTCAAAACATGCTTGTCCTGGCCAAGACGGAGGGTTTAGCAACATGGTGCAACCACCACAGAGATGCAGATGGATGACCCCAAAAAGTTGAGCAGTGAACAGGCATATGATTGGCACAGTATGTGCCAGTACCCCCTTCTTAGGGCCCTCTCGATGCGTTACTGCAGAGTTGCCTCAGCGGGCATTGGCAGCGGACTGGGCACAGCAAGAGACTTTGCATGACACTGGCAGTGGACTAGGAACAGCAGGGGACTCCATAGAAAAAAAAGTAGAGATGGAGGGGAGCTGCTACCGTTAAAAAAATTCCATTCTTTATTGAATAAAAAAAAGCATACAGCTCACAGGTTCGCGCTGAAAGAAACTGCTGGTGAGGTGAGCCCATATTTCTTCTTTTTTGACTCCATAGACACTGGCAATGGACTGGGCACAGCAGGAGACACTTTGAAACTTGTTGGTGCAGATTTGGTGAGAACTGCTGCCACTCTTCTCTGAAGAAAAAGTATTCGCTTCACTTTGCAAGTCTTCTCTAGACAGACTGGGACCTGACAGAGTTAGGGATCACCACTACTGTGCTCTGGCTCCAGTAAACCAGGCTCAGAAGTTTAATTGGATGATTTAGGGACTGAGGAAATACAACCAATATTGGCAGGAACTGGTGTCTTGCCTCTTATTTTGATCTCTCTCTGAAGTGCAGATCCACTTGGGTAGCAAGCAAAATTAAGTAATCTAGAGAGAAAGGAATATCTTTCCCAGACAGTTAATCTTTAGAGATGAGCGAACCTACTCGGCCACGCCCCTTTTTCGCCCGAGCGCCGCGATTTTCGAGTACTACCATACTCGGGCGAAAAGATTCAGGGGGCGCGTGGGTGAGTAGGGGGTTGCAGCGGGGAGTGGGGGGGGGGACAGAGAGGGCTCCCCCCTGTTCCCCGCTGCTACCCCCCGCTCCGCCACGCCTCCCCCTGCCCCCCGGATCTTTTCACCCGAGTATGGAAGTACTCGAAAATCGCGGTGCTCGATCGAGTAATTACTCGAAACGAGTAGGTTCGCTCATATCTTTATTATGAGGGGCCAAACTAGACCGAAAGATTGACTGTGTAAGGTTTTGTTATTCCAAGGTACTATAAATCTGATGCTAGGTATGGAATTTAATAACCTTTTGTCCTACTGTGGAAGCACCCTGTCTCATGCGCAGTTGGGCAGCAGTGGAGGGAATATGGCCTGGTACATCAAAAATCTTCTGGAAAATAGCTAAAAAATGTTGCTGACAAGTCGCAACTAAGATCACTGCGTTCCTTTAGGGACGATGCTTAGGCCAGGGCCTCACCAGTGGGCAGTGAAATGAAATAAGCAATCTATACCCTGTCAGATGGAAACAAAGGAATACAGAATTCAAAACTGGATATGGCACGCATTCAAAATTCTCAGACAGGTCTTAAGGTTACCTTTATATTGCTGAGCGGTAGGAAGGGGTAGCCTGAATCCAGAATATTTTTAATGAATGTTTGTCAGCTTCCGATTGTGAAGTGCTTCCATACGAGAATAGTAATTGGGAAAGTTTTCACTGACATTGTAAGACCACATTAATGCGTTCCTAAATGACCATGGGCTTTGCCTATACTGCAGAGCCTGGATCTATGGCCTGTTTGAGTATACTGTAACGACTTCTAGCTCAGGTGCAGTTGTTTTGTGGATCTTTGTAACGGTGATCAGATGGGCGATCAATGTGTGGTTAGCAACATAGACTTTGAGACAAGACTTGATTGTTATGTTGCAGAGCGGGACAAGTAGTAGACGATGCAGCTGAGCCATGCGGTTAACAAGCGGCTGTAGGTGAGCGGTGCAGGTAGAAGCATGAGGAAGTAGCTGAGTTGTGCAGGTAACAGCGACTTGGTTTAGCAATTTACAGGACCAATCTGAAGAACAAGTGCATTAATACTCAGGCAAGGCATAACTGGAGTTCCAAGATACAAATAAAGTAGTTAATGAGTTCATTAGGAAACAATGTAGCAACAGAGATCAAAGCCCAGGGAAAGTTAACCACTGCAAATCCGCAGTGGACCATACTCGCAAAACATGCTTGTTCTGTTCAAGAGCCCAGCAGTGTGTATGTGGAGGGCCTAGCCTTGGGTTGGTATATAGAGATGAGCGAGCACCAAAATGCTTAGGTGCCCGTTGCTTGAGTCGAACCTTTCGTAATGCTCGAGAGCTCGTTTCGAGTAACGAACCCCATTGAAGTCAATGGGCGACTCGAGCATTTTTGTATGGGACAGATGCTCCGCATAGGTGATGACTTGTCAAACACCAGAAAACATCAGAATGTCATGGAAACACCACAGAAACGGATAGGGAAGGGCAGGGCAGGGGCAGCATGCATGGCTGCATCTGAGGCTCCCAGGTCCCACTATTAAGCCAAAATGGGGGGAAAGTCTGGCGTCACCCCCCTAACAATTTACTTTGGACAAACCCTCATTAGCAAGGCACACGCGCTGGCACATCTTAGCTAAGCACCACACTACCTGCAACCAAGGACAGTCACTGCCTGCGGGTGACACCGCTGCCTATTCTCCTGGGTTACATGCTGGCATTGCTGTCCAACCGCCCCGCACGATCTTTCGTCCACAGCGTACCCAAAATTTTCCCTGCGCAGCGCTCAGCTGGCCTCATGCCACACGCTCACTTCATAGCCACACCACCCTCATGTCTATTTATAGGTGCGTAATTGATGAGGAACCGGAGGCACACAATGCAGAGGGTTGGCAGGGCTAGGCAGAGACCCTCTTTAACCCCTTAATGACGCGGCCATTTTTCTTTTTCCATTTTCGTTTTTTCCTCCCCCCCTTTAAAAAAATCGTAACTCCTTTATTTATCCATCGACATCGCTGTATGAGGGCTTGCTTTTTGCGGGACGAGTTGTATTTTTCAATGGTGCTATTTAAAGTACCATATAATGTACTGAAAAACTTTTAAAAAATTCTAGGTGGAGTAAAATGAAAAAAAACGACATTTCGCCATCTTTTAGTGCGGCTTGCTTCTACGGCGCACAAACGGCAACAAAAACGACATGATAACTTTATTCTATGGGTCGGTACGATTACTACAATACCAAACTTGTATAGTTTTTTTTTTTTTTTTACTATACTGCTCTTTTTTTTCCAAAGACATTACATTTTTTTCATTTATTTTCTGCCGTCATTTTGTGCGCGCGATAACTTTTTTATTTTTTTCGTCGACGTAGTTGAGCAAGGGCTCATTTTTTGCAGGATGTTCTGTAGTTTCTGAATTTTGGAATACATATGACTTTTTGATTGCTTTTTATTGCGTTTTTTCTGGGAGACAGGGTAACTAAAAAAGTGCATTTCTGGCGTTCTTTATTTTTTTCTTGGACGACGTTCACCGTACGGGAAAAATAATGCGCTACTTTGATAGTTCGGACTTTTACGGACGCGGCGATACCAAATACATATTTTTAATTTATTATTTAGATTTTTTAATAATAGATATGACAAAAGGGGGTGATTTAAACTTTTACAACTTTTTTTTTTTTAATTAAAAAAAACTTTATTGATTTGTTTTTTTTTTACATTACTTTGAAGTCCCCCTGGGGGACTTTAAGATGCGATGCTTTGATCGCTCCTGCAGTATGACGTACTGCTTTTTGACAGGCAGTCTATCAAGCCACCCTGTGTGGATGGCTTGATAGGCAGTCTGTTAAGGCAGCCCTGGGGCCTTTCATTAGGCCCCCGGCTGCCATGACACCTGCACGGCTCCCCCGATCTCACCGCGGGGGGGCCGTGCGGGACCCCGAACGATGTTCAGAATTGACAGCAGCATTTAAATGGTTAATAGCCACGATCGGCCGCTCGCGGCTATTGCCCGCGGGTGTCAGCTGTTATAAACAGCTGACGCCCGCACTGTATGAAGAGAGGTTGCATCGCAACCTCTTTTCATACATACCCTGCGGCCACAGGACGTACCTGTACGTCCTTGGTCGTGAAGGGGTTAAAAGTGTGTGCGTTAGCCCACAATGCTGTTGAAAATTGATGATAAATTGACGTATGATCATCATTCCAATCCCGTGCCACCTCCGTCAAAAAATTATCAGGAGCCGCAAATGTGAGTATAAAGGGGACTCGGGTGCCAGCACTTCTACACATCTCAACAATGCAGCAATACTCTATGTGGGAAGCACGTGAGCGGGCCCAGGGTCAGGCTCAGTCCCAGCCTCCACCTTGTGTGACACAAGGTGCTGTGAGTTACATAGCAATGGGAAATCCATGTGTCCCCACACAATTCATTCTGTGTAGGTGTCAGCTCAACACCGCAATGGGAAGTCTTTGAGTTCCTTGGGCTCGCCTATGCTGTCAGTGCACAAAGATGGTATTACACAGGAAGAAATCGGAGTGCCCAAACATGGCAGAGTTTCACCCCGCCAAGGACCTCGGCCTCGGCCCACATTTCTGCCCTAGGCGGTCAGTGTATTTGTGCCAGACAAGTAAAACAATGCAATGGGAAGTCTTTGTGCAGCCACAGCATAGGCGAGCCTCTGGACGCAAGGAAAGTACTACACATAAAGAAATCAGAGCGCCCAAACAAGACAGTTTCACCCTGCCAAGGATCTCAACCTCGGCTCACACCCTCAGTAATCGTGGGCATAAAGTGGACTCGGATGCTAGTGCAGCTGTGAACGGTTCATTAATGCAGTAACGCTCTTTTTGTTTGGCCCAAACCAGTGTCAGATGACTGTGGTAACACGAGAGTAAATACATGTTGCCCAGCGCTGATCCCCAGACCCCAAACAGGAGGAGAAAGTGGCATAGGGCCGGGAAACCATGACTGAGGTAGGACCTGCAATACTCTGTGTGGGAAGTACATGAGCGGGCCCAGGGTCAGGCTCGGTCCCAGCCTCCACCTTGTGTGACCCAAGGTGCCGCGAGTTACACAGCAATGGAAAATCCATGTGTCCCCGCACAATTCATTCTGTGTAGGTGTCAGATAGCTCAACACCACAATGGGAAGTCTTTGAGTTCCTTGGGCTCGCCTATGCTGTCAGTGCACAAAGATGGTATTACACAGGAAGAAATCAGAGTGCCCATTCATGGCAGTTTCACCCCACCAAGGACCTTGGCCCACATTTCTGCCCTAGTCAGTCAGTGTATTTGTGCCAGATAGGTAAAACACCACGATGGGAAGTCTTTGTGCACCCACAGCATAGCCAGACCCCTGTAACATTTCTGTAGCAAGAGTATAGGCGGGGCCCAGTAACATTTCTGTAGCAAAAGTATAGGCGGAACCAAGTAACATTTCTGTAGCAAAAGTATAGGCAGACCCCAGTGACATTTCTGTAGCAAGAGTATAGGCGAACCCCAGTAACATTTCTGTAGCAAGAGTATAGGCGGACCTCAGTAACCTTTCTGTAGCAAAATTATAGGCAGACCCCTGTAACATTTCTGTAGCAAGAGTATAGGCGAACCCCTCAAACCATTCAGTAGAAAAGGTATAGGCAGACCCCAGTAACATTTCTGTAGCCAAAGTATAGGCGGACCTCAGTAACATTTCTGTAGCAAAAGTATAGGTGAACCCCTGTAAAATTTCTGTAGCTAGAGTATAGGCGGACCTCAGTAACATTTCTGTAGCAAAAGTATAGGTGAACCCCTGTAAAATTTCTGTAGCTAGAGTATAGGCGGACCCCAGTAACATTTCTGTAGCAAAAGTATAGGCAGACCCCTGTAACATTTCTGTAGCAAGAGTATAGGCGAATCCCTCAAACCATTCAGTAGAAAACGTATAGGCAGACCCCAGTAACATTTCTGTAGCCAAAGTATAGGCGGACCTCAGTAACATTTCTGTAGCCAAAGTATAGGCGAACCCCAGGAACATTGGTGTACCAGGAGTATAGGCGAACACCTGTAAAATTTTGTTTACCAAGAGTATAGGCGAAGCCTGGAAAAATTGGTTTGGCAATGGCCTGAAAAATTGGTGTACCAAGAGTACAAGTGTACCCCTGAAAAATTGCTCAACCGCGAGGGCAGGTGAAATCCACAAACATTTTTTAAAGATACAGCTTGTTATTGGTTAATTTGTGACAGAGCCTGGAGGCAGCCCTCCACAAAAATTGGTTTAAGTTTAACTTTTAAAACTTTAAAAATTTATAAAACTTTTAAAAGTTTTAAACAGAGCATTTTGGGCCGCATAGAAATTGGCAGTTCAGCGTGATGACATGCTGTTTTAGGAAGAGGAGGAATAATATCCGAGAGGGATACACAAAGCTAATTCTCCCCTTTTTTAGGGTGATATGCATTTTTCTCCTGTTGCAGCGAAAAGATTCTTTAGGCTCCACTGCTTTCCACCGGTGGAGAAGAGTAGTCTGGGGAAATCCAGCCTTTTTTCATCTTTATGAGGGTAAGCATATCGGCGCTGTCAGTTGACAGGCAGGTACACTTATACGTGATGATTCCCCCAGCTGCACTAAACACCCTCTCTGACAAGACGCTAGCGGCAGGGCAGGCCAGCACCTCCAGGGCATACAGTGCAAGTTCGTGCCACGTGTCCAGCTTTGACACCCAATAGTGGTATAGAGCAGAGGCATCACAGAGGACGGTGGTACGATTGGCTACGTACTCCCTCACCATCTTTTTACAGTGCTTCCTCCGACTCAGCCTTGACTGGGAAGTGGTGACACAGCCTTGCTGGGGAGCCATAAAGCTGGCAAAGGCCTTGGAGAGTGTTCCCCTGCCTGCGCTGGACATGCTGCCTGATCCCCGCGCCTCCACTGCTAGTTGGCCCTCTTAACTGCGTCTTCTGCCACTAGCGCTGTCAGATGGGAACTTTAGCATCACTTTTTCCACCAGGGCCCTGTGGTATTGCATACTCTCGTACCACTTTCCTCTTCAGGAATGAGAGTGAAAATGTTCTCCTTATACCATGGGTCGAGAAGGGTGTACACCCAGTAATCTGTGTTGGCCAGAATGCGTCTAATGCGAGGTTCACGGGAAAGGCAGCCTAACATGAAGTCAGCCATGTGTGCCAGGGTCCCAGTATGCAACACATCGCTGTCCTCACTAGAAAGATGACTTTCAGGATCCTCTTCCTCCTCCTCTACAGCCCATGCTGAACAGATGACAGGCAAACAGCATGGGTACCCTCTGCAGTGTGGCCAACTGTCTCTTCCTCCTCCTCCTCCTCCTCCTCCTCCTCCTCCTCCTCCTCCTCCTCCTCCTCCTCTCCCTCCCCCCCCCCTCCTCCTCCAAAACGCGCTGAGATATAGACATTAGGGTGGTCTGGCTATCAAGCGACATACTGTCATCCCCCATCTCCTGTTCCAACCGCAAGGCGTCGGCCTTTATGCTTAGCAGCGAACTTCTCAGCTGGCAAAGCAGCAGGATGGCCGCATCGCCGCTCGCCATCTGGGTAGACTCATCAAAGTTTCTGAGGACCTGGCAGATATCTGCCATCCATGCCCACTCCTCAGTAAAGAATTGTGGAGGCTGACTACCACTCCACCGCCCATGTTGCAGCTGGTATTCCACTATTGCTTTACGCTGCTCGTACAGCGTGGCCAACGTGTACAGCATAGAATTCCAGCATGTGGGCACGATGCACAGCAGTCGGTGCTCTGGCAGCTGAAACATTACAGGGTCCTCAGGGTGGCAGCGTCCGTGGTGGACTTGCAGAAATGTGCGCAAACGCGGTGCACCTTGCCGAACAGGTGAGACAAGTGGGGGTAGTTTTTCAGAAACTGCTGAACCACCAGATTGAAGACGTGGGCCAGGCGTGGCACGTGTGTGAGGCTGCCGAGCTGCAGAGCCGCCACCAGGTTATGGCCGTTGTCACACATGACAATTCCCGGTTGGAGGCTCAGCGGCGAAAGCCAGAGGTCGTTCTGCTCTGTCAGACCCTGCAACAGCTCAGGGGCCATGTGCCTCTTGTCACCTAAGCTGATTAGTTTCAGCACGGCTTGCTGACGCTTGCCTACCGCTGTGCTGCCGCGCCGTGCGCTACCGACTTCTGGCGACGTGCTCACACATCTTAATTGAGAGGTAGAGGTGGCAGAGGAGGGGGGGGAGGGTTTGGAGGAGGTGGCATAAAACGCCGCAGATACTAACACCGAGGTAGGACCCGCTATTCTGGGTGTGGGTAGGACGTGAGCGGTCCCAGGCTCTGACTTGGCCCCAGCCTCCACCAAGTTCACCCAATGTGCCGTCAGGGAGATATAGTGGCTCTGCCCGCCAGTACTTTTCCACATGTCCGTGGTTAAGTGGACCTTCCCAGTAACCGCGTTGGTGAGGGCACGATTTATGTTGCGGGAGACGTGCTGGTGTAGGGCAAGGACGGCACACCGGGAAAAATAGTGGCGACTGGGGAACGAGTAGCGCAGGACTGCCCCCGCCATCATGTTTTTGAAAGCCTCCATTTCCGCAAGCCTGTACGGCAGCATCTCCAGGCTGATTAATTTGGCAATGTGCACGTTTAAAGCTTGTGCATGCGGGTGGGTTGCGGCGTATTTCTGCTTTCGCTCCAACGCTTGTGTTAGCGACAGCTGAACGCTGCACTGAGAGACATTGCTTGATGGAGTGGAGGATGGTGGAGGTGAGGGTGTGGGTGCAGGCAGGGAGGTGCTCATGCCTGTGTCCTGGGAGGAGGATTGGATCTGTGTGGCAGGTTGGGGCACAGGGGAAGAGGCAGTGATATGACACGGAGGCGGTGAATGGCCTTCGTCCCACCTTGTGGGGTGCTTGGCCATCATATGCCTGCATGTGCTGGTGAGGCTGGTAGTGGTGGCTCCCCGGCTGATCTTGGTGCGACACAGGTTGTACACCACTGTTCGTCGGTCGTCCACGCTCTCACTAAAAAACATCCACACCTTTCAACACCTAGCCCTTTGCACAGAGGCTTGCCGCGAGGGGGTGCTTTGGGAAGCAGTTGGGGGATTCTTCACTCTGGCCCTCCCTCGGACTTACTGCCCTTACTACTACCTCACTGAAAGACAACTGTGTCTCATCATCCCCATCCACAAAAAGCTCTTGAGACAGTTGCCGGAAGTCCCCAGCCTCATCACCCGGACTCCGGGAACTTTCCAAAAGTTGGGCATCAGTCACGACAAACTCCTCAGGTGAGAGAGGAACCGTTTTTTCCCACTCATGGCAGGGACCCGAGAACAGTTCCTGGGAGTCTGCCTGCTCAGAATATGTCATTTTCATAGAGTACGGAGGCTGGGAGGAAAGAGCAGTAGCCAGAGGATTTAGAGTTGCAGTTCCTAGGCCGGGAGTAATGGACTGCGTAGAAGACTCGGTGGTCAATAGATTGCTGGATGCATTTTCTGCCATCCACGACAGGACCTGTCACACTGCTCTGTTTGTAATAAAGGTCTACTACGTGGACCCGTAAATTGTGATATGAAGCTGGGGAGCCGAGAAACTTGCCTCTCTCCTAATCCCGCAGCAGCCGGCTGTGATTCACTACGCCCAGGAACTCGGCCTGTGCTCACACCCTCACTTGGACGTCCGCGTCCTCGACCCTTACCCCTACTCCTCATCATGGCGGATTAAGAATAGAGCAGGGCCCAAATAAATTACCCCACTGTACAGCACTGACAACTGTGGCTTAATTCACCGCACACAGAGACTTGTAGATAGCGGAGACTCTATGCTGTGACTTGAAAAAATTAACCCACTGTCTTGTGCTGATATCTAGGGGTAATTTACCGCTCGCAGAGACTTGTAGATAAGAGACACTGTATGGAGTGGGAGAAGACTCTAAGGCCAGTGGATAGTGCTGGTAACTGCGGCTATCTCAACCCAACCAAGGAAAGGGTATTGTGAGACCCTCTGCACAGTGGCAGAGCTGAAATACTTTGCAGTGGCCCAGGAAATATTACAGTACTGTTTAGCGGTGAGACCTCTTTCTAATGCACTGCAGACATAGAACGATATAACTGAAATAGTTTGCAGTGGCCCAGGAAATATTACAGTACTGTTTAGCGGTGAGACCTCTGTCTAATGCACTGCAGACACAGAACGGTATAACTGAACTAGTTTGCAGTGGGCTAGGAAATGTTAGAGTGCAGTTTCACGGTGAGAGTTCGTTGTACGGCACTGCAGGCTGAGAACGCTATTACTGAAAGGCTGGGAACAGGCCTAGATGCGTAATACAAACATTGGTGCACTACTGCTCCCAGCCAGCCACAAACTGTAAAGCACACAGTGAGATGTAGCCCTAAGAAGGACCATGGTAGTTCTTGCACAGAGGATCAGGACTGCATAACTTTCCCTATAGAAGTGGCTGTGTCCCTAAACTCTGCATTATGCACTGCACACACAGAACGGTATAACTAAATTAGTTTGCAGTAGGCTAGGAAATGTTAGAGTGCAGTTTCACGGTGAGAGCTGGTTGTTTGGCACTGCAGGCTGAGAACGCTATTACTGAAAGGATGGGAACAGGCCTAGATGCGTAATACAAAAATGGATGCACTACTGCTCCCAGCTAGCCACAATTGTAAAGCACACGGTCAGATGTAGCCCTAAGAAGGACCGTTGGGGTTCTTGCATGGAGCAGCAGGACTGTAGAACTTTCCCTATAGAACTGGCTGTGTCCATAAACTCTGTGTCTAATTCACTGCAGACACAGAACGGTATATATGAAGTCGTTCGCAGTAGGCTAGGAAATGTTAAAGTGCAGTTTCCCTGTGAAAGATGGTTGTACAGCACAGCTGGCTGAGAACGCCATTACTGAAAGGCTGGGAACAGGTCTAGATGCAGAATACAAAAATTGATGCACTACTGCTCCCAGCCAGCCACAGCTGTAAAGCACACGGTCAGATGTAGCCCTAAGAAGGATCGTTGGGGTTCTTGCACAGAGCATCAGGACTGTATAACTTTCCCTATAGAAGCATCTCTGTCCCTAAACTCTGCGTTATGCACTGCAGACTGAGAACGCTATAGTTAAAATGGCCTGCACAGCCCAAGATGCTTTAAAAAAAATTGGGGCACTACTGCTCCCAGCCAGCCACAACAGTAATGCACACTATGAAGAGTAGCCCTAAGAAGGACCATTGGGGTTCTTGACGACGGGATCCTACTCTAACACTGTCCCTGTATCAGCACTATCCCTAACCTCTGCCAGCATGTGTCTGAGGCGAGCCGCGGGTGGGACCAGTTTAAGTACTCTGCGGTCACTTGATCGGCCCAGCCACTCACTACTGTGGGGGGGGAGAGGGCTGGCACATCACAGCCGGAAGTGGTAATGCCTTCCCCGCATGTCTATTGGCTAGAAATGGCGCTAAACATGCGGGGAAGGAAATGGAATTGACTCGAGTACCGCGTGGTGTTCGTCTCGAGTAACGAGCATCTCGAGTACCCCAATACTCGAACGAGCATCAAGCTCGGACGAGTGTGCTCGCTCATCTCTATTGGTATCGTTTCTCCTTAAGGAGAGCACCTAGAAGGTGTGTGAGGAGACTTAAGCCCCATTTAGACTGGACAACTGTCGGGCAAATGATCCCCGCCACTTGTCCTTGCATGTACTAGCTCACGAGCTTTTGCACAGGAGAAAGGATCGTTGCTTTACAGCAGGGCGGCTGGAGGAGATTTCTCTCCTCTCTCTCCCACACACCTCTCTATTCACTTAACACAGCGGCTGTTCAGTACTGAACAGCTGCTATTTACATTGAACGATCATCATTCAGGATTTTATACAGCTTAAAATTCTGAATGATGATCGTTCAGTGTAAATAGCTATGTTAAGTAAATGGAGAGGGGCGGGGGAGAGTGAGGAGAGAATCTCCAGCCGCCCTGCTGGGAATCAACACACTCGCTCCTGTGAAAAAGCACGTGAGCTAGTACATGCGGGGACAAGTGTTGGGCATCTTTTGCCCGACAGTCGTCCCGTCTAAATGGGGCTTTATAAGACCATTCATGCTCCTCTGGGAAATATGCAAATGGGGACGTTGGAACAATGCCTCTGCATCGCCACCAATTGGAAGACAGCATTCCTGCAAGTTAATATCAGGCACTTTAGACAAGCCTTATAACAATGACCGGGAATTGAAAACCAAGCCAGAATATGATACACAGACAGCTATTTTGGGGAGCCTAGTGACATGGCGCAACCTCCACAGAGATGCAGATGGACTGTGCCAAAAAGGTTAGCAGCGAACAGCCAGATGATTTGCTGCAGTATATGACACATTGTTTGTTCTGCTGAAGTAAATGTTGCCTACCCTGGTATGGCGATGAACATTACAGACAGACAGGTTTGTTTTTTTAGTACAATTGTAAAGAATCTGTTTTAAGAGCAACAAAAATTGAAAGAGAACAAAGTGAAGTCTTCTGCCATTTATGTCACAAAAAAAATAAGGTTACCAAGTTATAGTAGAGGTTATGTTAGGGTTGGGCTGGCTGAGTGTATGTGTTTCCAGTCAGCCAATCACTATAGGTCAGTACACTTAAAAGCTGTCTTCCCAGGTGTGGGTGTGGTCATCTGTCTCATTCTCTCTCTATGGTGTGAGTAGGTTCTATGTGTGGTGGCTGCAAGAAGGATTTGTGTTTTGTTTTGTTATGTCGCTGGACTCCTGGTTAGTGTAGAGACTAGTGGTATAGTCAGGAGCCATGACATTGTTCGCTAGCTTCCATATTTTGATCAAAATGTCAACTAACAGAATGCACATGTATTGAGGTGGGAGTGACCAGGTTCCTGCTGCTGGTCTCTGGCGCTGCTCCAGGCTTCCCATGCACTGACTGATCATCTATTGCTGGTAGCGAGGTTTGAGAACCTTGCCTCCACAAGACATTGCTGTGATTGGTTCTTGGCACTGGCTTCAGCCAATCGGAGCCAGCAAGCTTTGATTGGCTGAGCCAGTCAATGAATGGCTGTGATTGGTGCATAGAGCCAGTGGTTCATTTCAATAGGTGAAATATGGCTGAAAATAGCCAAAGATAAAACATGCATCACTGTTTTGGCGCTTTTGTGAACAGCGCCATTGAAAAGGAATGGTAGCGTTGTACAGTGTTTATCACAGCGCTGAAAAGGCAAAACGCTAAATGCTGTACAAAAACATCTGTGTGAGGGAGGCCTTACACCACCAGCCTTGTATTTAGGTGGTTCCTGAAATCTTCAATATGTTTCATAGTTCTATTTAAAAGGAACCTTCCCCTAACGGAAGAATAGGGCAGCAACCCCAAAATGAAGGGAACATTGGGATTCAATTTGACCATATCCAAAGAGGAGTAAACTTCATTCAGATGGGAAGCGCCCTTACACTTTTTTTAGCCATTATGAAATGATAGCATGGCCATATGTGTATGTTTGTTGAAAAATAATGTTTGGCATATATATTATCACAAGTAATGACTTATCAGAGTATTATATAGCTGTGATGTGTTCAACTCAATTTACAGACATTTTTGGTCTGCAATGGGATAGCTGTCAATCGTAGAACAAGTATTCATGTACGTCAACCATGAATTATTTGATTTTCGGGGATAAAGAAGAACTTTGTTGAACTACTAAGCTGCCACTTGGGCGTTAAACATTTTTCAGATTACATTTTTCAAGTAACCAACAATGACAATTGTTGTTATTGTCTTATATAAAGTTCCAAAAAATTCTTTGCATAAGGAGGCTGGAGTACAGCGGCTCTGGCATCTTCTGACAGTATTTGATTAGCAGAGGTTTCCCACACACAAAGCTTCTGACTCAAACCTAATGTTATTAAAACCGAAGTGTTGTCAATAATTAACTCATTTCTTGCTGGCACAAAAGCCACAAGTGAATGGAGGTCTTGTCCAGCTCCCTCATAATTAGAATAATGTATTTCAGATAGGCAAGTAGAGTCAGCAGACAATAACACCAACATTATTCTGCTTCGCCACAGACATTTTTATGTTTGTGTTGAGGGCAATGCTAGCCTGGGAAAAGAGTGACATTTTGCACTTTGAATATTTAGAGGGAGCAGCCGAGAAAACAGTTTTCTTTCTTCACAAATTGAATGCTTTCATTTCTGATAAGATGGAGGTGGAATTTCATCTACTTCAGTGTATGAAACATTCTCCCCTATCAAAAACTCTAAAATAGTTACATTCATATGGCACCCAAGAATTATGTGGGCCCTTTGCAAACCAAACAGCTGCAGGGTAGAATATCATTGTATTATGTTTTACAGTGCATTTATTTACAAAAGATCATACACATATTGTATTAGAATTGTTCAAACTGTATGACCACTTTCACATGGCAGTACTTTGGTCTATTTTTTTTTTTGCATCAGAATTTGTGGATGTAGAAATCTTTACATTAAAAGGGTTTTATCATTAAAACAAAATCTATAATTACCTATTCCTATCCAGGCAGTCTTCTTCCCAAATCTTTTCCTCACCGCTCTTCTCCTGCCTCCTCCGGTCCCATGGATCATCTCCCTGCCAGCCAGCCGAATTTTCCTTTTGCTGTGATGTAGCATCCAATCACTTATGAACACTCGCAGCGATATACCATGACTGCACGCTAAAACAGGCTGCCGAGGATTCGGCATTCCCTGCTAGGCAGTGAACATTACGTCACTAGTGTAGCGTACACTGACCTGCAGGAAGGAGAATGTAGTGAATGGACACTATATCACAGGAAGAAGAGGATTCGGTCGGCTTGTGGTGAGGTGACCTGGGCAACTGGAGGAACCAGGAGAAGATTGGTGAGGAGATGATGTGGTAAGAAGACTGCCTGGGGAGAAATAGGTAAGTATAGACTTTTTTCTAATGACCCTTTAAATATTTCTCTATATTTTCCACTTCTGGGTTTGGTTTACAAATACTGATCCAAAATACACTCTATCAAAAAAAAAACAATCAAGCACCTAGAAGGAGTTGTTGGAATTGAATGAAATATAACGATGTGTTGTTGTAACATTGATATAAGTGATTACAATATCAGCAAAAGGATAATTTATTTCAGAAAACTGAACACTTGAAGAGAGGCTCTAATACCCTGTTGTACCGCATCTATCTTAGATACAAGATGTGATATGGGTGGGCAAGGAGGCTCTAGTACCCTGTTGTACCGCATCTAGCTTGGATGCAAGATGTGATATAGGTGGGCATGAAGGCTCTAGTACCCTGTTGTACTGCATCTAGCTTGGATGCAAGATGCGATATAGGTGGGTATGGAGGTTCTAGTACCGTGTTGGACTGCTTTTACCATAACTTGGATGAAAGATGCGATATGGGCAGGCATGGAGGCATTCAGATTCCGTTTGGTATCCTGCGGCATATCAGTCCACATTTGCTGTAACTGAGTCTCTCGATCGTGCAAACTAGTAGGCTGTCAAAGTTGGAGTCCCAGATGGTCTGGCAATGTTGTGGAGGAATTCCTGTGACACTGTGTTGTGTGTGTGGTTGAGCATTATCCTTCTGGAAAATGCCTCTTGGCAAATTGATTTAATTTGGATTCATCTTTTGTTCATTAACTTTGTATTTTAATTGACAAAAAGAAAATATTAATTTTGAAAGCGTTCTTTCTTTGCAGCCTAAAACTTTTGCACAGTGCTGTATATAGACTGCCAAACTTTGAACGTCCCATTAAATCCATTATAGCATAAAGGAAAGAATGTGGCACAACTACAAATCTGACAGGAGAAGGCACCCACCAAAACAACGAGAGCCTTAAAGGGGTTGTCTCGTGAAAGCAAGTGGGGTTAAGTACTTCTGTATGGCCATATTAATGCACTTTGTAATATACATCGTGCATTAAATATGAGCCATACAGAAGTTATTCACTTACCTGCTCCGTTGCTGGCGTCCCCATCTCCATGGCTCCGTCTAATTTCGGTGTCTTCTCGCTTTTTTAGACGCGCTTGCGCAGATGGGTCTTCTCCCTTCGGCTCGGAAGCAGCGGCGTTTTGGCTCCGCCCCCTTGTACGTGTCATCGCGTAGCTCCGCCCCCGTCACATGTGCCGATTCCAGCCTCCTGATTGGCTGGAATCGGCACATGTGACGGGACGGAGCTATGCGATGACGCGTTCAAGGGGCGGGGCCAAAACGCCGCTGCTGCCGTGCCAAGCCGAAGGGAGAAGACCCATCTGCGCAAGCGCGTCTAAAAAAGCAAGAAGACACCGAAATTAGACGGAGCCATGGAGACGGGGACGCCAGCAACGGAGCAGGTAAGTGAATAACTTCTGTATGGCTCATATTTAATGCACGATGTATATTACAAAGTGCATTAATATGGCCATACAGAAGTACTTAACCCCACTTGCTTTCGCGAGACAACCCCTTTAATTGGAGATTCAACAAAGACACCAACACTAACTCTGAAGGAGCGCCAAACATCCACAGCAGAGATGGAAATATCTGTCTGTAGGACCACTATATGTTGTACATTTCATAGATTAGGGTTTAATTTAAGTTGCCAGAAAAAAAAATCCAACGTTTTTAAAGCAAAACATAAGAAAACACAAACATGTGGGAGACTCCCAAACAGCCAGCATAGGTTTTCTGGTCAGATAACACTAAAGTAAACTTTTTGGCCATCATTGGAAACATAATGAGTGGTGCAAGCCCAGCACTGCTCATCACCCCAAGAACACTATTCTACAGTGGAGGGATCTAATGAGAAACATGGAAATGTTTTGGAATAGTTCAATCAAAGCCCAAACCTCAGTTCAAATAAAAATGTATGGCTTGACTTGAAGATTGCTGTGCATCAATGTAGCCTATCCAGGGGTGGACTGACCATTCAACCCACCAGGAAAATTTGTTGTGAGTTGGTTGAGTCCTGGGGCTGGTAGAGGGGAGGACATTTTTCAAGTTTCTGGTGAAAAGCCCTATGGAGCATTACTACTGAATGTGTGGACTTGTGAGAGGCATTATCACAGACTGAGAGCCTATATGGAGCATTATTATTTAATGGGGGCATGTCAGGGGCATTATTGCTGAGGGGGATCCTATATGGGATACTATTACTGGGTGGGGGCCTGTTAGGGGTATTACTACCAAGTGAAAGCCTATATGGAAAATTATTACTGGGTGGGAAATTATTACTCAGTGGGGGCACTTTTACTGTGCATGGGGCACAAAAAGTGGCACTTGCTATGTAGATTCTACAGGGAGCACAAAAGAGGGGATATTATTACTGTGTGGGTCACCACAGATGGTATTGCTACTACCTGGAGCACTATGGATGAGGAGATTATGTAGAAGTTTGGAAAACAAAACCAGGTCCTTGGAAACTTGAGAAGTCAAAGATGTCTGTCAAATTCTGCAGAGAAAGATTGTAACTGGGAAAAGTCATCATAACTGTCTGGGCCAGATGGAGAAAGAGGAAAAATAAATGACTCCAGTCAGATGGGATATTACCCATAATCTCTGTATACAATGGTAGTGCAATCATCTACATTTACGTTTTCAGTTTCTGTGTCTTAACAATTTTTTTGGGTTGCAGTGTAAAATATCTTTCACTTTCATACTGATTGGCATATTGTCAAAATAAAATAGTATAAACCCCTCAAAAATACATTTAAATTTCAGGTCCTACTTTTGAAAGGCACAATATCTGTCCTTGAGCAGCAAACTTTTCAAAAGTTTGGTTCGGGTGTTTTGCCAAATTTTGTCAAAAAGTTAAATTCAGTCCAAATTAGTCCAATCCAAATTAGAAGTCCCTAAAACCCCCTAAAACGTACGTATAACACTGTTTAGGATCCATAAAAGCCCTGTATAACGATCGTAGGTCACCTAGGAGTGCATCTAAGTATTTCTGAGCTGTTTTTAAGGAAAAGTTACGGCAATATGTATGGCTATGGGTAAATGGATAATATCTTGTGGTAAGTAACAGGTTGTTTAAAAACACACTTCAGTTGCATTTTTTATGCTTTTTAAAAATATAAAAAGATCAAAA
Source organism: Eleutherodactylus coqui (assembly GCF_035609145.1). NCBI lineage: Eukaryota > Metazoa > Chordata > Amphibia > Anura > Eleutherodactylidae > Eleutherodactylus > Eleutherodactylus coqui. The sequence continues at coordinate 231,079,640 of NC_089838.1, read as the reverse complement.
ATTAATCCATTTTATTTGGCAGATACCTACCAGTGTTTATACATACACAGTGTTAACGGATGAAGCAATGGCTTCTTTGTCTGTTCAACAATTATCCCTTTTTGGGAGAGGTTTTATATATGTTTCTTCATCCTCTGGGTCAGGTGGGAGTGGTATTAGGTGAGACATGCTTGGCCTCACCTGTGGGTAATTGGTCAGATCTTTTTAGCCTGGCCTGGTGCTTAGCTCAGAGCTGTTTTATCTCAGTCTTCCCCTTGGAAGAAGTCAGAGTTTGGAGCTGGATGTCCAGTTTGTCTGAGTCTTCTCAAAGCTAAGTACAGTGGCTATTATCTTTTCATCTAGTTTGCTGTGATTTGCTCCTATCTCACGTAGGGTTAGGTATTGGCCGAGGTATGTGGCCAGGTTCACCCTTCTCAGGATGGGTTACCTGCGTATAGGTCCCTTCCCTGGGTTAGGTTATTTAGGGACAGTGTGTTCCTTGCTGCCGTAGTCTGTACTATTTACCACTGTTTGGTGTGCATTTTTGTGAGCTGGAAAAATATTATCCCTTTTTGACATCAGCTAGTTGATTTGTGGTTGTGTAGGGATGGTAGTTGTAGCAGGGGGCTGGTGGTAGAAGTAGCTCCATCGGCAGCAGCACAGTATTCAATGGACAACAGGACAGAAATTTGACATCACCTGGTTAACTATGTCCTTGTGTAGGCCTGGTAGACTAGCATCAGGTGTCGTGGTAGAAATAGTCGCACAATATTTAATGGACAACAGGACACAGATTTAGCATAACCTGGTTGATATATGCTTGTGTAGGCCTGAAAGGCTAGCAGCAGGGGTGATAGAAGGTCTGGTAGACTAGTAGCAAGTCGACAGCAGCAAAGGGCGATCGAATCGTTGGCATCAGGCACAGGAGTTTTAAAGAGACGCTGTCTCTTAGGACTGATGGGGAGGTAGGTATAACAATTCCCTAGTCGCAGTGGGTTACCTACATTCAGCCCATAAGCTTAGCTTATAGGACTAAGAGTAGACGACAGATTCCCTTTAAAATCTTCAGCAATCCATGCCTGATTTATTTTCACAATCGTAAACTTTTCCAATCTTTTGACAATCTTGCTCACTTAAAGGGGTTGTCCCGCGCCGAAACTGGTTTTTTTTTTTTTCAACCCCCCCCCCCGTTCGGCGCGAGACAACCCCGATGCAGGGAAGTAAAGGAAGCTTACCGGAGCGCTTACCTTAATCCCCGCGCTCCGGTGACTTCAATACTTACCGCTGAAGATGGCCGCCGGGATCCTCTGTCTTCGTGGACCGCAGCTCTTCTGTGCGGTCCACTGCCGATTCCAGCCTCCTGATTGGCTGGAATCGGCACGTGACGGGGCGGAGCTACACGGAGCCGCTCTCTGGCACGAGCGGCTCCATAGAAGACTGCTGAAGACCCGGACTGCGCAAGCGCGGCTAATTTGGCCATCGGAGGCCAAAAATTAGTCGGCACCATGGAGACGAGGACGCCAGCAATGGAGCAGGTAAGTATAAAACTTTTTATAACTTCTGTATGGCTCATAATTAATGCACAATGTACATTACAAAGTGCATTATTATGGCCATACAGAAGTGTATAACCCCACTTGCTGCCTCGGGACAACCCCTTTAAGGCTGATGATGCCACTTGCTGTGCTGATGCTACACGGGAAGGTGAACCAGATGGTATACCCATGGAAAACTGGGACAGTTCTGGCCAGTGTTCCAAGCGGCTGACCCAGAAATTCATAGGGTCTAGGTTCTGGTTATCTGCCAGAGAAAGGGCACAGTCCAGATATGACTGAACTGAGTTGCTCAGATATTGATGGTGAATATTCTTTTGGTAATGATGATATGTGTCGGGTTGGTATACTAGGAGTAAAAAATTGATCATGTTCTCCAAACTGAATGGGCTGCTGTTGCTACGTGTTGGGGCGTTAACGCTGGCAGAGGCAATGGTGTGTTGACCCATCAGGGAGTGAAGAGTGGCTATTCATTTAGACATGCCTGCAGCAGGTGTCTGGCGTTTGAAAGCTGTGGCAAGCTGACTGTATAGCTTGTCTTAAAAAAATAAGTGAGTTTGCCTCTCAGAAGGCAGAAAGAATTCCCATATTTTGGTTTTATACTGAGAGTCTAAAAGTATGGCTATCGAGTAGTCATCTCCTTGCTTCATACTAATAATACAGCTGTCGGTGCACAAGCAAAGAAGCATACAGTTTGCTGTCCTCACTAACGATTCTGAGGGCCCGGTTCCTGCCACCTACTGCCATGGTTGGTCATCATCATCATGGTTGTCATCGTGTTAGTTGTTTGTCTTTTCCTCTATTCCTTCTTGTGATAACTCTATCTTCAAATCCACCTTCTTAAAAATAGTGCTGCTGCAAGCCACATGTGATCCTTCCTCATTCCCTTGCTGGGTCATCACTGTGAGTGTTTGCTCCAGAATGAATATTAGCGGCATAACATTGTTTTTTGCTGCTGTGCACTCAACTATGTGGAACAGCACTGACGTGCATCACCAACAACTTGGCCCAGGTGTACCTTTAGCCACACAACAACTGGATGACTGGGCACATAGTGGTGTTGGTTATAGATTCCATTATCAAAAACCTGATGAAACAGAGGAGGAAGAGCACTTAGATGACTGTGTTGATGACGGCAACAAGATTGTTCAGCCTGTGGATGGGTTTTGGCTACTAGAGAGATGACAGAAATTCTGAGCAGCAAGGTCTTCACATTGTGGTTACGTAGAGCAGTAGTTCCTACATGTGTGCCCTTGCCAAGCCTTTCTGCTTGCAGATCCGGCAGAGTGCCATGTCTTAGTCGTCCAGGGAGGTACAGAAGAATTGCCGCATGGCAGAGTACTGGAAAGAGTATTGTATTACTTGTATTACCACCACCACAACTTGCCCCTCCTCTGGCAGGCTTTCTTCTAGAGCCTACAACAAAAGCAGCAGTGTTGCCGACACCTGCTCCTGAACTGATTATACCAGCAGGCTTACCCCTGGAATATTTTGCATATGTTGTGGGCCTTCCTTGACTCGGCTCTTTATCACTGCCAACGCCGCCACTACCCTTCTTCTTTAATGACGTCTTCAGCTCCTCATCACCTGGATCCCACATCCTATCCAAAGCCACATCATCATCATAGTCCTCATCATCCACCCCACATCTGGCAGTCTGTTTTAATCTGTCATAACTGCCGGTGTCACCCCCACCACTACTACAGCTATGCATCTTGGCCACGGTTTCCACTTCCACAACACACTCCATAATCTTCACACAGCTGCTCATCATCACTAATATGTTGTTGAGTATATTTCTTATCCTTAGCACCCGAGGTGATGTTTCTTAGAAGAAAAGGTCACACACCACTAGGAGAGAGCAGTGAAGACAGAGATGATGAAACGGAAAGGCTAATGTCTTTATCAGATTGCCAGGAAACTGTAAAGCAGTAGGAATCTACTGACTTGTGGTTTAAAAGTAATGTTAGAGTCTTCCTCTTGAGAGAGCGAGCCAACCAAACTAATACGCCATTGGAGGAAATGGACAACCCTGGCTTACCGCTGCTACTACTACTAGGCACATGGCTGATGCTGCTAGTACTGGGCGTGGGCACATGGCTGGTGCCGATGGTGGTGGCACCAACATCCCTTCTGGTAGAGGACGTAATGGGTGTTTTCTCCTCTACCCTTTTTTTTACCAGACATTTTAGTTTCTAATTTATAAAACAGACCCGCCACTTCGAGCACTGCTTGTAACTGTCCACAGCTGTGTGGGCTACTTGGGAAAAAATGTCTGAACAAATTACACTCGCCCACTCCACAAATTGCATTGGAATAGATTATGTGCAGATCAGAAGGCACACACCACTTTCCGTGCACTACTTGTTACTGCTCAAGTACCTTACAAAGTTTTGAAGAGAAAAAAAATAGTAAAAAGCTACACTCTTTCACTCTACTAATAAAGTGTGCATGAATAGACTGCGGACAGATTAGAAGGCATACAATACACTGCATGATCTAATTGCAACTGTGCAAGTAGCTCATACAGCTTTGGAGAAAAAAAAATTGGTGGAAAAGCTATACTCTCTCACTCCACTAATACATTGTACAAGACTGTGCAGATTAGAAAGCACACAACCCACTGAATGACTTGATTGTAACTGTGCAAGTAGCTGATACGGCCTTGAAGACAAAAAATTAAATTCTCATGTCACATTACTCAAATCTTGTTACCATTATACTCTATATCATGTGCCTCATTGCGCTGTTACACATCAGCATCCACTTAACATCATATACATTGCACTTAAAAGGAGGATCTCGAAGGGCAATGTTTCTCCTAAGGTTGAACTCACACGAACAGGTCAGATTCCGCATGCAGGAGGCCGCAGTGGATTCTAGCTGTGAGCCTGTCCGGTGACCCTGCGTACCTGAATAAACATTTTTGCGAATGACTGCGGCAGCTTACAGGCGGTCATGCGCTGTACAGGTTTTTTTTTTACTGTATTTCCTGTGTAGTCACTTAGCGATGACACAGGTACCTGCAGCCTATACCCAATGTTAATTGCATATGGGCTGCAGGTCGTATGACTCCATTGACTGCAAAATAGTGCATGCTGCGATTTGTCTTCCACTCACGGAATACGCAATTTGTATCCACAAGTGTGAAGAAAGAATCGACTCTACATACCATTTAATGCCTGTGCTTTGCCGCAGAAAGTCCATGCCACAGGCAATCGCTGATTCCGCTATTAGAATCTGTTTGTGTGAGACCTATAAGGTGTGTGAGAAGACTTATAAGGCCACCCATGCTCCTCTGGGAAATATGCAAATGGAAAGATGGAACAATATCTCTGCAGTGCCACCTATTAAAATACAGCATTCATGCTAGTACATGTCTGACTTTTTAAATGAGCCTAATAACATTGACTGGGAATTGAAAGCCAAAGCCAGAATAACCATACACAAACAGCTGTTTTGGGGTGATTGCTCCTCAATAGTGTGAAGTAGGTTTCGGGTTTAGCTATTGAGGTCAGAATATGCATTTTTACCTGCATATGGCATTATGCTGACTTTAGGAAGTCAGAACAGTTTTTTATACAGTTCTAATGGAAGAATAAGGCCAACCCTACATTTGGCACTTTGCTATAGGCAGTCATGCGCAGTACAGGTTTTTTTGTTTGTTTGTAGTTCCCGCGCCATCACTTAGCAATGATGCAAGTATCTGCAGCCCATACGCAATCTTAATTGCCTGCATTGATATCCATGGGGGCTGTCCACGCGGATTCCATGGTAAAAATAGACCATGCTGCGATTTTTCTTCCTCTAATGGAATACGCAATTCGTATCCACGGGTGTAAAGAGAAATTTAAAAAATGCATGCCTTTCAATGCCCATGTTTTACCGCAGATCATCCGTGCGGACATTGATCGCAGAATCCGCAATTCAAATCCAGTCGTGTGAGCCCACCTTAAGGGTCTGAGGGCGAGTAAAAGCTCGGTCTCCAGTTGACTGAAGAATATGATTGTCTTTTGATTTGTCTTTTATTTTTATCAAGAAAGTCTCTAACCACTTTTTAATGTCAAATAGTGTATTTGACCCAACTCTACTTCAGCTTCTTTGGCAGAATCAAGTTGCATCGCTCTGCAAGAGACTGGTAGAGCTGCTGGGTATTAGTGTATCTTGACGCCAGCAGGAATTCCTGGTGGAGTCAAGATTGACAGGGATTGACGCCTCCTGTACCTGATTGGCTGCACAGCAGCCTGCCACATAGGTCCTGGAAGGGCACTACAAGTTGGCGTAAAATAGAGACAGTGGGGCCTCCTTGAAATGCAGAGCCAGAACTCCCACGGTGTTCCTGGCCATCGAGGCACAAGGCGCAACCTGCCTTGAGGAAAAACCATCCTGGGCCGCATGTTCCTGCTCCGCCGGTGGCGCTCCCCAACAGCCGCCCCCAACCACAACTTCCACTATCTGGCAGCTGGCAACAGCAGGAGCACACAACGCGGGACTCCTCTCCACATCTCCCACCCCACCAAGCTGATGCGGATTTCCCGTTGGCAAAGCTGAATTGCAGAGTGCCAGCAATCAGTGGGAGAGCGGGGGCATGGATGTAACAGTCCCAGTGGCGGCGAAGAGAAAGCATTGAGGGCGCCATGTGTCACCAGGTGAGTGGCATCCACGGCGATGACAGTCCTGGCAGCGGTGCACAGCAGCTATGAGCGGGTGAATGGGCAACACGGAGCTGCAGTCTGGCTGCTGAAAGCGGGGAACCTTAGGGTGAGGGTAATTTTTCTTCTTGGGCTTACTTTATTACATGCTAACACTGCCACGTTAGACCGGTAGCATGGCATCATTTACAGCTAATAATGTAAGCCTAAGAACAATTTTGCACATCATGCACACATCTATCCACAGTGTCCTAGTAGGACCTGTGAGCCTTGACCCTATCGGGAGCTAGGGGTGTGAGAGGGGCGTTCCTCCTGTCAAACCCCTAGCTTCCGGTGGCGTCAAGGTAGAATAATACCGAGCTGCTGTGTTTAATCCTCCTACCTTCACAAGACAGAGTGGCAAAAGAGTGTTTCAGTAAACTCCTCCATAAATCCCTCCATAGTATTGCTTTTTAATTCCTATGCTGTAGGACGTCCAGAAAAGAATAATACCTGAATTTTTCATTTCCTGGAGTCTGGGGGCAGCACATATTTCCTACCATATATATACACTGTATATATTATTTTGATGCAAAAAATCCCATTGGTGTATTGAGTGTGTTTATATAGTGCATTGATTAAAGCTAATTATATCATAAATCTTGCTAATTCATTTTCCCTTCTGTTTCTAACCAGGGAACTTTAAAAGCCCATTTAGACGGGACAAATGTCGGGCAAACGATGCCCGACACTCGTCTCCGCACATACCTGCTCCCGTGCTGCTGCAGAGGAGCGAGTATCGCTGGCTTACTCAGCAGGGAGGCTGGGGTGGCTGGAGGAGATTTCACTCCTGGCTCTTCCCCGCCCCTCTCCATTCACTTAACACAGTGGCTGGTCAATAGTGAACGGCTGCTGTTTACACTAGAGCGATCATCGTTCAGATCATCATTCATCGTTTAGGCCTCCTTCCCACGAGCGTGACGGGCTCCGCAGCGTAATATTACGCTGTGAAGCCCGTCACGGCGCCCCCCAGAGCCCCTATACTTACCTGCGGGAGATGGCGTGAAATCGCTTCCCCGCCCACCGCCGCCGCGTCACCGCGCGTCACCGCCCGTCACCGCCCACCGCCGCACGTCACCAGCCGTGTCACGTGCCGCGGCCGGCCGTGTCACGTGACGCGGCCGGGCGCGTCATATGACGTCATATGACGCGCGGCGGTGGGCGGGAAAGCGTTTTTTCACGCTATCTCCCGCTGGTTACAGCGGGAGATAGCGTGAATGGACGGCTTCCATTGACTTCAATGGAAGCCGTCAGTGCGTACAGCCCGTCCTCGCCCGCAGAAAATAGAGCATGCTGCGGGTGAGGACGGGAGAAATCGCGGTGCGTAATTCCGCGGTGGAATTACGCATCGTGAGCATGGAGCTATTAGGTTCAATAGAACCTAATAGCTGCGGGCAACGCAGCGGATTTTCGCCGCGAATTACGCGGCGGAAATCCGTTCGTGGGAAGGAGGCCTTAGGCTGCATAAAATCCTGAATGATGATCGTTTAGTGTAAACAGCAGCCGTTCAGTACTGAATGGCCGCTGTTAAAGTGAATAAAAAGGGGCATGGGAGAGTGAGGAGTGAAATCCCCTCCAGCTTTCCCTGGCCCAAAGCTGGCTGCTTTGTGAGAGAGCCAGCGATACTCGCTCCAGTATGACGAGCGATCATCGTTCAGATCATCATTCATCGTTTGAGCTGCATAAAATCCTGAATGATGATCGTTTAGTGTAAATAGCAGCCGTTCAGTACTGAACAGCCGCTGTTAAAGTGAATGAAGAGGGGCAGGGGAGAGCGAGGAGTAAAATCTCCTCCAGCTTTCCCTGGCCCAAAGCTGGCTGCTTTGTGAGCAAGCCAGCGATACTCGCTCCTGTATGACAGCACGGGAGTGATTATGTGTCGGGACGAGAGTTGGGCATTGTTTGCCCAACATTCGTTCAGTGTAAATGGGCCTTAAGTCATACTTTGCTGCCTACAGATTACAGGAAATGAAAATTTCAGGTATGTAAATTTTAACCCTTACAGCAAATCTCTCAGCTTTTTTACAGTCTCTGAATATAAAAGTGTACTTGAGCCTTGTATGGCGCAGAGTGTAAGCTCTTGCCTACGACCTGAAGGTTGCAAGTTTAATCTCTGCATGACTCAGGTAGCCGGCTCAAGGTTGACCCAGCCTTCCATCCTTCCGAGGTCGGTAAAATGAGAGCCCAGCTTGGTGGGGGGTAATAAGTAATAATTACCTGAAAGCGCTGCGGAATAGGTTGGCGCTATACAAATACCAAGATTTATTTATTTACTATTAAATGTGCAGATGTAGTATGAGATCCAAATTTAACACATAGATAGTGCCAGAACCAAGCTCATTACACGAAACGAAGCACAGTGCATATGTTTGGTACCAAAAACATAGTACATAAATACAGTATCAAAAGTAAATTCAGTTCATGTATACAGTATCTGAAATAAGATCATTACACAAATACAGTACCAAAACTAAGCATTATACATAAATATGGCATTTGAAACCTGCACAATAGAAACCTTAATTGAAAAGTTAGGTTAATCCTTCTATACAAGTTTCTAACAAATCAAACTACAGCTTCCAGTATAGCCTGAACAATAATAAGGTATAATAGCAGATTTTTCACAAATTAAATGATCACCACCATCATCTCTGCAGGCCATGCAGTGAATCAAGTATTAATACAACATGATCAGAGGGAGAATACACAATGACATTGAGAGACTCACATTTGATGTCTTCTCTGATTGTAGTCATTTGTCTTCCTTTTTTTTCCGAACTGGCCCAAACATTGGACCCTGAAACTGATACACATTGTTTCCCATAAATATAATCATGACAAACCCTGCAATCCTTACTAAAACAGTGTTGCGTACTGTGCCACCTTAGTATCAAACTGTTTCACCATCTGTGCCCCTGAATTAAATACTGCTATACATGGTACCTCTGACTATAATACTGTTACAACCACTATGCTTCTTAAAACATTGGAGCATGCCATGCTGTGCACCCTGAATAAAATGCTCTCTGAATATAATGCCACATACCCTGCCCTCAGAATACAATGGTGTCATATGCTATGCCCCATGAGTGTAATGCTATCACATTCTCCCCCCCCCCCCCCCACACACACACACACTGTCCTTCCATAGTATTAGTATTGCCCCTCATTTTATACTTTAATGGGGTTGTTTCACGACAGCTGATATCTAGAATATTGCCCTGACGGCGTGATCTGAAGTGCAGGACAGCAGAGAACGTAAATGCATACCTCTCCTCTATTCACTTCAATGAGTCCACCTGTGATAACCGACTTACATATTTGTAAGATTCTTTGGTAATGTTTCCTTCATTTTCCATATCACTATCTATACAAAAAAAATCAGAAATCTTACAATTTTCATTCTGGCCATTGAGACTCATAATAGGCTGATAATTCCTATTCTGCAGAGATCACTTCTTACCAGGCAGGATTACAATGAAATGTAACACCCATATAAAAATAACAAGTGATCCGCCACTAGGTGATGGTCACAGCTCACCTCTTCCCCCTGTCTGCACAGTGACTTTTGCACAGGCCACATAGCATATTTCGAAAACACTCGCATAAAAATCAATGCACATCTTCAGTCTTCTTTTATCCCGATAAATTTGCTATTCTGTAAAGCATATCTTTGAATCCTGTTAGTAGCTCAAGGAAGATGGACGCCTATTGGCCACAAGGAGGCTGAAAATGAAATCTAAAATTAGAAAAAAATAGAGATAAAAAAAAAAGAATGTCAGTATCTGGTTTTAATAAGTCCAAACAACATAACAAACATTACATTCATTGATACATTTCCAAATACCATCACCTAGTAAACTACTGTCCCAGTCATTGTCTTCCGAATTACATTTTGCATTCATAGTTAATATAAGCATATTTAAGAAAATAACTTCTTCAGAAGTCACCGTTGTCTTCCATTGAGTCATGGCACCTACAAGTCTTGGTAGCATAACATCCCTCAAAATCATACCCACATCAAAACTGCTTAGTCCTCACATGTTACTGTAAACGCTCAGTCATGTCCTCCCTGAATCACTGATATATTTCCAATTGTCGTCACAGTGAAAGAGAAAAATATACCTCTTTCATAGAACCACAGTGTCGGTTATTGTTTCACAATTCAAGTATTTTGACATTTTTACTGTCTGCCCCTACACCATCCTCTACAGCAGAAAGACGCCTTAAAGAGTGTTTCAGAGAACAATCTTCCATTATCTTATTTCTCGTAGAGAATAGCAAAGCTTCATCCCAGCAGCTGGTGGAATACTACATTAAAGTCACACATCTGTGGAACCATCTGTCTGGTCTTCTCCAACTACCGCCCCATATTCTACCATCTGTAAGAATCTCATTTACATTTTGCCACATGAATTGGGATGCAGTAGCAAAGTATCACTTATCCAATAGTTCTTAAAGGAACATAAAAATCGAAGAAAGAAAAACAATAATGCAAAGAATTATCTGATATCCTTGGCATCGGTAAGGGGTTATAAACATAAAACTAAATTTGGTAATTTTGTAAGTACAAATGTGGTCTGAATTAGAAGGGTGAAGTCATACCTGGCAGATTTGTTGCAGAAATTTCTGTGACTGGTCATTTCTTCTCATTAGTGGCTACAAAAATGTATCTGCTTGCTGGTAAAACAACCAGATGAAGGGAACTGAATTTTAGTTGCAGAAATTTCTGCAACAAATTGCTGAATGTGAATATGCTCTAAGTTTAGAGTTGAGCGAACGTACTCTTTCGAGCTTGATGCTCGTTCTAGTATTAGCATGCTCGATGGTGCTCGCTACTCGAGCGAGCATCACGCTGTGTTCGACCCCGCCCCTCCCCGTTGCTGACATGCCAGATTTGACCCCTCCCCGCTGCGCACGCCAATGGTAGTTTGTGGCTGGCTTGGCAGAAGGGCGAGGGAGAGAGAGAGAGAGAGAGAGAGAGAGAGAGAACCCAGGGGGGAAAAAAAAAGCTCGGCAACTGGCGGGTCCCATACAAAAATGCTTGAGTCTCCCATTGACGTCAATAGGGTTTGTTACTCGAATAGAGCTCATAAATTTATGAAAAGCTAGACTCGAATAACGAGGACCCGAGCTTTTTTGGTGCTCTCTCATCTCTATCTAAGGTTCCTTTACCATTAAAGATGTTTCTCAGGTTTTGAGTCTTCTTTAACACTAAGGTGCCAAAATGGCATTATTGGTCAACTATCACTTTAACAAAATCGGTATGTTGCGTTTTATTGCAAAGCAATTTGAAAATACTGAAACATAGGAGTCATAACTGATTGGCCAAGACCCCTACTAATATAACCTTCCAAAATATCTCTATTGTCCAAAAATACTATTTGGAAAACCTATAATGATTAGTTTGAGATTTCCTTATGCCTTCGCCACCAAGGTCTTTGATGCCTAAATGTCCATATTTACAAAACAATACATTCTAAGGGTTAATATTTTTCAAAATGATGCTTAATTTTCTTGGATTTTCTTGGCATAGATTTTGGCTTTCATGTGGTACCAGGTTAGAGCCAGTATCTTTTATTTTTATGTTTTCTTAATACAGAAAAATGGGCAGAAATAGAATAAAATTAAAATTTTCTGCATTTGTTTAATTTTGACTTCGATGTGATAAATTTGAAAAATTAAACTTATACAAAAAGTAATCTTGGATGCCTGTGTATAATGATACCAAATATATGAACTTTAACCTATGTAATCGCTGGAATACCTAGGAACAAAGGTCCCCATTTTTATTTTTTGGTATCTCCTGGTAATTTGGCTCACTTTGGCTGTTATATTTATCACTTTTCATGGCGAGATCTGATCATTTCAGCTCCCTATTAAAGTGCAAACCCAATATCTTTACTGACAGAGGACTATGCAGTGAGATTTGCCACTAAAGCGAAGGACGTATAAATATATATTGTCCTAGCTCATGGTGCATGAACAGTTAGGACGTTTATATACATATGGTGGACAAAAAGGAGTTTAACGATACTTCTGAACAATCAACATCCCATCTCCTCTGTTAGCTTTCTACTATTTCAGGTTTATATAGGGCCATCTACTTGACTTTGTGTTAACTTTCAATGTTTGTTCTGACACTAGAGAAGCAGAATGCAATAGATCTTGTTGCTAGGTGAAAGATGACCTGGATTTTGGTTGGCCCGGGATTCGGGAAATATAGACAGAACATGGACATCAAATCTGTTGAACGTGTCTGCTGCTGTTTCTCTTTAATAAAGGCTGTTTGCCACTGAAGCTGTTTGATTTCTTGAATTGATAGCCAAGTACATGATTAAAACAGAACTTAAGAGATGGGTCAACCAGATGGGGCTAAAAATATACTTATTGCTCATTTATCATCCATAGTTTGTTAACTTTGTCAAAAGTTGTCTGATGTACAAATACTGTGAATAAGGCCTCGGCCACACGGGCGATTTTTCGCGCAATTTGCGCATGCGCATGCGATCGGCGATTTTATAGAACCATTGCTTTGCAATGGTATCGGGCACATGGGCGCTTGTTATGCGCTTGTCCGATAAATTATAGGACAAGAAATCACAGATCGCGCCTATCTGCGATTCCTTGTGTTCCCTATATGCGCTCAATGGGGCCGGCGGCAGCAGCGCCGACCCCATTGAGAACATATACTACACAAATCATTCTCCTCTGCCACAGCTGTAACAGCTGTGGCAGAGTAGAATGATGTTTGCCCATTGAATTCAATGGCAATACAGCCGGCTCTATTGAAAGCAATGGGCTGCCGGCGAGCACAGGATGAATTTTCGGGAAGGGCTTAAAAATATAAGCCCTTCCCCGAAAATCATCCAAAAATGTGTAAAAATAATAAAAAAATATATACTCACCTTGTCCGTGCAGCCAGAGTTCAGCCGCGGCCGGCTGGCAGTTCTCCTGAACTGCTCTGAGTAGTATTCAGCAGGCGGGGATTTAAAATCCCCGCCTGCTGAATGGGCCGCCTCTGATTGGTCACAGCTCTCACCAATCAGAGGCAGCTCTCACTCATCCATTCATGAATTCATGAATGGGTGAGTGAGTGCTGCCTCTGATTGGCTCAGCACAGGGACCAATCAGGGGCAGCTCTCAGCTGTCATTCAATGCTATCAGCACTACCCGTAGAGAACTGCTGATAAGGCTGAACGATGATTTTTAGGTTGGACTGAATTTAATGATCAGCTAGCAGTACGCGAAAAGTGCACGATGGCCGCGCATTTAGACACAATGATGATTGCTCAAACGATTGCTTTTTAGCGATTTTTGAGCGATAATTGCTCTGTGTAAATGGGCCTTAAGAATTCACCTGACCTGACAATATATAGTCCAAGGGTGTATATATTGAGATAGTCACCTAGTATGCTAGGCTGAAAAAAAACAAATGTTCATTTATTTCAGCCTGAACTAAAGTGTATATTGGTGACATCTGTTTCTCCTGCCCATGTGCATAAACTTACATCGATGTTGAACTTCATTTGCCATTTTTCTGCCCAAGCCCCCAGTTTATCCAGGTCCATTTGCAGCCGTACATTGTCCTCCTTTGTATTAATTATCTTGTATAATTTTGTATCATCTGCAAATATTGATATTTTACTGTGCAGCCCCTCTATCAGGTTATTGATAAATATATTGAACAAAATATTTGGAGTTTTAAGGTGCTTTCACACAGAGTGTTTTGTGGACTATAGTTCTTGATACTGTTTTTTAAGCCCAAGTCAGGAGAGGATCTAGCAAGAAGGAGAAGTATGAGAGGTGGATTCAGACGTCCTGTAAAAATACGCCCTTAAAATCCACAACACAAATTTTTGTAGTATAAAGAAAAGCAAAATTGTTGAATTGTGTTGCTAATTACGGTGCAAAGTTTCACAAAACATTGAAGTCTATGATAAAATATCACACCCTGAGGGCTTATTTACACGAGCATATACACTTCCATCTGAGCAGTTCCCCCCCCTTCCCTCCCCCTCACCGGTTTTCTGCCTCTCTCCTCCACTCTGGCATTTGCAATGGGAGAGGGTGGGACTGTCCAGTTCAGTCCTGTTGCTGGCTATGGAGAAGGGGTGGGAGCTTAGCTCTGCACTCCCATTGCAAGCAGCCGGAGGGGAGGAGAGAGGCATAAAGCCGTGAGGGGGAGGGAAGGGGGCACTGCTCAGATGAAAGCCTATATCGGCCAGCCGTGAAGACACCAGCTGATATACGCTCATGTGAATAAGCCCTAAATCCGCAACACACATAGAAATATAGATTTGCATTTGAAAATGCTGCGGATCTGCCTGTGAATTAGCCCTATATGCATGCTGATTTTCTGACACGGATTGCACATAAAATTTTACGCAGCAAATTTTTTTTTTTTCTACGATGTGGATGTCAAATTCACATTCAGAAAAATCGGCACTATATAAATTATGGCATAGATTTCCATTGAACTTAATCCAAAGCAAAAAGGACACGGATTTCATGCACATAAAAATCCCTTGTGAACGGGGCCTGTCCGTCCTTTTAGATTTCCCTTTTACTTTTGAATCCACTTCCGGCTTTGACTCAAAACCGTGCAGAAAAAACTGCCACAAAAACTGTTACATTTAAGAAAAAAAAAAAAATCAGTATATGAAACCAGCCTAGGGCAGGGCTCACACAGGCATGGGGCAAAATGATGTTTATATAACGCTGCGTATTCCCATGCATGGCAGCGATTTTTGACAAGTCAGCGAATCTCATGCAAGCTGTCATGCGCAGTCTTCCTGGTTTCATTTTTTTAAAATTTCCCAATCAGTCGCTTAGCAACGTTGTGTATAAACGTCGCACATACGCAATGTAATTGCATATCTACAGCATTTAGTATGCAGCCATAGAGAATGATAGAGTTCTATCACATGTAATATTCAGTAACATAGAACATGCTGCAGAACTTTTTACTCGCGTATTATATGCAATGACAAAAGCTAGTGCGAGTGAGACGGTGAAAATCAATGTATTTGAATTGCTGCGATTGTATGAGCCCAGCCTCACTGTTATAGTAGGTAATATTTAAAAATAGCCCTCCCAATTTCATTAATACACTTGTACCAATGCAAAGGTTATTAGAATAATTAGTTTGTTTGTGCAAAAGATCTTTTCTAGAAGCCCTAAAAAGAGAAAATCGTCTGTTGCCCTATCATTTTCTGGTTGAAGTGTCTGTCATGCATCTATTTTCTGGTTTGTTTGTGCGGCTCTGTTTTTCAGTAGAGCACAGTTTGTTCTCTTGGCTGACGGAATCACATGTGTCACAGACAAAGGGAGACGGCAAGTTCATAACTGTATAATGAAGCATCGCTGTCATTGGACAATATTTTATTGGCATAGATCAGGCTGAGCTGCCCCTGTCACAAAAACATCACAAACGTCCATCAATGGTAATATTATAAAGAGCAGACACTATAATGGCTCTGTATAAAGCCAATGCTTTTGAAAGAAATGTGTTTTTATGGTGCCCTAGGGCAAAAAAAGGAAGCGCTCAGGCTTGTTGACTTACAGACATAAAGCTCAAATAAGCTGGTCTATTTTACTTTTTGTAAAATGTGTTAAATTGGAACAAGTAGTAAAAAGTTAACAAAAATATCTATTTACAATAATATATATTCATAGTGAAGATAAATAAGTAACACAAAATAACACCAAATTGATTACCAGTAGAAAAGCATTGAAATTATTTTTAATTATTTGTTAGAGGATTTTTTCTCTAATGTTTTTCAATGTATTCTTACAGCAAATGATCACATATTTAATCATATTGATGATTAGGTATCTAACAGGGAGAAATATGGAAATAAAATACACAGGACTATTTTATCTGCAGATAAGAAGAGTGTTTGAAATTTCCATTTTTATGTACAATTTTAGAGAAATTTGCATCATGATGGTGTTTTTCTAGCGATTTTTCTCATTGACTTTAATAGAAATAAACAGCAATTTTTGAAAAAAGCAAGACACTATAAAAACATTTTTGCCTGTACTTGTAGTTTTCTATAGTATTTGCTCTCTAAATATTTCCTGGAACTTATACATTAAGGAGAAAATGCTTTTTATTCTTTTGATGGAATATTAAGTGCTATTTTCACTATATGTGTCAAACTAACCTACAATTATTATTTGGATTATAAGCACTATTTAAAATATACGAAGATTATAGTTTACTCACTTTGTTGAAAAGTGTGGAGCCAGAAGTGTAATAAGGCCTATTTACACCAGCCGATGGTCGCTAAAATCGCTAATCGGTGATCATTTTAGCGCATCTAAATGTGCGCCCATCGTGCGCTTATCGGGGACTGCTAGCTGATGGTTAAATTCAGTCCAACCTAAAAACGTAATTCAGTCTTATCAGCAGTTCTCCAGATAAGAGCCCTCGGGCTACTAACTGCCTTCAGCTAAGGCTTCATTTGCACACTAAATTGCTATTAAGTAGCTAAGTAGCTACTTAATAGTTTATGCAAAATGATCGCTCAAATGATTGCTCAAAACTGTTGTTTCAGCGATCTTTGAGCGATCATCGGCTGGTGTAAATGGGCCAATAGGCAGTTTTGCCCCAAATCATTTCAATGGGAGTGAAGTTGCTTATTAGAATTCCTGCACTGACCCCAATGATGATGTCAGTCCCCCGCTGCACTGACAGCAGGTTGGGCGAGCAGCTGATTGCTGGGGATTCTGGTGTCAGATCCCCAGCGATCAATTATTGATGACCTTATCCTCAAGGTAGAATAAGTTCAAGCAAAAATGCTTGCTCTACGGATTTAAATTATGATCAAAAAAGAGAATACATCCTCTACTGATATTTTGGCATTCTCTTTCACTTCTAGTACTGATTTTTCTAACATAGCTAAAGGATTTATCTGATTTGGCATGCCTAAATATCTTTTAAACCTCTTTCCTGTTAACTTCTGGCCTCTGGCACCTGTCACAGTACCACTAGTTTGTGTACATTCCATAGGCCTCATTTCCACAGGTGAATTGGATTCTGCGTGCAGGACCCCACAGTGGAATCCGATCCTGCCCGCGACTGAGCACACAGCAGGTCTTCTACTTACCTGTCCAGGTCTTCATTTCCTTCGCTGCGGATGTATGCAGAAGTGCTGGCTGGCACGCTGCCGCACATGCACAGTGGAGTTTTTTTATTTTTTTTCCCATGGAATCCACGGCCCATCTGCATTTTAATTGCAGACGGGCCGCTGATTTGACAGCTTCCATTGACTTCAAAAAAGACATCTGTGCGAGATCCGCACTGAAATGAAGCATGCTGCGATTTTTTTTTCTGGACCAAAAGGTCCACAAATCAAATCCGCATGCTTTATTTCATTTGTGGACGTCTTGTGTTTCCCTATTGGCGGCTTGATTCCGCAAATCAAACCCGCCCATGGACATTGGGCCATACAGAGCGCATGATATCTTCGCTGAGTGCTTCATCTAATCCACATACAGGCTCAGTAGAGGCAAGTGAGTGCACATGCATGGAAGATCAAGCAAACATCTGTCCCTCCTTTCCCGATGACACACCACTTCTGGCTTGGCCTGGAAGCTGAGTACTCTGGAATTAATGTAAGTAAGAAAATTGCTTTCCGGTGGAGGATCTCTACAATTTCAGAATGGTAAATAAAAGAGTGAGTCAAAAATTATCTGCACTCTGGCTGTAAAGTTTACAGCCAGAGTGCAGATAATTTTCCAAATTATCAACTTTCAACTTTGGAATCAACTTTCCAAACAAGACAGATATATTACTTTTCGACATAATCTCCCTGCTTTTCAATGCACTTTGTCCATCTACAAGCCTTCGTGTTTGCTCATTAAATATGTTTTAGGCTGAGCTGCGAGCCACGAATGCACTGCTATCTTTGCCTCTTCATCAGATGTGAATCTTCGTATTCTTAGGGCTTCTTTCAGGGGACCAAACAGGTAATAGTTAGAGATGAGCGAGCATGCTCGTTCGAGCATTAGCATACTCAAAACTACCCGTTACTCGAGCAAGCACCACGCGATGCTCGGGTGCTCGAGAAAATTTCACACTCTCCTCCCCACATGCTTTTTTTTTTGCTAAAGTGTATGCAAAATAGTGTAAAATTAGTACAGTCTTGTTATATAGTGCAGATGGACAGGATACACACTAAATTGTTTTCAATGGAACCGCGGCTGCTGCCGGCGGCTCCATTGAAGACAATGGTCTGCTGGCACCCCTATAAGCCCTTCCCTGAAAAACAATAATTTTAGTGGGAAAAAAAAAGACTTGTCGCTGCTGTGTTTCCTTCATCTGCACTAGTAAAAAGAATTCCCTGCTGCTGCATTGCCACATCTGTTACAGATGCAGCAGAGGAATTCTTCAATTCCCTACCGCAGCTATCCCTACTGCAGCGCCTCAGCCAATCACAATCAGCTCTTTCAGCAGGTGGGTATTTTAAATCCTCGCCTGCTGATAGATCAGCACTACAGAGCTGGGGACAATGGAGAGAAGACGCAGCTGAGCCCCGGTAGCTGAAGGGAGGTGAGTATGTATTTTTTTTAGCTTTTTACACTACTTTTTACTGGTTTTTAAGGGAAGGCCTTATATTTAAAGCCCTTCCCTGAAATTCAATGATGGGCGTCGGCAGCAGGATACCTCTACCGCATCTGTCAAAGATGTGGCAGGTGCAGCAGCAGGGAATTCTTTTTACTAGCGGGGATGAAGGAAACATCTGCCACATGCGGCAGATGGGTTCTGCATCCCTGCGGGGGACACGGCAGTGACGGACAGGTAAGTTTTTTTTTGTTTTTTTTTTACACTAAAATTATTGTTTTTTTAGGAAGGGCTTATATGTAAAGCCCTTCCATGAAAAACAATTCAGGGTTGCCGACAGACCATTGCTTTCAATGGAGCCCCCGGCAGCAGCTGCGGCTCCATTAAAGAATGCTTGAGGCTCCCATTGACTTCAATGGGGTTCGTTATTCGAAACGAGCTCTCGAGCATTACAAAAAGCTCGGCTCGAGTAACGAGCACCCGAGCATTTTGGCGCTTGCTCATTTCTAGTAATAGTCCAATGGGGCAAGATCAGTACTATATGGAGGATATTTTAACACGTTAAAACAAAGTTTTTGGAGAGTGTTAACAGTGTGGGCAGCGGTGTGCAGACATGCATTGTCATGCAACACCCTCGAATAGCAGTCCTCTCAGTCTTTTAGGTTTCAGCTCTTCAGTGAGCATCTCACTATAACAAGCACTGTTTTAAAATGAAGCTACTGCCCAAATTCTAATACATATTCCAGAATACCCCTGTCTTAATACCTAAAAAATTCTTCACAACACTGCGCAAGATACTCCTTCGTATATTGTGGAGAGGCTCCACTCTGAGAATTAAAGGGGTTGTCCCGCGCCGAAACGTTTTTTGTTTTTTTTCAATAGCCCCCCCGTTCGGCGCGAGACAAACCCGATGCAGGGGTTTAAAAAAAAAAACAGATAGTACTTACCCGAATCCCCGCGCTCCGGTGACTTCTTACTTACCTTGCAAAGATGGCCGCCGGGATCTTCACCCATGGTGGACCGCAGGTCTTCTCCCATGGTGCACCGTGGGCTCTGTGCGTTCCATTGCCGATTCCAGCCTCCTGATTGGCTGGAATCGGCACACGTGACGGGGCGGAGCTACGAGGAGCAGCTCTCCGGCACGAGCGGCCCCATTCAGAAGGGAGAAGACCAGACTGCGCAAGCGCGTCTAATCGGGCGATTAGACGCTGAAATTAGACGGCTCCATGGAGACGAGGACGCTAGCAACGGAACAGGTAAGTGAATAACTTCTGTATGGCTCATAATTAATGCACGATGTACATTACAAAGTGCATTAATATGGCCATACAGAAGTACTGAACCCCACTTGCTTTCGCAGGACAACCCCTTTAAACTAGAAATCCTCTACTTATCTGTGGAAGAGTGGGGGGCTGACTCTCCCCCACTTTTGCTGTTATTACTTAGCTAGCCAGTTAGTGTGCGCGGAGTGGTGGCTGTCATCCACT
Source organism: Eleutherodactylus coqui (assembly GCF_035609145.1). Classification (NCBI taxonomy): domain Eukaryota; kingdom Metazoa; phylum Chordata; class Amphibia; order Anura; family Eleutherodactylidae; genus Eleutherodactylus; species Eleutherodactylus coqui. The sequence goes on along the minus strand of NC_089838.1, from coordinate 231,059,359 downwards.
GACTATAACACAGTGGTAGGACTTAAATGCTGACTAATAGGTTCTGAGAAAAGCCTGGGAGGCTTCCTACTAAGAGGACCGACCTACTATACCTACACCTCTGTGGGTGACTCAAGGTCTGGAATATTTCCCCCCATCTGATACCTCATGAAGCAGCTAAATGGTTACCCCACACTCCCCTATGGATCAATCCCAATTTTCCACACTTACTGTGCATACCAGACACCATCTTTTGGAGATGCCATGGAATCACTACTCTCTCGGATATAGTGCAAAGGGGCGATCTCTGCTCATTCTTGTAACTGCAGATATGTTTTGGCCTCTCCAATAGTTCCCCCTTTCAACTCCAAACACCCTTAGAGTCCAATTTAGGGGCCTGAACACCCCACTTGCCTTGACCAGGCTGGAAGACCTGGCACAGATGGCCTACCTCCTTAAACCTCTCTTTAGTTTTCATAGGCAGCTGACATGTAGCCTTACTCCGCTGAAGGATAAGACTCTTGAGAAAAGGGGCTCGGATATACCGGACCTGGACTCAGATGACCGGACTGGCCTCTTGGCCACCTCCGAATACCTCCTGATTAGTGCTAGGGACTAGAGATGAGCGAACACCAAAATGTTCGGGTGTTCGTTATTCGGAACGAACTTCCCGCGATGCTCGAGGGTTCGTTTCGAACAACGAACCCCATTGAAGTCAATGGGCGACCAGAACATTTTTGTATTTCGCCGATGCTCGCTAAGGTTTTCATGTGTGAAAATCTGGGCAATTCAAGAAAGTGATGGGAATGACACAGTGACGGATAGGGCAGGCGAGGGGCTACATGGTGGGCTGCATCTCAAGTTCACAGGTCCCACTATTAAGCCACAATAGCGGCAAGAGTGCCCCCCCCCACTGTCAGCATAAAGATCGTCCTCCTCTGGCACAGCTGTAACAGCTGTAGCAGAGAAGAACGATGTTTGCCCATTGAATTCAATGGAGCGGCAATACAGCATGTTCCACTGAATGCAATGGGCTGCCCGCAATCGCAGGATGAATGGTCGGAAAGGGGTTAAATATATAACCCCTTTCCTGCAATTCATCCAGAAATGTGATACACTAAAAATATATACCGGCGTATAAGGCGACGGGGCGTATAAGACGACCCCCCAACTGTCACCTTATACGCCGGTAATACAGTGGAGCAAAGAATAAAAAGCATTACTTACGTTTTTAGATGATCTGCGGCGCTCCTGCAGGCTGTCACTCCCTCCTAATCCACGGCAGACAAGCTTTCTCCACGAAAGACTTTAAATCCCTGCCTCCAGAAAGACACGTGCCTTCAGCCAATCACAGCCAATGACAATGATGTCATTGAATGGCTGTGATTGGCTGTGTTTCTGGAGGCAGGGATTTAAAGTCTTTCGTGGAGAAAGCTTGTCTGCCGTGGACCAGGAGGGAGTGACAGCCTGCAGGAGCGCCGCAGATCATCTAAAAACGTAAGTAATGCTTTTTATTCTTTGCTCCACTGTATTACCGGCGTATAAGGTGACAGTTGGGGGGTCGTCTTATACGCCCCGTCGCCTTATACGCCGGTATATATTTTTAGTGTATCACATTTCTGGATGAATTGCAGGAAAGGGGTTATATATTTAACCCCTTTCCGACCATTCATCCTGCGATCGCCGGCAGCCCATTGCATTCAGTGGAGTCGGCTGTATTGCCGGTTCCATTGAATTCAATGGGCAAACATCGTTCTTCTCTGCTACAGCTGTGCCAGAGAAGAAGGATTTGTCTTCTATATGTTCTCAATGGGGTCAGCGCTGCTGCCGCTGGCCCCATTGAGCGCATATAGAATGCATCCATAGCGAACCGCGGGAGGGGCCGACTTTTATGTTCGGGTGACACCTTATCTCCCCAGCCACTCACAGCAGGGGGGTGGTATAGGGCTTAAACGTTGCAGGGGGAAGTTGTAATGCCTTCCCTGTCTTTATATTGGCCAAAAAAAAGCGCTAACGTCTCAGGGAAGAAAGTTTAATTTACCAGAACACCGCATGGTGTTCGTTACGAATAACGAACATCCCGAACACCCTAATATTCGCACGAATATCAAGCTCGGACGAACGCGTTCGCTCATCTCTACTAGGGACAGACTATTACAAGCTAAGTTCCTTCATAGAATATATTACACCCCTTTGCGGCTGCATGCTATGGGCTTATTCTCTGGGGTGGTCTGTCCAAGATGTCTGACAGATGTAGGCACAATCATGCATATGTTCTTGGAGTGTCATGTCTTACAGACTTACTGGCATGATATCTTTGAGTTTATGGAAACAAATTTGCAAACCTCTTTGGCCTTGTGGAGGACCTCCTGGTTGATGCAACAACACGCATTCTATACAAACTACTGCTTTTCTACGCTAAAAAAGTTATATTACTCAACTGGAAGCACCCCAAAAAACATAGTAAGACTGTCTGGCTGTGTAAAATAACTAGTGTTACCCCCTTACATCAGCTGACATACATGGCTCGAGGTTGCCATGCCAAATTTAATAAGATATGGGGCCGGTGGATTGAATGCCCTACCACTGCATCAGACATGTCTGATTAATTCCTCTAGGGAAATTTAAATTTCTTCCTTTTTTTCCTTCATTTTTGATGCTTGCATAAAGACTGAAGGTCCGCTGTACTGATGATCGCGCTGTGGATAAAGTTAGAGGTTTAATATGTTTGTACTTTATGCTTTTTTGTACTATATTTTAATTAAAAATAAAAAAGAGGGTATTATAAATTTTAAGGGATTGATTAAAGTATGATGGTCTAATACTGTGAAATATTACAGATGAACCTTCCTTTACGTTCTTTTTGTATTGTGATTAGAGATGAACGAGCACCAAAATGCTCGGGTGCTCGTTACTCGGGACGAAATTTTCGCAATGCTCGAGGGTTCGTTTCAAGTAACGAACCCCATTGAAGTCAATGGGCGACCCGAGCATTTTTGTATTTCGCCGATGCTCGCTAAGGTTTCCTTGTGTGAAAATCTGGGCAATTCAAGAAAGTGATGGGAACGACACAGCAACGGATAGGGCAGGCGAGGGGCTACATGTTGGGCTGCATCTCAAGTTCACAGGTCCCACTATTAAGCCACAATAGCGGCAAGAGTGGGCCCCCCCCCCTCTCAAAAACTTTTACTTCTGAAAAGGCCTCATTAGCATGGCATACCTTTGCTAAGCACCACACTACCTCCAACAAAGCACAATCACTGCCTGCATGACACTCCACTGCCACTTCTCCTGGGTTACATGCTGCCCAACCGCCCCCCCTCCCCCCCACAGCGCACACCAAAGTGTCCCTGCGCAGCCTTCAGCTGCCCTCATGCCACACCACCCTCATGTCTATTTAGAAGTGCGTCTGCCATGACGAGGAACCGCAGGCACACACTGCAGAGGGTTGGCACGGCTAGGCAGCGATCCTCTTTAAAAGGGGCGGGGCGATAGCCCACAATGCTGTACAGAAGCAATGAGAAATAGAATCCTGTGCCACCGCCATCAGGAGCTGCACATGTGGGCATAGCAATGGGGAACCTATGTGCCACACACTATTCATTCTGTCAAGGTGTCTCTGCATGCCCCAGTCAGACCGGGCTTTTTAATTCATAGACACAGGCAGGTACAACTCCCTATTGTGAAGTCCCTGTCGACCGACAGCATGGGTGGCTCCCTGGAACCCACCGGCGATACACAAAAATATCCCATTGCATTGCCCAACACAGCTGAGGTAGTAATGTCGTGCTTAATGCAGGTGGGCTTCGGCCCACACTGCATGCCCCAGTCTGACTGTGGTTCTTTACAAGTGGAAACAGATGCATTTATAATTCCCTGTGGACCCACAGCATGGGTGGGTGCCAGGAACCCACCAGCGGTACATAAATATATCCCATTGCATTGCCCAACACAGCTGAGGTAGTAATGTCGTGCTTAACCCCTTGAGTGGCAGGTTTACTGTTACCATGTCGTGCCTCAGAGGGCAGGTTTTTTAAATAAGTCAACAATGCAATTTTCTCACGCAAGTATTTATTTAGGAACAGAACAATCGCTTTGCAATATTTTTTTGCAACAAAAGAATAGATTATAACAATTTTGGAAAATAAAATAAAATACAGACTTACCGCTCTGTGCTGCCGGGGCTCAGGCGCGTGTCTCTGCTTGGGTCCAGGCACTGTAATTATGTTCTTTCCGCAGGCGGTCTCCTATTGACCTCAATGCAGCCGCTCTGTGCTGCCGGGGCTCAGGCGCGTGTCTCTGCTTGGGTCCAGGCACTGTAATTATGTTCTTTCCGCAGGCGGTCTCCTATTGACTTCAATGCAGCCGCTCTGTGCTGCCGGGGCTCAGGCGCGTGTCTCCGCTCAGATCCCGGTACTGTCATCATGATCTTTCAGCTGGCGGAGATTTAAAATCCCCGCCTGCTGAAAGAACATAATCAAACTGCCGGGATGGGACCGCGTAGCGCTCAGCCAATCACACGCAGCGCTCGGTCTATTCATAGAATTCAAGAAGGAGCATGATGACAGTACAGGGACGTGAGCGGAGACACGCGCCTGAGCCCCGGCAGCACAGAGCGGCTGCATTGAAGTCAATAGGAGTGCTATGCGGTCCCCTCCCGGCAGTTTGATTATGTTCTCCAGCTGAAAGATCATGATGACAGTACCGGGATCTGAGCGGAGACACGCGCCTGAGCCCTGGCAGCACAGAGCGGTAAGTATATATTTTATTTTATTCTTTACACTTGATAGAAATGATTTTATGGGAAGGGCTTATATTTTAAGTCCTTCCCAGAAAATCACTGTGGGTCAGCCAGCTTCCTATTGCCTTCAACGGGGCTGTCGGCAGCGGCGGCTCCATTGAAATCAATAGGAGTGCTATGCGGTCCCATCCCACAGCTGTCACAACTGTGACAGCTGTGCGAGGGGATTATTTACTTCCTGCAGGGAGTCCCTTTTACTCCCCATGCAGTAAAAACCCCAGAAATTCAGCGGACATCTCAGTGCTCAGTACATTTCAGCACTGGAGCTGTCCACGGAAGCCTTCCGGGGTTTAACTGCATGGTCCGTGCAGCAAGCCACGGAGATTTTCCGGGCGTGCCACTCAAGGGGTTAATGCAGGTGGGCTTCGGCCCACACTGCATTCCCCAGTCAGACTGGGGTTCTTTAGAAGTGGAAACAGATGCATTTATAATTCCCTGCGGACCCACAGCATGGGTGGGTGCCAGGAAGCCACCGGCGGTACATAAATATATCCCATTGCATTGCCCAACACAGCGGATGTAACGTCAGCTGTAATGCAGGTGGGATAAAAATTCATTTGATTACACTGTAGGCGAGGGCCCACAAAAATTGCTGTATCAACAGTACTAATGTACATCAGAAAAATTGGCCATGGCCAACCAAGAGGGCAGGTGAAACCCATTAATCGCTTTGGTTAATGTGGCTTAAGTGGTAACTAGGCCTGGAGGCAGCCCAGTTTAACGAAAAATTGGTTCAAGTTAAAGTTTCAACGCTTTTAAGAGCATTGAAACGTATAAAAATTGTTTAGAAAAATTATATGAGTGAGCCTTGTGGCCCTAAGAAAAATTGCCCGTTCGGCGTGATTACGTGAGGTTTCAGGACGAGGAGCAGGAGGAGGAGGAGGAATATTATACACAGATTGATGAAGCAGAAATGTCCCCGCTTTGGATGGTGAGAGAGAACGATGCTTCCATCCGCGGGTGCAGCCTACGTATTGCTTAGGTATCGCTGCTGTCCGCTGGTGGAGAAGAGAAGTCTGGGGAAATCCAGGCTTTGTTCATCTTGATGAGTGTAAGCCTGTCGGCACTGTCGGTTGACAGGTGGGTACGCTTATCCGTGATGATTCCCCCAGCCACACTAAACACACTCTCTGACAAGACGCTAGCCGCAGGACAAGCAAGCACCTCCAGGGCATACAGCGCAAGTTCAGGCCACGTGTCCAGCTTCGACACCCAGTAGTTGTAGGTGGCAGAGGCGTCACGGAGGACGGTCGTGCGATCGGCTACGTACTCCCTCACCATCCTTTTACAGTGCTCCCGCCGACTCAGCCTTGACTGGGGAGCGGTGACACAGTCTTGCTGGGGAGCCATAAAGCTGGCAAAGGCCTTGGAGAATGTTCCCCTGCCTGCGCTGTACATGCTGCCTGATCTCTGCGCCTCCCCTGCTACCTGGCCCTCGGAAGTGCGCCTTCTGCCACTAGCGCTGTCGGATGGGAAGTTTACCATCAGTTTGTCCACCAGCGCCCTGTGGTATAGCATCATTCTCGAACCCCTTTCCTCTTCGGGAATGAGAGTGCAAAGGCTCTCCTTATACCGTGGGTCGAGCAGTGTGTACACCCAGTAATCCGTAGTGGCCAGAATGCGTGTAACGCGAGGGTCACGAGAAAGGCATCCTAACATGAAGTCAGCCATGTGTGCCAGGGTACCTGTACGCAACACATGGCTGTCTTCACTAGGAAGATCACTTTCAGGATCCTCCTCCTCCTCCTCTTCCTCCTCCTCAGGCCATACACGCTGAAAGGATGACAGGCAAGCAGCATGGGTACCGTCAGCAGTGGGCCAAGATGTCTCTTCCCCCTCCTCCTCATCTTCTTCCTCCTCCTCCTCCTCACCGCACTGAGATATAGACAGGAGGGTGCTCTGACTATGCAGCGACATACTGTCTTCCCCCGGCTCTGTTTCCGAGCGCAAAGCGTCTGCCTTTATGCTTTGCAGGGAACTTCTCAAGATGCATAGCAGAGGAATGGTGACGCTAATGATTGCAGCATCGCCGCTCACCACCTGGGTAGACTCCTCAAATTTTCCAAGGACCTGGAAGATGGCTGCCAACCAGGGCCACTCTTCTGTAAATAATTGAGGAGGCTGACTCCCACTCACCGCGCAAGTTGGAGTTGGTATTCCACTATAGCTCTACGCTGCTCATAGAGTCTGGCCAACATGTGGAGCGTAGAGTTCCACTGTGTGGGCACGTCGCACAGCAGTCGGTGCACTGGCAGATTAAACCGATGTTGCAGTGTCCGCAGGGTGGCAGCGTGCGTGTGGGATTTGCGGAAATGTGCGCAGAGCTGGCGCACCTTTCCGAGCAGGTATGACAAGTGGGGGTAGCTTTTCAGAAAGCGCTGAACCACCAAATTAAAGACATGGGCCAGGCATGGCACGTGCGTGAGGCTGCCGAGCTGCAGAGCCGCCACCAGCTTACGGCCGTTGTCACACACGACCATGCCCGGTTGGAGGCTCAGCGGCGCAAGCCAGTGGTCGGTCTGCTCTGTCAGACCCTGCAGCAGTTCGTGGGCCGTGTGCCTCTTCTCTCCTAAGCTGAGTAGTTTCAGCACGGCCTGCTGACGCTTGCCCACCGCTGTGCTGCCACGCCGCGTGACACCGACTGCTGGCGACGTGCTGCTGACACATCTTGATTGCGAGACAGAGGTTGCGTTGGAGGAGGAGGAGGAGGAAGGTGCTTTAGTGGAGGAAGCATACACCGCCGCAGATACCACCACCGAGCTGTGGCCCGCAATTCTGGGGGTGGGTAGGACGTGAGCGGTCCCAGGCTCTGACTCTGTCCCAGCCTCCACTAAATTCACCCAATGTGCCGTCAGGGAGATATAGTGGCCCTTCCCGCCTGTGCTTGTCCACGTGTCTGTTGTTAAGTGGACCTTGACAGTAACCGCGTTGGTGAGGGCGCGTACAATGTTGCGGGAGACGTAGTCGTGCAGGCCTGGGACGGCACATCGGGAAAAGTAGTGGCGACTGGGAACTGAGTAGCGCGGGGCAGCCGCCGCCATCATGCTTTTGAAAGCCTCCGTTTCCACAAGCCTATACGGCAGCATCTCTAGGCTGATCAACTTTGCAATGTGCACGTTTAACGCTTGAGCGTGCAGGTGCGTGGCGTCGTACTTGCGCTTGCGCTCAAACTGTGGCTCTAGCGACGTCTGGACGCTACGCTGAGAGACATTGCTGGATAGGGCCGAGGACAGCGGAGGTGAGGGTGTGGGTGCAGGCCAGGAGACGGTAGTGCCTGTGTCCTCAGAGGGGGGTTGGGTCTCAGTGGCAGGTTGGGGCACAGGGGGAGAGGCAGTGGTGCAAACCGGAGGCGGTGAACGGGCATCGTCCCACCTTGTGGGGTGCTTGGCCATCATATGCCTGCGCATGCTGTTGGTGGTGCCTCCCCAGCTGATCTTGGCGCGACAAAGGTTGCACACCACTGTTCGGCGGTCGTCAGGTGTCTCTGTGAAAAACTGCCACACCGTAGAGCACCTTGACCTGTGCAGGGTGGCATGGCGCGAGGGGGCGCTTTGGGAAACAGTTGGTGGATTATTCGGTCTGGCCCTGCCTCTACCCCTGGACACCGCACTGGCTCGGCCTGTGCCCACAGCCTGACTTGGGCCTCCGCGTCCTCGCCCGCGTCCACGTCCTATAGGCCTACCCCTACCCCTCAGCATGGTGTATTACCAGTGATTTGATTTCCCAGGCAGGAAAGAAAGTGGCGCAAGCCTGCAGTAAAACGTAGCTGGCTGCGTCTGATTTTTTTTAACGTTCTGCACGCAGCACACACGTACCCAGAGCCCTGAGGACTGTCAGAGGCAGGCGAAATATAATTTTTTCCCTTGTTTTTCAAAAGGACAAGCCACACTGCGTGTATTCAATGAATACTACTAAGTTTAATAACTGTGTTGTGGCCCTGCAAATGTGTCAGAGAACTGCAGTGATGCAAAGTTATTCGCTACAGTAGATCAGGGATTTCCCATGCAGGAAAAAAATTGGCGCAAGCCTGCAGCCAAAATAGAATTTTTTCCCTTGTTTTTCAAAAGGACAAGCCACACTGCGTGTATTCAATGAATACTACTAAGTTTAATAACTGTGTTGTGGCCCTGCAAATGTGTCAGAGAACTGCAGTGATGCAAAGTTATTCGCTACAGTAGATCAGGGATTTCCCATGCAGGAAAAAAATTGGCGCAAGCCTGCAGCCAAAATAGAATTTTTTCCCTTGTTTTTCAAAAGGACAAGCCACACTGCGTGTATTCAATGAATACTACTAAGTTTAATAACTGTGTTGTGGCCCTGCAAATGTGTCAGAGAACTGCAGTGATGCAAAGTTATTCGCTACAGTAGATCAGGGATTTCCCATGCAGGAAAAAAATTGGCGCAAGCCTGCAGCCAAAATAGAATTTTTTCCCTTGTTTTTCAAAAGGACAAGCCACACTGCGTGTATTCAATGAATACTACTAAGTTTAATAACTGTGTTGTGGCCCTGCAAATGTGTCAGAGAACTGCAGTGATGCAAAGTTATTCGCTGCAGTAGATCAGGGATTTCCCATGCAGGAAAAAAATTGGCGCAAGCCTGCAGCCAAAATAGAATTTTTTCCCTTGTTTTTCAAAAGGACAAGCCACACTGCGTGTATTCAATGAATACTACTAAGTTTAATAACTGTGTTGTGGCCCTGCAAATGTGTCAGAGAACTGCAGTGATGCAAAGTTATTCGCTGCAGTAGATCAGGGATTTCCCATGCAGGAAAAAAATTGGCGCAAGCCTGCAGCCAAAATAGAATTTTTTCCCTTGTTTTTCAAAAGGACAAGCCACACTGCGTGTATTCAATGAATACTACTAAGTTTAATAACTGTGTTGTGGCCCTGCAAATGTGTCAGAGAACTGCAGTGATGCAAAGTTATTCGCTGCAGTAGATCAGGGATTTCCCATGCAGGAAAAAAATTGGCGCAAGCCTGCAGCCAAAATAGAATTTTTTCCCTTGTTTTTCAAAAGGACAAGCCACACTGCGTGTATTCAATGAATACTACTAAGTTTAATAACTGTGTTGTGGCCCTGCAAATGTGTCAGAGAACTGCAGTGATGCAAAGTTATTCGCTACAGTAGATCAGGGATTTCCCATGCAGGAAAAAAATTGGCGCAAGCCTGCAGCCAAAATAGAATTTTTTCCCTTGTTTTTCAAAAGGACAAGCCACACTACGTGTATTCAATGAATACTACTAAGTTTAATAACTGTGTTGTGGCCCTGCAAATGTGTCAGAGAACTGCAGTGATGCAAAGTTATTCGCTACAGTAGATCAGGGATTTCCCATGCAGGAAAAAAATTGGCGCAAGCCTGCAGTAAAACGTAGCTGGCTGCGTCTGATTATTTTTAACGTTCTGCACGCAGCACACATGTACCCAGAGCCCTGAGGACTGTCAGAGGCAGGCGAAATAGAATTTTTTCCCTTGTTTTTCAAAGGACAAGCCACACTGCGTCTATTCAATGAATAATGTATGTCTTCTGGCCCTGCCTACACAATTCTATCCCTGTAGTATTAATGCCGGGTGCAATGGTCTGCACAGCCGGTTTTGAGAAAAAAAAAAAAAATGCAACACTGCTAACAGCAGCCTGGACAGTACTGCACACGGATAGATGTGGCCCTAGAAAGGACCGTTGGGGTTCTTGAAGCCTACACTCACTGCTAACACTCTCCCTGCCTAACCACCACTTCTGTCCCTATTGCAGGGCGCAATGCTCTGCAGATCCAATTTTGAAAAAAAAAAAAAATTACAGTGCTAACACAGTACTGCACACTATTAGATGTGGCCCTGAGAAGGACCGTTGGGGTTCTTGAAGCCTACAGTAACTCCTAACGCTCTCCCTAAAGCAGCTCCAGCACGATACCACTGTCCCTCAGCTAACTCACAAGGCATCTGAGCCGAGCCGCGGGAGGGGCCGACTTTTATACTCGGGTGACATCTGATCGCCCCAGCCACTCACAGCAGGGGGGTGGTATAGGGCTTGAACGTCACAGGGGGAAGTTGTAATGCCTTCACTGTCTTTCAATTGGCCAGAAAAGCGCGCTAACGTCTCAGAGAGGAAACTGAAAGTAACCGGAACACCGCGTGGTACTCGTTACGAGTAACGAGCATCCCGAACACCCTGATATTCGCACGAATATCAAGCTCGGACGAGTACGTTCGCTCATCTCTAATTGTGATGTTTAAAATGTCCAATAAACGTTCCTGAAAAAAAAAAAACAGCACTGTTGATTGTTGAACCTTTTTCCTGATAATGTTCCAATGGCCCTTAAGAATCCCAGCGTCTGACTCCTTCTACATAGCTGGAACTTATGCAACCTTCCTTGAACTTCTCCCTTCAATCTGCATTCATTCACACTTCTTTGCAAAAAAACACTTGCTCCATACTGTGAACAAAGTCTTCGATAAATGTCGGCATCATAAACCCTCAGGCCAAAAATAAAAAAATCACTGGAGTGCGGATAATTTTTAACTCCTCGTATATTACAAGTTGGTCAGCAGGGAAGAGGGAGACAATTGAAATATGTTATTTATATTCACTGGCCATTAGTGGTCACGTGCCATTCATGCACAGATTATATTTTATCTCATTTTCATGACTTGGTCCATCTGAACATGACATTTTGTACTATATTTCTCACAAAATTATATAAGAAATCTAAATACTGTTGCCATTGCTATTCCAAACGATGTCTTTGTATATTACATGTTACTATTAAATTACCAAATGTACGAGTGTTATTTAACATAGGACGGCTCGATGTTGCAGATTCATTTAGAGGTTGGCGAAACACATGGCCTGTTATTGTTAATTTACAGTACAATGCAAAAACTGGGTCACTTGTATGGATAGTGAGATCCCTAAGGCAGAGTGGGCTTTAGCAGTAATCCAATAATTGCTCACTCCTCGTAGACATCTGTCAAGTGCAATCTTTTAAGGTGTTTATTTTTAAACAGTCATTGGCAGTGTCATATAAAGCTATGCTGCACATAGGGACATGTAGTGACAAATTAAACTGCTCCTGAAATACATGTTGATTATTACCTTTATTGATTTCTTTAACTATAGCATCTCCCACAGAGATGCGCAGAAGAACACACATGATAGGAATATGAAACATATAGTACAGTTTTAGGCTAGTTGCTTGAATTTTGTCACTATAGACACATACAGTAGCTGATGGACAGAAACTTGTTATAGTAGTACTGGATAAGTTAGCTTTCTGGTTGTGATCAACTTTACTGAGGACTAACAATACTGCACATAGACTGATGAACCATAACCTTAAAACCACATGCCTCAAATTGTGTAGGTCACCCCATGCAGCCAAACCGCCTCTGACCCAACAAGGTATGGGCTCTACAAGATCTCTGGAGCTTTCCGGTGCAGGGATATAACAAAGAGGCTGGGCGACACAGTAAATTTTTAAGTGACACTTCCCCGTCGAGTTCCATGTACAGGCTTGGACTGGCCTACCGGGGAGGCGGTGGATTACTCGGTGGGCCCTGAGCCAAGAAGTAGACCTTGCTACAGTAAAGGCTGCCCCAACTCTCCTCTCAAAGCAGCATGTGACATGCCTATAGCAGTCTGCTATCAGCGAGGGAGGCCCATCTCTTCCCTCCCCGGGCCACCTCTCCTTAACGTCACATGCCTTACCCCTCCACTGCTCAGCCTCTCCTGACTGAGAACTTACTGCTGTGGGCATTATCACAGCAGGCAGGAGCAATGCCGGAGGTCCTGTCCGTGCAGGTCGGACATTAGCAGTAAGCTTATTAGGACTTGGCATTGGGGGAGGGGGGGGGGGCAAATTGGCTTGATGTAGTTTTTCAGTGTAGTCTGGGGGTACACAAAAAGGGGTACTTTAGATTGAACCCCACTCTCTTGCATCCCCTTCTCTTCTGCCTTCACTGCAGCAGAGTTTAGCATCACTTTTATGTATAGTTGCTCTAACTGTACATAGAAGCAACTGAGTAGTCGGGACAGGAGGGATGTCTGATCCCACTGCTGGGCTTAGAGCAGGGTGGAGCAACAGAGGAAGCGCTTTTTTCTGTCATATACCCACCCCTGAGGAAGTTCTGCTCCACCTCCCCCACCCACTACTGCTGTTTTCATGGTGATTTTAATGCTGATAGCAGAGATCTATTTGCACAAAGGCAGGTGTTTTCTGTGTAATGTCTGTATGAATATAGTGTATGTGTATGATTGCCTGAGGAATGGTGCTCGAGAACCAATCAGAGCAATCGCTTGCTGGAGGCGGGGTTTATAAACCCCATTACCAGTAAGCGATCTTCTGTCAGCGCTGAAAACTGTAAGGAAGCCTGTCGAAACTGCGGAGACCAGCGGGAGGGACACGGACGGCGCCTGCTAGGTAAGTATTGCTTTTTTTTCATGTAGTGTAGCTAGGGCTTATTTTTGGGGTAGTGCTTATATGTCAGGCACCCCCCATCCCGCTGGCTTATCAGTCATGTGACTTGCATGCAACAAGGATAGCGAGTCACCACACCACACTGCCACCTCCTGGAGGAAGAGGGGTAGTAATGACAGCGCCCTACAGCAGCGGACTACATATACCAAAACATTATTTTAGTGATACCCACATACCTGCTATTACCATGATCATAACCCATTGACCACATTAACACCTTATCAATCTACAGCATTGTAGTTGTTATCATAATGCATTAAATGACAAGTTAGTGTTTGTTACATCTATAAATGACATTAAAAAAATGGATGAAATCTTTGACAATATTTTGTATGTAGTTCTGTATGTGCAGTTCTGTATCTAGCTGCAGTTTTACTGCTGCGTTTGTCGTGACACATTGCAAAGAGACCACTGGAAGCCTATCGCCCAAAATCTCACATGAACCCGGAGTCGGTCCTGAGCACTCAGTAATTAAATGTGTGCCGTTGCATGTGTGCAGTTTCCGCACTATGCATCTCAAGACGTGGAAAATTGTGCAACAAAATCTACATGGAGACTTGCCGGGTTATGGAGTGGAAATCCACAGTGGCAGAATAAGCTGTGACTTGTGATGCATATTGCCAAAAATTGCAGAAGGTCGTGTTGACAAAGGGCAGATTTGCCGTGGATTTTCCTCATGGACCCTTCGCACAGAAAATCCATGGCATTTACAGTAGCAGCAAAGTGAATGCACTCTTCACAAACTTGTCCACATGCTCTACATAAAATCCATGTAGAAATTGATCTGCGGAGCAGATTTGGAATCCACAGCATGTCAATTTTAGCACCAGATGCACTGAGGATTTCTACCAATAGACTTCAATGGAGAGGCTGAAATCTGCAGTAAATCCACACCAAATCTGCAACATCAGCTGTCAATTTGGTGCAGATTTGCAACAGCAGATTTTCTATACAGAAAATACAAAAATAGGCCTAATGCACACGGGCGTATTTGCACTGCGGGACCCGGAGCTCCGGATCACACAGTAAATACAGCCCATAGGACATGCATTGAAAAATGCATTTCCATGCCCACGAGCGGAAATCAACTGCAATATTCCGCTCGTGGGGTAGAAATCGCAGCATATGTTATTATAGTGCGAGCTCTGTGAGGCTCGCACTATTCACGCCATCGCCGGTCCGACGGCTCTGCACTGCGTATGTGCGCCAGCCAGAACATCCACAGAGCAGAGAGAAGATGCTGGACAGGTAAGCTGGGGGTCACTGCAGGGGTATAGGGTCGCATTCCGCTGCGAGGATCGGGCAGTCGGGATCCAACCCGGTCGTCTGCATTCGGCCATAATCAGCTGCAAAATCTGCAACAAATCTGCAACACTAGCTGTGGATTTGAAAAACAGATTTTACATGCAGAGCCTCTTTATTTGTAGATACAGAAACAGGTGTCTGTGCAAAGTATTTGGGGGAAAGCTTTCTCCTTTATCAAACAGAACACATTCACATGTATCTACGGCTACATACAGCTCAGCGTCACTGAATGGGGAGATCCGCACATCCACTACAGTTCCATTCACGTGCTCATAGCAGTGTCACATCATGATCCTATCTCCAGCTGAGTGTTCAATGAGATTATGTAAGACTTAATTATCATGGAAGATGTCCAGCAGTCAGACATCAGGAAACATGAATCCTGAAAAGTGAAATGTGTTACAAACGTTTAGGTTCTCTCAACTTATATTTTCCAGCCAATTGAAAGAAAACCTGGAAAGCCTTAATAAGTGCATGCTCAGCATTTTTAAGTTCATATTTTTAGATTAATCACCAGAGTGCCAGATTGCAATAAGAGTCAGCAATTTGTTCAGTGCAGACTAAAATTGCAGCCACTCACCTCAAACCAAATTTGGGGAGGGGTGACTGCAGGCAAAATAGTCTGCACATGTGAACCAATACCAAAGATGTCATCCATAGATAAGTGCGCCACACCTGCACAGGTTCTCACCACCTAACAACAAAAAGACTTATGGCCAACTGGGATTGGGTCTCTTTCTCCGTGCACACCATAGCAGGCACTTGTATTGCCTCTATGGTATGTACTTCCTTGCATAAAGCATTCCTACTTGCAAAGAGAAAATTCTGGTAATAAAAGTACTAAACACAGAGGAATTTATAATGCAAATGCTTAAGGAACTTTTCCTATCAGCACAAGCCCTTCTATTTGCCCTAGGGAAGAAAGTAGGTTTCATAACCAACACAGAAGGGGGTTCTTTACTGTAAGAGCAGTGAGACTGTGGAACTGTCTGCCTGAGGAAGTGGTGATGGCAAAATCCATAGAGGAGTTTAAGAGGGGACTAGACGCCTTTCTCGAGCAGAAGGATATTACAGGATATAGACATTAGGTGACCAGCGGGTTTGTAGTTTCGGGTCTTATCTTTAGGTAGAAACTATCAAAGGTTGATTCAGGGATTATTCTGACTGCCATTAAGGAGCTGGGAAGGAATTTTACCCCAAATGGGCTAATTGGCTTCTGCCTCTTGGGGTTTTACCTTCCTCTAGAGCAACTAGGGGGTGGAAATAGGCTGAACTAGGTGGACATTGTCTTCATTCAGCCTAATATACTATGTTAGGCCGCCTGCACACGGGCGGAAATCCCGCCGCGGGATTTCCGCCACTGAAAGTTTGCATAGGAGTGTATTACAATACGCACTCCTATGCAGACGGCCGCGGTTTGGCCGCGCGAAATCTCGCGTGGCAAACAAACCGCAACATGTCCTATTTTTGTGCGGGGCACGCACTCACCCGGCCGCCGGCTCCGGTCTGCGCATTCGCCGGCTGCGCCGCAGCCGGCACATGAAAGAGCTGGGGCCGCCAGGCGCGGGAGAGTACGCACTCGTCCCTACAGGCTCTCGGGTCGGGTCCCGCGGCGAGAATTCTCGCTGCCGGATCCGACCCGCTCGTGTGCAGGCGGCCTTACTATGTTGGGGCATATTAATATCATAGGGTAGCGTCCTCTGCTAGCCACAGAAAAAGCTATCAGAAAGAGTGGTCAGAAGCTGAACCCCCAATATGTAAGGATACGTTCACAAAAGGGGACCATTAAAGTGTTTATTTTAGTTTTGTGTCTTTATTGGGCTATTCATTTTAGACAGTCTTTTAAAATTTAAGTGGCGGTGGTTTCACACCTGCGCCTCGGGTTCCGCTCAGGGGAGTAGCAATATGGGAATGCAGAGGTAGTGTCACTACCGGGCCCTGGAGCTTTAGGGGTCCCAAAGGCCCCTCTATCATATAAGAAATGGGGTCCATTCGGTTTCCGCTCAGGTGTCTGGGTTTTGGACAGAACAAAAAGTGCTTTTTCTTCCGGTGTTTTGAGCCAGATCTCCAGTGGAACCTCTGATAGCAAGTTCCAACACAGATGTGAAACCAGCCTTATACTGTACCTTCAGACAGGTTATATAACATAAGTAGTATACAGTATATGTTTAGCATATTTAGTTTAAGTACTGAACCATGATGGATTTCTTATTACTTGAATGTAACGACAAGTGTTATTTTAAAAATAAGCATGATAATTGTGAATGTTTTTTTGTTTTTTTTTTACCAACCTCAGGTCTTTATCCTAGGGCTGATATTTGCGTCTAATAGTTTGTCTATGCTCTCTCTGCATTACATCAATGTCTTTATCAAGTTTTCTGGCATTTTCTTCTTATTGACTTGTCTCTGTGTAAGAAACGCTGAGACTGTGACTGCTGTTTCCAAGACACCCTCCATTCCTTTATAGGGCCCCTCCTTGCCTTTCCCGGACACACGCCTCTGCCATCACTTCCACATCATTAATTTGGATCTGAAAGTATAATCTTTGTTAAACGGCCCACGGCAAGTCAAGGCATTTATAAAGACTCCAGCCTATAAAAAGTGCTTTTGTTATCCAGAAGAAGACACTGTTCTTCTTGTGGAGATTCGTAAGGAAAGGAGGCTAAGTAGAGTGTGCTTGCTTATCCACAGCCACTGGAATGGGGACAGAAAGGGTTGTGAGTTTGGTGGCTTGTTCTGAAAGAAAAAGATATAGTGTATTCCTCAGAGGTGTGATAGCTGTGTTGGCTATTATCACAGTGCTTAATATAGGTGGAACCTTATTCATCCTTCTGCAATGGAAAGACCTTGCTTCTAGAGTCAAGGAACTGGAATCCTATCAAAGACCATCCCAGGAGGATTTATTGACCTCTCACTTGAACCAGCTAGTATCAGAGATAAAGGAGAAAGATTTGGAAGAAAGGACACAGGTCTCCAGAAACAAAAGGAGCCATCATAACAGGCAACAACAATCCTACATCCGAGCGGAGAATGAAGACATGCTTATGATGATGACATATTCAATGGTCCCGGTAATCTGGAAACATTTATTCCTATATATATCACCATGCGTATAATTATATTGATCGATTATTGGTAAAAATTAGGTTTTTTTAAAATATTTGACTCTAATCATTTTTCTTTTACTCCTAGTCATATTATTCATATGCTTAAGCAATAATGTGGACTATTAAAAGTGTGTCCAAATTTCACTTTTTTAATTTTTATTACCCCATTACTAATCTTTCATTACAATTGCATCTTTAACTTAGGTTATTCAGTTACACCTTTGTCACATATACCATCCTATAGTAGATAATGTAAGATGCTATAACAGCCATTAATAGTCAAGTAAATCGTTAGAGTGCATGACATCACAGCACTGATTATATCTGACACACAGCGGTCCTCGTTCATTAATAGAATTAAGAGCCCTATTCCAACCTGGAGACTCAGGGTAATGACACTTTGCCATTGCAGTCTGGGATTATGTTGTCTCTGTGACTTTGTGTGCAAATGCTACTTCGGTTTATGGTGTGAACAGGGCCAAAATGATACAAACTGATGAGAAAATCAGTTATCACTTTGCACCAGTTTTCATCAGTTTCTTTCATGCATTCACTTACCGACCTCAATAATAATAAAAAAAAAACCTGACTGATTATGACTGAACTGATACATTCTGGCACACACTTCAGTGTGATAGGAACTAGGCTGCATTCACACTTCAGTAAGGCTGTCAGTTAGAATTCCATCTCTCTGTTCTGTTTTTGGAGCAAATAAATGGAATTAAAATTGAAATTAAACTGATCCGTTTTTATCCTTCTAGATATCAATAGGTTTATAAATAACAGAAGGCTAATGCCAAGCTTTTAGCTTGAGCCCGTTCCGTTAGTTTCAGTTTTTTTAACTGAAAAAATAGCGCCTCAGACTATTCCGAAAATGGAACAGAGAGATGGAATTACAACTGACAGCCTAACCGAAGGGTGAATGCAGCCCATCGGCATCACTGTATGGATACATTGTTGTTGTCATTATATATGTAATTTTACAAAACACATTCTACACAAAAAGCTTTAGAATGAGCGGCGTGTTACACTGCCGTATTTTTTCATTTGTTGTTCTATCAGAACTAATGGCATTGACTGTGAATGCAATATTTCCTGTTATGTTACTGACATTATTTTCTAATACTGTAGCATATTTTTTACATTAACCCCTTCCTGCTGCAGCCCTTTTTGTTTTTTCCGTTTTCATTCTTCCATGTTCACTTTCAAAAAATCATAACTTTTTTCTTTCTTTTCTAGCAACACGGCCGCGTGAGGGCTTGTACTTTGCAGGACGAGTTGTAGCTTTTAATGATACCATTTAACGTACCATATAATGTATAGGAAAAATGTTAAAAATATTGAATTGGGGTGAAATGGAAAAAAAATTGGGGGAGAGGGTGGGGTTATTTTTATGACCTTCAAGATGTACTTATTTAGTGGATTGGTATAATTACAGCAATGTTATTTTTTTCTATGATTGACTACTTAAATACTTTTTTTTGTTTGTTTTAATTACTTTGTCACCATTTTTGACCCCCACCCCAATAACTCTTTTTTTCTGTCAGTGGCAATGTTTTTTACATTTACTAATAATTAAGAGAAATTTTATTAGGCCCACTGCACAAGGGCGGGTCGGATTCTGCATGCGGAATCCCGTCCTGTGCCCAGCTGGCATCCGCGCGTACCTGCCTTTCTTCTATCTTACTTCCATTTGCCCTAGGGCATATTATATCAAAGGGTAGAGTCCCCTGCTCAGGACACATTTCTGCTAGCCACAGAACAAGCTATCAGAAAGAGTGGTCAGAAGCTGAACCCCCAATATGTAAGGATACGTTCACAAAAGGGAACCATTAAAGTGTTTATTTTAGTTTTGTGTCCCTATTAGGATATTCATTTTAGATAGTCTTTTAAAGTTTAAGTGATGGTGGTTTCACACCTGCACCTCGGGTTGCGCTCAGGGGCATAGCTATAGGGGATGCAGAGGTAGCAGTCGCTACCGGGCCCTGGAGCTTTAGGGGGCCCAAAGACCCTGCTATCATATAAGAAAGCACCAGTATTATAAATTGCACATGGATGGTTGGGAGGCCATGTTACAAATTTTGCATTGGGTTTCCCTACATTTAGCCTTTGCCTAATCTTTTAAGATTCTAGCAATGTCCCTGCCTGGTAGTGTTGCATCGATGGACTTCTTAAGAGACCCAGCGATGCAGAGAAAAGTTATTTGGGGCCTCCATGCTAAACTTTTGCATTCAGGCCCACAAGCCTTTAGGTACACCTCTGGTTCCACTTTCCTAGAAAGGAGGAGAATTCCCATGGCCGAACGGCTCCGTCTCAGGATGAAAACCAAACCATGCAGGATTGACCCAATTCACTATAATGGGGTTTGTTCGGTTTCCGCTCAGGTGTCTGGGTTTTGGACAGAATAAAAAGTGCTTTTGCTCCTGGTGTTTTGAGCCGGATCTCCAGTGGAACCTCCGACAGCGGGTTCCAACACAGATGTGAAACCAGCCTTATACCTTTAGACAGGCTATAAAACATAAGTTGTATACAGTATATGTTTAATATATTTAGTTTTTTACACCTACTAATAATTAAGAGAAATTTTATTAGGCCAGCTGCACACAGGTGGGTTGGATTCTGCATGCGGAATCCCGCAGCGGGATCCTACCCTGTGCCCAGCCAGCATCCGCGCATACCTGCTTTTCCTTTTTCTTCTCTGTACTGCGGATGGTCCGCACGGCAAGCCGTCGGACATGCGCAGCATGGATTTGTTTTTTAAAACCTATGATTTTCCCGCGTCATCGCCTAGCGATGTCATTGCGGAAGGGCTTCAGGTCGGGCGGTTTCATTGACTTTAATGAAAGCCATCCACGCAAAAATAGAACATGCTGCGATTTTTCCTCCACAAGCAGAAAATCACAATTGATTTCCAGTCTTGTAGGAGAAAGAGAGTTTTTTAATAGCATGTTATGGGTAGCAATTGCTGTGGAATCCGGAGGTGGACACCCGCTCCAAATTCCGCAATGCAAATCCGCCCATGTACAGGCGGCCTTAATCCTATTTTTTGTCGCCATAGGACTCAGCTGGACTCATAGACACTTCAGTATTGCAGTAAATCATACTTTTTTTAGGCATTAAGCCTGCTGCAGGTTTACTTTATAAGGCCACAGGCTGACATGATAAGGCCATTTGGGTGACAGAGAGAGCCCCCTCCCTCTGTCGGAGCAGTTAAATGCCACTGTGAGAACTGACAGCGGCATCTATTGTGTTACCCTACTGGAATCGGCATTACTTCTGATCCTTGCAATTGTCCCACAGCCTAATCTATGCAATGACACCTGACATCTGCCGTACATGTACAGAAGAGCTCTGGAAGGGGTTAATGGGACCGATTATTATAAAGGCCATTAGAATTGTTTAGCAGTTTGTTGACCAGTATAAGGCGTCGGCTGACAATTTTCAGCTAAGTAAACAATGGGTAACAGCATGCTTGAAGTTCAAAAAATATGCCAACATTGAATGTATGAATTTTGATCCGTATTACAGTTGTAATCACTATTCATATAAATATAAGGCTCTTAGCCCATATTTTGATCAAACTGTTGCTGGCAAATGGGCTGTCACAATTTTATATACATAGTAAATGCAGCAGTAATGTAGTTCAAATTCATCAATTCAGTGTTGGCATATTTCTTGGCGCTTGTAGTGTTCTATTCCACTCTGTTTACTTGGCTGAAGATTGTCTTTGTGTGTCCCAAGCCTTATACGGGTCAGTAAACTGCAAATTAATTGTCTTTATATTATAATCTTGTTTCTGTTAATGTAAAAAGTATACTACTCCGAGCAAGTAGAGAGAAGAGAACGATCCATTAACTATAGTGTTGAGCGAACTGAAATTGTTATGGGTTGAACTTTGCAAAACCTCGGTCTATTGTCTCGGCTAAAGCCACTAAAATGGCTTCTTCTTTTTCCTCTTCTTTTTCATTTTTCCTGTTCCTATTCCTTCTTCCAATTGCTTTTCTTTCTTCCTCTCCCTATTCATTTAACTTCTTCCTTTTCCTTTTATTCCCTTTTCTTCCTATTATATTTCTCTCTGCCTTTTCATCTGAAACAACAGAACCCTGATTTGGGTTGAACTTTGAGAAACATTTTATTCTTCTTCATTGAGTTTGCATTAAAACAGCTCAAAAATACTTAGATACACTCCTAGGTGACCTAAGAGTGCTATACAGGGCTTTGATGCCTCTTAGACAGTGTTGTACAACCGTTATAAGCGTATGGATGAAGTTCTGGTTCCATTCAAGCTAATTCAGACCAAACTCAACTTTTTTCCCAAAACTCTGTGAACTTCTTGAACTGAACTTTTGAAAAGTTCGCTCATCACTAAATAATAGCAAAAATATACTACTAAACACAAAAATAAGGGGACGATATCTGAAATTACTTGGGGGAAGATCAGAAGGAATGTTAGGAAATATTTATTTTACTAAAAGCGTAGTAGATGCTTGAAACAAACTTCTAGCAGACCAGGTTGGAAAATGAACAGTAAGTGAATTCAAGCTGCCTGGGAAAAGCATAGATCTATCCTAAGACAAAAATAAAGAAAGAAGGGCAGATCAGATGGACCATGTGCTCAATGTTCTGTTTCTACATTCTCTCCAACAGTGTTAGAAAATAATGGCCAAATAATGTTGGCATCTATATTAGCACTTGAAGTATGCTGTTACAGTTTGTCTATTTGCTGTATGTATTACAGCCACATTATCTTGCACCTACATATATTTAGTTCATTTCAGATGTGCTGTCTTTGGTTTCACACTTTTCTGCCATGTGACTTGACAAAAACTTGATTATGATTTTGATTGTGACATGGATTTTCTGTGACTCCATCACTACATTGAGTTGTACTGTAAGGTAGCTCCATTCATTCTATTGAGTGCAATGTTGTAATGTGATTTTTGTGGTGCAACATAACCTAAAACAAAAACGCCTATAATAATGAATTTAACTCGTCATGGTGTTAGGTTTCTACTAGAGATGAGCGAGTACGCTCAGATAAGTCAGTTACTCGAGCGAGCCTCGCTCTTCTCAAGTAACTGCATTCTTGCCCAAGCGTGCTTGGGGGTCGGCGGGGGGTAGCGGGGGGAGAGAGAGAGAGATCTCTCTCACTCTCTCCCCCGCTACCCCCCCCCACCCCCGAGCACGCTTGGACAAGAATGCAGTTACTTGAGAAGAGCGAGGCTCGCTCGAGTAACTGACTTATCCGAGCGTGCTCACTCATCTCTAGTTTCTACCTGTACAAATTAGCATAAGATTCTGTCCATTATTTAAGTAATACAAGGATTTGCAGAAAAAGCTTTATATTTCTGGATGACATTTGTAGCAATGCAATCCAATTCGAGGTATAGCATATTAGCTGAGGCTGTTGTGGTATCAGTTTAATTATCATTACCTTCTAGATTCTTCTAAATAAGCTACAGACCATAAGTATAGAGTTAGGAGGATGAGCTGTGATTTCCTCTACTGTAACAGTGTGACAGAAGCTGTATGATCATCATCCAAAATTATGATAGGGGATTCTGTGTCCCCCGTCTACACAGTTTTCGTGGTAGGGATCATGTAATAGCATCACGCAAACTAAGAATTTGACTAGAAAATGAATCCATAACCCAAAGTAGATCTCCGTTGGTCAGAATTGAGATCACATGACTATCTGAGGCCAGGAGTTTCAAAAAGAAAGGAATAGCTAGCCAATGTAACACTAGCTCACTTATACATACTGTGGGGGTAGCTACATAATGGATGAATAAAAAGAAACCCCGGAATGGTCCTTTAAATTTATTTACATGGGTTATATTTTATTACCTTCTTGCCACGGGGCAGTTTGGTACAGATTTTGACTTTGTTTTTAAGGCCCAATGTCCACAGGCAGATTTGATGTGCAGATTCCACAGGGGCACCTATGCGGAAGATCCGCAGTTCAAGCCACCCATAGGGAAGCATGGGCGTACGCATTCCAGTTTACACATGCTGATTTGTTTTGGGGATTCCGCATGCAGAAAACAAATCGCAGCATGCTCTATTTTAGTGCGGATTCCGTGCGGATGGCTTCCATTGAAGTCAAAGGAAGCTGTCTGACCCGCAGGAAAGCAAAAGTTAAAAAAAAAAAAAAAAAAAACTGTACTGTGAATGTGCGCCGGTGACCCAGCTGGCACTTCCGCACACTTCCTCAATCCTTAAAAAAGAAGAAAGGCACAGGGTCACCGGCCACGGGCAGGGTCGGATTCTGCTGCAGGCTTGCGCATGCGGAATCCGCCTGCCCGTGGACATAAGGCCTTATGCTAAAGTCACAAATGGAATCTAAAAGAAGGAAATTGTAGTCTGCTTTATTTGTATCCACTTGTGGTTTGGGCTGAAAAAGGACACAGTACGTATTCTGCACTGTGTGCATCTGGCCACAGGCATTCAGGTAATGCCTATTAGGGGAGTACTGTAATTCTGTAACCAGACCTATTTGAAACATGGAAACTTGGTTGATATTCCAATACATGAATCTACATCTTTTTGTTATTCAAGGGCAGTTGTTCCCCTGCCTTTCTCATTTTTGATAGTAATCAAATAAATATGTGCAAATTGCTCATCTTTCATTAACATATTAAAGTTAACATGTTGCAACAAAGGCGCATTAACATTTGTCACAGTATATCAGCTTACAGCCTAGAGACACATGTTACTACCCTATGGTATGAGATTCATCAAACCCTTACTGTATATATTGTGCTGCTTTTCTAAATAGTTCAAAATATCTACAAACCCTTTGTGTGCATGAACATAAAACTGGAGGTACGCTATAGCTGTAGTCTATGGGCATCATAACACTGACAATGTGAATGACGGCCCAATGAATTGTAGTTACAACACTCATGGGGCCCCACTTAGTTTTGATAACGAGGACCAAATATGCTGTACTTATTGTAGGAGATGATTTAAGTTGGGAGTTTGTTTTTCTATCATTTCTACAATCTTGCTCCTGCTGTGCCTTCTGCTGTCCACTGTTCTCTAAAAGTTCTGTGTAGTTAGAAACCATTGACGACGCTACATTGATGCCCTTTCATTGTTATATAGGTTCGTGTCATGCTTGGTTTATGCAACAGTACTAAGGGAATCTGTCTAACAGGTATGTCCATGTTTTCCTTTTTAAAAATATTAGAGTACAAGATAGGAATAGAGTGTAAGCTCTGAGCTAATCTATATCAGTGTAGATGTTTGTACGTTCATGTGCATAGTACAGGTTCCATTTCCATTACAATTTATTGCCTTTTTCCTACTTGTCTGTTACTTTAACCCTTTGCAATCCAATTTTGGATTCAGGGTTACTCTTTCTGCCATTATACAACAGCACCATCTGCTGGCTAGAGCCAGTACTGTGGTATGGGACATGCTGGAGAGGCCCCCCAACAAGAGAGCGGCCAGTAATATACAGTAAGAATACCCTGCCGGACATCTTCTGACATTGGAGCTGTTCAGCCTTCAATCAGAATGTCTTTAGAGGTCAGACAGTGGATTGGAAAGGGTTAATTTACAGATAAATTCACAAAAGTTTTGTGGAGCTGACCTGTCAAACTTTATCTGTCATCAGAAAGCCTATTCCAGAATAGAAAATGGCACTGTATAGGCCATATATAAATATAGTACAGGCTATAAAGTACAATAAGCTTACCTAATTTTACTTCAAATTGTGCCAAACTGAACACTAGTGAGTCTGATAAGTGTTACAAGCCGCATTCTGATATTATACTAATTAGTTTCCTTGCTCTTCCCTAGTAGCATTAACACCAGAGTTTCTGAAATCCAAGGATTTCATGAACTTGTGCATGTTTGAAATTGCAAGAGCTTTGGGATTAGCACTTATATAGGAGTATAGCAGCAATCTGAAGAAAAATGTACATAATAATTAGAGATGAGCGAGCACCAAGATGCTCGGGTGCTCGTTAGTCGAGTCGAACTTCCCGCGATGCTCGAGGGTTTGTTTCGAGTAACGAACCCCATTGAAGTCAATGGGCCACCCGAGCATTTTTGTATGGGACCTATGCTCCGCTAAGGTTTTCATTTGTGAAAATCTGGGAAATTCAAGAAAGTGATGGGAACGACACAGAAACGGATAGGGCAGGCGAGGGGCTACATGTTGGGCTGCATCCCAAGTTCCCAGGTCCCACTATTAAAGGGGTTGTCCCGCTCCAAAACGTTTTTTTTTTTTTCAATAGGCCCCCCGTTCGGCGCGAGACAAACCCAATGCATGTGTTTAAAAAAAAAAATGTTTAGTACTTACCCGAATCCCCGCGCTGCGGCGACTTCTTCCTTACCTTAGCAAGATGGCCGCCGGGATCTTCACCCACAATGCACCGCGGGTCTTCTCCCATGGTGCACCGTGGGCTCTGTGCGGTCCATTGCCGATTCCAGCCTCCTGATTGGCTGGAATCGGCACACGTGACGGGGCGGAGCTACAAGGAGCAGCTCTCCGGCTAGAGCGGCCCAATTCACCAGGGAGAAGACCGGACTGTGCAAGCGCGTCTAATCGGGCGATTAGACGCTGAAATTAGACGGCACCATGGAGACGAGGACGCTAGCAACGGAACAGGTAAGTGAATAACTTCTGTATGGCTCATAATTAATGCACAATGTACATTACAAAGTGCATTAATATGGCCATACAGAAGTGTATAACCCCACTTGCTTTCGCGGGACAACCCCTTTAAGCCACAAAAGCAGCAAGAGTGCCCCCCCCTCCCAACAATTTTTACTTCTGAAAAACCCTCATTAGCAAGGCATACCTTAGCTAAGCACCACACTACCTCCAACAAAGCACAATCACTGCCTGCATGACACTCCGCTGCCACTTCTCCTGGGTAACATGCTGTCCAACCGCCCATTTCAGTAATAGTAGCAGTCAAGACAGGCCCCAGTAACAATACCAAAGCAGCAGTATAGGGGGAGCACAGTATTAGTTCCATTTCAGTAGTAGTAGCCGTCTAGGGTATTAATGAGCGACTACTACCCCCAGCAGACACGCAGTAAACTGAAGACGGTCACAGGCAGCCCAAAGATTTTTTTTCAAATTTTTTTGAAAAAGCCCACTGCCTATATAGCCAGTATACCTCTTTCTCTGTACCACTGTCCTTGCCTCACCAGTACTGCCCCTATACTCAGTAAAATGACTGCAGACTGAGGACGCTATGGTCTGCACGCCCGATATACAAAAAAAAAATGTGCAAAACTGCTAAAAGCAGCCTTAACCCCTCCCTGAGAAGAATATCTCTCCTTCGCAAAAAGTTTGTATCCCGCCCCTCATATACAAAACCTGCCTTCCTCATCTCCTGGGAAATGGATCTTCACATCACCCTTTCAGAAAGCGAGACCAGGTCGATCTTGAGGACAGCATTTGGACTTTCACCCTGCGTCACCGCCCAGGAGTCACACTACAAACTCCTGGCGCGGTGGTACAGAACACCGCAGTGGTTATTTGATCATAGATTGATGGCGGAGGACGTGTGTTGGAGATGTGAGGAGGCCGCGGGCTCTTACCTCCATATTTGGTGGGAATGCCCAATCATAATCCCTTTCTGGAGAGATCTGGCTGTCGTGCTAAAAAAATTCCTACCTGACTTGGTGCTCTCCCCTGATGTGGTGTTCCTGTGGAGACCTACCCCTGATTTCCACCCATACAAACACAAATTGGTCGCTATGCTGATCGATTCTGCAAAATCTCTTATTCCACTGCTGTGGAAACAGAAAGAGCCTCCCACGGCGGCCTTATGGAAGTCCAAAGTTGAAATGCTAGCAAATTTAGAGGAGCTATCCAGCTGGTCAAACGGAACACATGACAGATTCCTTGAGATTTGGGAACCCTGGCATGCGTACAGGAAAGCTGACCTAGATCATCTGCACTAAGACACGGGTGCACGCTCCAGCCTTCTGTAAGCGATTGCCCCCCCAGATCTTCGTGACAGTAGACTGCCTTAGATTGCCCTCAGATGCTCAAAGTCTTACGTGATAAGATAAATGGTATTCTTCTGAGTGAATCTACGACGACATGACTCTTTAGAGTGAGGTTGGTCTGAAGAAGTGCAGAGTGTCCCCCTCCCCATCTCCCCTACCACACTCCCCTTCCTCCCCCCTGTTCATCCCCGTCTCATGTACCCACTTAACTGTTCCCCCCCATATTGTCTGTCATGCCCTGTACGAAAATTAAGAGGTGGCTAAGTGGAAACATTGACACCCCATCCTAACCAGAGCCTCCTAATTAGAAGAGATACATTTAATTCCTAACTACTTGAGGAAGCCCTCGCCCTCCTGGACTGCGCATTAAGACATATGTGGTATTTTGGCTCTAACCGTTATTGGAGAGGCGACGTAGGTCCCTCACAGTTGATACCTGTATTTCTCACCATGATTTGTACTGGCACGTATTTCTATGTGTATTCCTACAAAACTAATAAAATTTGATTTATAAAAAAAAAAAAAAAAAAGCAGCCTCAACAGTACTGCACACGGTCAGATGTGGCCCTAAGAAGGACCGTTGGGGTTCTTGAAGACGAAGATAACAGCCTAACACTCTCCCTATAGCAGCTACAGCAGGACGGCACTTTCCCTAATGTCTCTCAGCGTGCATCTGTATGCACATCCTGACTTCTTGAGGTACAGTGCTGGAACGGGGGACCCAGGGATATGAAAAGCAGCTCCCTGAACTTCCAGTTCCCTTGCCTTTGAGCCTTATAATGTAGTTTATGGGGCTCAAATGTTCTGATCTTGAGGAAGTATTGCTACATGCTGCCTTTAGAGAGCTATGGATGTATTGAATCCACTGAGTTGGCTGTACAGGCATGCATTATGTAATTAAAAAGTGTCACCCATCCCGTGTGGTCCCTAAGATAATTTCCTGAGACCTTTGTACTTTGTTGAATGCAAACTCTCCCAGAGGTGCGATGAACTTCTCAGAATGCAGTAACTTAAGGCAAAGTCTGTAGTGCTACAATATTAAGACAATTGTGTGTAGTTACCAATGACGTGACAAAGACTTAAAAGGTCCAAAAAAAAAGCCACAATAGTAGCAGCCAGAAACTCTGTGGTTTTGCACAGATGGAAATATTATTGTCTTTCCATATCGCTAACACATCTGCACTATTTAACCCTATTATTTCTTAAAACTACTGGAGTTAATTTATGCAGAAGGCAATTGAGCAAATTTAAATTTTCTAATCTGTAGAACAGGTTGAAAGTCCTTATGTCTTTATCAAGCATTGATGAGTGTTAAATACATTACTGTACTCGTTGTATTTACGCCTTATCTGTATTTTATTTTTTTATATGCAAAGGTAGCATTTACAAGTGCACACTATACAAATACAATTTTTTTTAGATTGTATGGAGAGGTCTTACACTAGCTCATTAAAAAATGTACAATCAATAATATTGAATACATTTTCTGTCGGTGTCTGTTACAATCTAGGGCATGTGTAGAGCATGTTAAGTATAGCACATAAAGTGATCTAAACCGTTCACAATTTGAAAATTGTTTTATTTGCAGGTCCACCTGGGCCTCCAGGTAAGTAATATCCTATCTTCTTAATTATTCTTATTTTATAATGCTAATTACGTGACTCAAAGAAGGTATAATCTTGGCATTTCTGCCTGGAACCACCCCTTATGTAGGTAATGTAATTGTTATTACGCCTTTTGAGTAATTATAAAGTTTGTTGCCTGCAGCTTTATTCTTTTTGCATATGAACTTCAAAGAATTGTGGAATGTTAGCCATTGACAGAAGCAGGAAAAGCCTTCATTTGCCAATTGAGTATACTGAGAGCACAAAACACACACATAATATGTAGAAAGCACATACATGAACTATTTTATAACATCACATCAATTTTTGCACGTTGAACATATAATTCCAAAACCAAAATTTCTAAAATGTATACATTGAAAAATATGGCGTTTAGGCCGAATGGCCTACTTTTTGAATCCCTGTGCCACGTATTATGACACAAGGTACTGTGTTAAAGTAGGTCGACCTTCAGAATCCCGTAGGGTAGGTTATGATATAAACATATTAAACTATACAGTATGTAACAAATATTTAATGTGAGGCGGTTTTATAACTGATTGTACATGTTTACTGTAGGAATCCCGGGACTTGATGGAATGGATGGGATGCCAGGATATAATGGTTCTGATGGGGTTCCTGGTCTTCCAGGACAAAAAGGGGAACAAGGTGCTCCTGGAAGAAGAGGAAAGATTGGTAAAATGTCTTCTCTTCACTGCTGTGTACCAATAAAGCAGATAGTTCTAGCAATGCTTCTTTTTCAATATAAGTAACACAATATATAATGGTATGTAATGCAATATTTAAAGGAAATTTATCATCTAGATTGGTATGGTATACTAATTAAAACCACATACTAAAACATATTCCTTTCTTCTAATCTGTGTTTATTTTCTGATTGTATAGTTTATATTTTTGTACATGATTATGGCGGCAGCCGTCTTGCCTGAGCTGCTTCTCTGTTCTAGGAACAGAAGATGACTCATTTACTTTCATGAGGAAGTGTTATGGGCATGCTCTATGACCTGTGCAGGGAGGGCAAGAGATGAGATGTGACCATCACCTATTGTCAGTGGGGTGGTCCTGTATAATCTCCAACTTTTATAATAAAAGTGCTACTATCATTGAATTATGCCTGTGATGGTAATGAGATAACTCCTAAGAAGTGATGCATATAGAAAAGGAAGTGTCAGTCTATCACGAGGCTCAGTGACCAGAGTGAAAACTGCTAGATTTCATAATCCTTTCAATATATTGATATCACAAATCAGAATGAACCAAATTAATGGTATTGATACAGTAGTGAAGTGAATAAGGCTACAAAAAGATTCTCTTCTTATTAAATGGGGTTAAGGGGTTAAGAGGAGTTGGGGGGCCCCAAGATAAACCTTTGCACCCGGGCCCATGAGCTTTTAGCTACGCCCCTGAATGGGACCCATGTAAAGCTCATATGTGTTACTTGTTTGCTTTGTATTCAAGACATAATGCAAAGCAATGTTTGAGGAAAGAGTAATATTAGCCCAAACATATTTCTGTCACTAAGGCGAGCAGTCACCTCCCCTGTAGAGTAGCTAAGAAGTGATCAGTTGTGGTCAGGAGGACCTCACTTGGTCCCTGATAGATACGTGTACTTTTCTACCAGTAGGTTGAGGCCAAATAAATTTACTTAGTCTCAGTATACATTGAAGCTCATGATTACAACAGGTCTTATCAACCCATACAGTCCATGAACTGACACATACTACGTCGTTTGCTTTCACATTCAGCCACAGACACATTCTATATGACATGCACTGAAGATGCCAAGAACATTGAGTGCTTCAAATACTACGGAATAAACAAACTACTTTCATATCATGCAACAGGCAGCTACAGGTCTTCTGCAGATTAGAGACAGTGCATGAGAGGTTGCTTATAACAATGGGACATTTCATGGAGTGTTTTATGTTTCTTGATACATTTAGGTGAACAAGGAATGAAAGGTGAACAAAGTGAAAAGGGGGAGAAAGGAGATCCTGGTGAAATCGGTCCCCCAGGAATGGAAGGCATGCCTGGAAAAAGGGGCGAAAAGGGAGAGAAGGGGGACAAAGGTGACACATCTAATGACGTCCTTAGTGAAGGTAAATGTCAATCTCTGTAGCTTTATTAATATCAGAGCCTGCTGCAGAGCTGCATTCTACTGAATATTGTGCATCCCATATAATAGCTGTCATCATAGTTAATATGTTAACTCTTATGTATACATACAAGGATTTGTTTTCCAGTATTCAATCTGTAAAATCCAAACAAACACAGGTAAATACAAGGAAAGCCAAGTCATAAATCCCCCTATTCTAAACATATGTACACAATACTGCAGGTATAAAAGGAGAAATGGGACCTCCAGGACCACCGGGCCCACCTGGTCCCCCTGGCCCCATGGGTCCTCCAGGCAGAAAAAAGGTCAAAGCCCAGGAAGCCGTACAAGAGTTCAGCACTAAATGCACAGGTAAGTAAATACTTTACAGCTACTACATTACAGATTTTGGTGTTTTCCGTAATAATAGATATCCAGTAAAACCTCTACTAACGTTAGTAATCCATCCGAAAGCAATCGGCTTTACCTGAAACCGTTGCTACTTGAGGTAATTATTTAATAATTATTATCTTTATTTGTATAGCGCCAACATATTTCGCAGCACTTACAAAGACAGGGGGATACAGAAAGACAAAAGTACAAAAGTTACATGTAGTAATCAGTTGATGGAAACAATAGGGGTGAGGGTCTTTCTCCAACGAGCTTACATACTACAAGTAATGGGGTGATACAGAAGGTAAAGAGGCTGGAGATGTGCGCGGTATGGTGGGGTGGACAGTAAGGGATGCTATACACATGAACATTGGTCAGACATTTAGCCATGTGACCGCAAAATTAATATGACTGCAGGGGCGGTTTATGATGGCTAGCAGGGATTGCAGTCAGTAGGTCAGGGAGCATGTTATCAGGCGGCGTACAGAGGGATTTGTTTAGGGAATGCGGTATGCCTCCCTGAAGAGGTGTGTTTTTAGAGCACGCCTGAAATTTTGTGAATCTTGGATTGCCCAGATAGCCTTTGGTAGTGCGTTCCAGAGGACTAGTGCTGCTCTGGAGAAGTCTTGGAGGCGGGAATGAGAAGTTCGAATCAGAGGGGCCGCAGTCTAGTTTTGTTAGCAGAGCGGAGAGCCCGGGCTGGTGATGGATTAAGATGAGGGAGGCAATGTAGGGTGGCGCTGCGCTGTGGAGGGCTTTGTGGATGAAGGTAGTGAGTTTAAATTGAATTCTGTATTTGATGGGCAGCCAGTGCAGTGACTGGCACAGGGCAGAGGTGTCTGAGTAGCGGCTGGGCAGGAAGATGAGCCTGGCTGCCGCATTCAAGATGGATTGGAGAGGGTAGAGTCTGGAGGAGTGGAGGCCAATCAGCAACGAGTTGCAATAATCGAGGCGGGAGTGAATGAGGGCAACAGTAAAAGTTTTTAGCGTTTCCACAGTGTACCATATTATTTTCATAGGAATCAATGTAAATCCAATTAATTTGCTCTAGACATTTAAAAAAACACACCAAACCACATTTAATGAAGAATAAATATGTTTTTTAATACCAAAAACAATAACAATAATAAATGAATATAAAAGACTACTGTAAAGAATAAATTAACATTTAACATGTTACTGTGTGTTATCTGTAGTGTTACATAGGACTGCAGGTCACATCTACTACAGCATCTGTCCTCAGTGTTATCACTGTGTTCTCTGTGCTGTTACATAGGACTGCAGGTGAAATCTGCTGTACTACAGTATATCATCTGTCAGCATTATCACTATGTTCTTTGTGGTGTTACATAGAACTGCAGGTGACATCATTATTAGAGATGAGCGAGCACCAAAATGCTCGGGTGCTCGTTACTCGGGACGAAATTACCGCGATGCTCGAGGGTTCGTTTCGAGTAACGAACCCCATTGAAGTCAATGGGCGACCCGAGCATTTTTGTATTTCGCCGATGCTCGCTAAGGTTTTCATGTGTGAAAATCTGGGCAATTCAAGAAAGTGATGGGAACGACACAGCAATGGACAGGGCAGGCGAGGGGCTACATGTTGGGCTGCATCTCAAGTTCACAGGTCCCACTATTAAGCCACAATAGCGGCAAGAGTGGGCCCCCCCCCTCCCAAAAACTTTTACTTCTGAAAAGCCCTCATTAGCAATGCATACCTTAGCTAAGCACCACACTACCTCCAACAAAGCACAATCACTGCCTGCATGACACTCCACTGCCACTTCTCCTGGCTTACATGCTGCCCAACCGCCCCCCCTCCCCCCCACAGCGCACACCAAAGTGTCCCTGCGCAGCCTTCAGCTGCCCTCATGCCACGCCACACTCATGTCTATTTAGAAGTGCGTCTGCCATGAGGAGGAACCGCAGGCACACACTGCAGAGGGTTGGCACGGCTAGGCAGCGA